>NC_080479.1:20432500-20760000 GCF_030265055.1 Doryrhamphus excisus | reverse complement strand
AATTCCGCCATCTAGTGGTCACTTAAAATTACTGCAACTTAAACTGTGAAATTCCGCCATCTGGTGGTCACTTAAATTTACTGCAACTTAATTT
Organism: Doryrhamphus excisus; assembly: GCF_030265055.1. Classification (NCBI taxonomy): domain Eukaryota; kingdom Metazoa; phylum Chordata; class Actinopteri; order Syngnathiformes; family Syngnathidae; genus Doryrhamphus; species Doryrhamphus excisus. The sequence goes on along the minus strand of NC_080479.1, from coordinate 20,759,906 downwards.
GTGAAATTCCGCCATCTGGTGGCCACTTAAAATTACTGCAACTTAAACTGTGAAATTCCGCCATCTGGTGGGCACTTAAAATTACTGCAACTTAAACTGTGAAATTCCGCCATCTGGTGGGCACTTAAAATTACTGCAACTATACTTGGGAATTTCCGCCATCTAGCGGTGTTTTTTTAAGCACTGCTAATCTTCTTGGGAAATTCCGCCATATAGTTGTCACTTGCATGCATTTAAAATACTATAAATACTATTTTGGAGAAAATAAAGATAGAAACAAATGGATTTAAAGCTCCAAAAAAGTACACAACAAGTGGAGTGATTGTAACCCGGAAATACTGGAAAACATTCCTTATACAAAGTGTGACATTATTTGTAAGTACTAACATGACTAGATTATTGCAAAATAATACTTCCATTGTTGTCAACAGATGCTCCACTCGTATAGACAAGTGTTACAGTTGGTTTAGCCTTAAGCTTTTACAAAGAGTACAAATTTAATACTTAGTGCAAAAACCTTTGTTGGTGATTACAGCCTCAAGACGCCTCCTGTATGGAGAAACCAGTCAAATACATTGCTCAGGTGTGATTTTGGCCCATTCATCCACACAAACTGCCTTCAAATCTTCAAGGTTCCGGGGGTCTCTTCTGTGAACCCGGATCTTCAGTTCTTTCCAAAGATTTTCAATTGGATTCAAGTCTGGTGATTGACTGGGCCATTCTAGCAGCTTTATTTTCTTTTTCTTCAACCAGTTGAGTGTTACCTTGGCTGTGTGCTTGGGATCGTTGTCTTGCTGAAAGATGCACCCTCTTTTCATCTTCAGCAGCCTGGCAGATGACAGCAGATTCTGATCAAGAATGTCTCGATACTTTTCTCCAGTCATTATTCCTTCAATGATATGAAGTCTACCAGTACCACATGCTGAAAAACAGCCCCACGCCATGATGCTCCCACCTCCAAACTTGACTGTTGGTATGGTGTTTTGGGGGTGATGTGCAGTGCCATTTTTCCTCCAAACATGTTGTGTCTTATGACATCCGAAGAGTTCAATTTTGGTCTCATCTGACCAGAGTATGTTCTCCCAGAATGTCATGGGTTTATCCAAATGTTGTGTCGCAAACTCCAAACGAGCTTCAACATGCTTCCTCTTCAAAAATGGAGTCTTGCGTGGTGTGCGTGCATGGAGGACATGGCGGTTGAGTGCATTACTTATTGTTTTCTTTGAAACAACGGTACCTGCTGATTCCAGGTCTTTCTGAAGCTCTCCACGAGTGGTCCTGGGCTGTTGGAGAACCCTTCTGATGATTGTTTTGACTCCTCTGTCTGAAATCTTGCGAGGAGCACCTGGCCGTGGCTGGTTTATGGTAATGCCGTGTTCTTTCCACTTCCGGATGATGGCCCCAATGGTACTCACTGGAACTTTCAGAAGTTTAGAAATGCGCCTGTAACCAATGCCTTCAGTGTGTTTTGCAACAATAAGGCTGCGTAGGTCTTTGGACAGCTCTTTGCTTTTACCCATCATGCAATGCTTCTTGTCTAACACCTTGCTGGTGAGAAACCTTTTTAAAAGGCATTAATCAGGACTAAACCAGCTGATATTACTTTGCACTAATAGAGGACAGGTTAACCTTCTAAATACTGACAAACTCCAGCTGCTTTCTTGGCTTTCCAGACCTTTTTACCCCTCCTTTTCTTCATGTGTTCAATACTTATTCCCTGTGCCATTTCACTTTATTACACATAACTTAATTTATGAACATAAATGTTTGGATTCTTTGTATGTGTGCATTACTTGGGTTGATGCCGACATCTGGTGAAAATTTCATGTCAATAGCTTGATTAGAAATATGTTTTTTGAGAGAAATGTTGACGTGTTCAATACTTATTTTCCCCGCTGTATAATGACCTCCATGTGGCCGGCTAACATTGTACTGTAACAGCCAGAGCAACCTTTACAGCCAAAGCATTAGTCATGGCACTCGTGTATGAATTGCATATCTTTTGTCATCTATTCATTTATCCTGTGTTATTGTGCTACATGTATGAAGGCCATCATGTCATTTACTTGAACAAGTCTTCCTACCTGTGAAGAACGCCGACGCCATGTTGTTGATGGTCTGCCAACACAATTACATGAGTCCTTCCCCGGGGGCCGACAGACTGCTGAGGGACGCAAAAGGTTGAAGCTCCAGAAAATGCCGTCTTGTGCGTGCAATAGGTGAAACAGTCCACTGGAGAACCTATGGCATTCACATGACGATTTGGAGCTCATGTTGAGATGGATGCAGAGGGATCCCACGGGCTGTTAAGCGACAAGCGGCTTTTCATCTGTAACAGAAGTTGGAAAATTAGCTGCTATTCCTTTGCTGTAATGAAATACTCAGTTTTATAAAATTCATTCCTGCATAGAATACTTATTGCAATGATGCGGTGTTCAGAAGTAGGTTTTTTAGTCGCCATTAAAATAGACCGAATAAGGGAGAAGGGTTATGAGTGTGCTTTCTCTTCCGTTGTCACAATGATGCTCAAAGATAAAATCAGCGGCTTACACTCACCTAACAGATGCCTCGCCTCTGATGGCAATAGGTTCCAACACAAACTTTACACACCATGCTCGCAACGTAACCAGGACATCAAGGGATTTTCTCATCAAACAAAATATTTCCAAATAAACCACTTTTAGCTTCAGTTGTCATTGACTATGACGAGGGTAGCGAAACATACTTTTAAAAAATCGTTGTCAATTTGGCCCAAAGTCGTTCACATTATGTTATGGATTGCATAGCCCGAGCCCCTAACCCCTAGCCCCGAACCCTGCCCTAGCCCTAACCATAGCCCAAACCCTAACCCCCTAACCCTAACTAGCCCTAACCCCTTAACCCTAACTAGCCCTAGCCCTAGCTTAGCCCTAACCCCAAACCCTTAAAATTACTGCAACTATACCTGGGAAATTCTGCCATGTAGTGGTCACTTTAAATCCCTGCAACTTAACCTGGAAAATTCCGCCATCTAGTTGTCACTTACAATTACTGCAACATTACTTGTGAAATGACACAAATTGATTTCAAGGTCCAAAAAGTACACAAGTGGAGTGATTGTAACCCGTAAATACTGAAAAACATTCCTTATACAAAGTGTGTCATTATTTGTCAGTACTTACAGGACTAAATTCTTGCAAAATAATACTTCCATTGTTAACAGATGCTCCACTCGTATAGACAAGTGTTACAGTTGGTTTAGCTTTAAGTACAAGTGGTGATTAAGAAGAGAGTAGTTGTCAGAGAAAACGCCTTCTTGTGCGTGCAATAGGTGAAACTGTCCACTGGAGAACCTATGGCATCAGATGACGCTCCTATTTGGAGCTCATGTTGGGATGGATGAAAAGGGATCCCACGGGCTGTTAAGCGACAAGCGGCTTTTCATCTGTAACAGAAGTTGTAAGATTAATATATATATAATATATATATAATATATATATATAATATAAAATTCCTTCCTGCATTGAATACTTATTGCAATGATGCGGTGTTCAGACGTAGGTTTTTTAGTCGCCATTAAAATAGACCGAATAAGGGAGATGGGTTATGAGTGTGCTTTCTCTTCCGTTGTCACAATGATGCTCAAAGATAAAATCAGCGGCTTACACTCACCTAACAGATGCCTCGCCTCTGATGGCAATAGGTTCCAACACAAACTTTACACACCATGCTCGCAACGTAACCAGGACATCAAGGGATTTTCTCATCAAACAAAATATTTCCAAATAAACCACTTTTAGCTTCAGTTGTCATTGACTATGACGAGGGTAGCGAAACATACTTTTAAAAAATCGTTGACAATTTGGCCCAAAGTCGTTCACATTATGTTATGGATTGCATAGCCCGAGCCCTAGCCCCTAACCATAGCCCAAACCCTAACCCCCAACCCTAACCCCCTAACCCTAACTAGCCCTAGCTTAGCCCTAACCCCAAACCCTTAAAATTACTGCAACTATACCTGGGAAATTCTGCCATGTAGTGGTCACTTTAAATTACTGCAACTATACTTGGGAATTTCCGCCATCTGGTTGTCACTTTAAATCCCTGAAACTTAACCTGGGAAATTCCGCCATCTAGTTGTCACTTACAATTACTGCAACATTACTTGTGAAATGACACAAATTGATTTCAAGGTCCAAAAAGTACACAAGTGGAGTGATTGTAACCCGTAAATACTGAAAAACATTCCTTATACAAAGTGTGTCATTATTTGTCAGTACTTACAGGACTAAATTCTTGCAAAATAATACTTCCATTGTTAACAGATGCTCCACTCGTATAGACAAGTGTTACAGTTGGTTTAGCTTTAAGTACAAGTGGTGATTAAGAGAGTAGTTGTCAGAGAAAATGCCGTCTTGTGCGTGCAATAGGTGAAACTGTCCACTGGAGAACCTATGGCATCAGATGACGCTCCCATTTGGAGCTCATGTTGGGATGGATGCAGAGGGATCCCACGGGCTGTTAAGCGACAAGCGGCTTTTCATCTGTAACAGAAGTTGTAAGATTAATATATATATAATATATATATAATATATATATATATAATATAAAATTCATTCCTGCATTGAATACTTATTGCAATGATGCGGTGTTCAGAAGTAGGTTTTTTAGTCGCCATTAAAATAGACCGAATAAGGGAGAAGGGTTATGAGTGTGCTTTCTCTTCCGTTGTCACAATGATGCTCAAAGATAAAATCAGCGGCTTACACTCGCCTAACAGATGCCTCGCCTCTGATGGCAATAGGTTCCAACACAAACTTAACACACCATGCTCGCAAAGTAACCAGGACATCAAGGGATTTTCTCATCAAACAAAATATTTCCAAATAAACCACTTTTAGCTTCAGTTGTCATTGACTATGACGAGGGTAGGAAAACATACTTTTAAAAAATTGTTGTCAATTTGGCCCAAAGTCGTTCACATTATGTTATGAATTGCAAATGAACCGTTTGAAACAATTGCTTACGTTATTTCCAGCATTCTGCGCGCCAATTATGTCCACAAAATGGCGACCGTCTTCAGCTCGTCAACTTCGACATCGTTTATATACTGTATATTGTCCTATTGTCGAAGCGAAACGCCACTATTCGTGCTTCAGCGTGACTTAAAACTTTGATACTGACCTTGGAGCATTGCTTGTGCGGCGTCTGAGTTACATGGCAACTCCAGTGTTCTCCGTCATTTCGAGCATTCTGCGCACCAATTATGTCCACAAAATGGCGACTTCGGCTTCAGCTCGTCAACTTCGACATCGTTTATATACTGTATATTGTCCTATTGTCGAAGCGAAACGCCACTGTTCGTGCTTCAGCGTGACTTAAAACTTTGATACTGACCTTGGAGCATTGCTTGTGCGGCGTCTGAGTTACATGGCAACTCCAGTGTTCTCCGTCATTTCGAGCATTCTGCGCACCAATTATGTCCACAAAATGGCGACTTCGGCTTCAGCTCGTCAACTTCGACATCGTTTGTATACTGTATATTGTCCTATTGTCGAAGCGAAACGCCACTATTCGTGCTTCAGCGTGACTTAAAACTTTGATACTGACCTTGGAGCATTGCTTGTGCGGCGTCTGAGTTACATGGCAACTCCAGTGTTCTCCGTCATTTCGAGCATTCTGCGCGCCAATTATGTCCACAAAATGGCGACTTCGGCTTCAGCTCGTCAACTTCGACATCGTTTATATACTGTATATTGTCCTATTGTCGAAGCGAAACGCCACTATTCGTGCTTCAGTGTGACTTAAAACTTTGATACTGACCTTGGAGCATTGCTTGTGCGGCGTCTGAGATACATGGCAACTCCAGTGTTCTCCAACGCCCTCCGTCAGGGTGTTGGAACGCCGACTCCATACCGAATTAAATTGGCGCCAGTGAAAACGATGCTGTTGCTAGACAAACCGTTTCTTCGGCACTTCTTCACGGTCGTGGCGGTGTGAACTGTCAGTATTTTCAGCCCCAAAGCGTGTTAAGGGGCGGCCTGACTTCGTCAGAGAAAGAAACACGGTTGCCGCCTGCTTCCGGTCAACTTTTTCGACTACCCAGCAACAAGAGAACAGCGCGCGCACACACACGCGAGATCCCCGCACTTCCTGGTTCACGCTCAACCCGCCCCACAAAGCTGGCCAAACACATGCCTGCAACAGCGTTGAAAACTTCTAAAAATTAAGCAATACACATGGAATATATTCTCAAGCCTTTTCAATACAGAGTTTCAACAATCACGTCTATTAGTTTTACAAACAGTAGTCGATGAATGTCCAACGGAGGTACGACTATGGCCTAGCATTTTAGCTTGAACATATAAATCGTCGGTTCTTTTAACACGGCACCGACGTTTCAGGGTTTTTGACATCTCAAACATTAAATAAACACCTACTTACGGCATTCCCTCTAGAATACCTCAGCTTGGCTGCCAACAGATTGACACAGCATAATTGGGATCGCCGGCGTCATGTCCCGGACGAAACCAGGAAGTGCAAACAGGAAGTTACAGCGCGGATGTGACGTCGAGTTTCACAATGATTTTACACACCTTAACAAGAGAAAGCAAATCATTGTTTATACTCCTGAAGGACATTGAGCACCGTTGGTACGGTGCTGTAAAAAAGGAGGTTTTATTTGATTTGTTGGTTATCACATATCGTCATCGCTTACTGGCGGATCAGTACGGTGGCCTGTGACGGACATACAAAGATGATATCAGCCTATATCGCCCCCTGTGGCCACTTTGAAAACACACAAACGTCTTTTTGTATTTTGGACTAACAAGTATATGTTGAGAGCACACAAATGACACATGATACAAATAACATAGCCAAGAGTTGCATCAAATTAATTTTTAAGGAGAATAAATTCAAGAATTGAGACCCTTAATTGACATCCTCCCTCGCCCACATCATAATGTAGCATCGATAGTCGCACATCCCAGCGTGCTTTGTGGTACTGTCTATGAAAGAAATAGCTGTTAAATTACTTGTTTTAAGCCACGTAAATAGGTTATCCTTGCACACGACAAGGCCAAGTCTGTTCTAAATCTATCTTTTGTGTTGATGTTTGATGGGATTTTTTCATGACACCGTGACTGTAATCGTTGTGCTGGGCAATCGTATACTGTGTTTTCTCAACGGTGAAGTGGTGGCTTACGTAAGCTTTGTCTTACTCTGCTGAAGCTTGTGGGACAGCGGACTGACGGTGACGGGGCCGCCGCGGGACTGCCGCTGAAGCGGGGCCTGAGGCGAGGCGAGGTGAGGCCGCCGCGCAGGCGGGCCGAGGCGTGGCGAGGCCGGAGCAGCTGGGCACCAGGTGACAAACAGTCTCATCCATCCAAACAACAGGCTTGCCTCACATTGAATGGCAACGTTTTAAAATCCTTGCAAACCTTCTGCCACAAGAATTGCCGGCTGGCAGATACTAGAGGTAGCCCAGCGACTATGGTGTCCTTTATAGGACAACAGTCTATTTTACTATTTACTTGTATTTTTAGATAACTTATAAATTTTGTGTGACTATGTATTTGTATATGTTAAAACTTGACATTCCATGAGATAAAACTCAACTATTAACCTTTATATGTGAAAGGCTGACATTAAATTGCCCTTTGTAAACGAATTTGAAAATCATTATTCATTTTGTCCACTAGAGGCCACCAGACTGCTGAGTAGAAAAAGTTTGATGCTGTGTCAGCATTATGGCTGACTCTGCGGGCCGCTGTGAAGCTCATCCATTTATTGTAGTCTTCCTCGTCTCTCGCTCGCAAACACGGGCATCATATACAGTGGGATATTCAACACTGACTAACTAACCTAGCTACATGTAAGTACTAGTCATCACAACCTGTTGTCTAATTTCTTTCTTTTGAATTGAAATTTGTTGGGGAAAATCATGTAAGGCACAGGGGAACATGAAACACAAAACCTTTAACGACATTTAAGATATGCCTAAGATTAAGATATGCCTTTATTCGTCCCTCAGTGGGGAAATTTGGGGTGACTGTTTCCCCCTTCCCTTTTGTGGGGGGGGGGGGGGCTTCATACATACCTTATTCTCAAATTAAGAGTTATTCTTGATTGTTTATGTATTTTTTTATATTAACATTGTATTTACATTTTATTCTTGTAATTAAAAAGCATATGGTCTGCATTATTTTTCTTAAATTACGTTTTTAGAATGCTCTGTGGGACAATAAAAAACTAGCCAGGTGCTGCAAATGGCCACCCGGCCACAATTTGTAGGCCTCATTGTTACGGTATCCATCCGTCCATCCATTCATTCATTTTCTACCACTTATCCTCACAAGGGTCGCACCAGTGCTGGAGCCTATCCCAACTGGGCGGGGCACACCCTGGACTGGTGGCCAGTCAATCCCAGGGCACATAGTATAGACCAGGGGTGGGCAAATATTTGGACTCGAGGGCCGCATTGAGTTAACAAAATTGTCTGGGGGGCCAGAACATATATTTAACACACACACACTATTTTATGCTTATCATTTTCCTTGAATTATTTGTCTAATTTTATCTGTAAAAGTGTTATCCTATATCAGTTGTATGTCCCTTTTTTAGGAGCACTTTAAACATCACACCACATCAAACTATGTCATTTAATTTTACAGTTTTGTTGTTTATTTTTTTATTAAATCAGACATCCGACTTGCAAGTCATGTTGCCAGTTTGTATGTTAAAAGTTGAAGTTACTTAGAAAGCAACTGGCGGGCCGGATTCAAACGCTTGGTGGGCCGCATGTGGCCCCCGGGCCGTAGTTTGCCCACCCCTGGTATAGACAAACAACCATTCCCCCCCACATTCATACCTAAGGACAATTTAGAGTGGCTAATCAAGCTAGCATGTTTTTGGAATGTGGGAGGAAAGTGGAGTACCAGGAGAAAACCCACGCATGCACGGGGAGAACATGCAAACTCCACACAGAGATGGCCGAGAGTGGAATTTAACTCAGGTCTTCTAGCTGTGTGACCTGCACGCTAACCACTCTGCCGACACCATCTCATTCTGGTCTAATACAGTTACCATGCCATCGACTATGTGGGGAGTTCTCATTTTTGTACGGTGTGCTTTTATGTTATGTTTTTTTTTATAAAAAATAAGTCAGGCCTAGTTTGGTTACCAAGGCTGTTTTTTATTTTTAAGCACACACATATTGCGTCCACGGTCCATGCCTCTTTCAGACAGCAAGTCATGTCGCCGAAGACAATGACAACATAACAAAAATGTTACGTAATAGTGCTGCTGATGAACACTTCAAACGACAACAGACAGACGGCGTGTCACGTTACATGACGTTACCTCAAGGCTGCATAGCTTCTACATCTTAGTACGTCATGTGCTGCACTGGGCTGGCGCCATGCTGTTGGGCTGGGCAGTTTCCTCTTTCTAGAAAGACCAAACAGTAAAAAAGTAAAAAGTAGAAAAGGGGTTTATGCATTACAATGGATCCCATTAAAAAAAGAGTCATTGACACATCCAATAAAATGTTGATGTTGACATTCTCCTCCAACTTTGGATCAACATTTCCAGTAAGAGTGTTGTAATTATTACATTAGATTCAGCTCCACGATGCTCCACTTTTCTCTTGAATTGCCATTGTTCACCCGCTACACAGGTTGAAGCCCTAAATATGTTTCACACACTAATTAAACACATAAAATACTAATGTCAGCACTAATGAATGATAATTTAAGATGATCCATGAACAGATAAGCATTGGGTTAGGGTTTAACTTTTCACCTGATCATCAGGCTAGCAGGCTGAGGGTTGTGTCTATCAAGTAATTTTATTTTAAATTCCATTTTGGGTTGTCACAAGATTGTGAACACTAGAACACTGAATTGATTAAGTCATTTCTGTCAAAATTCAGTCGAATGCTGAAACTAAAACGAAATGTATGAATATCCTAGAATTGTGTAGAAATCAAACCTAGAAAAACATTTTGGCAAAAACAGTTTGGCAGATGACCGCTCCTCACACAATAAAGGGATTATTTAGTCAAAGAAGTTGCTATTTAGGATTTCTGCTTGCGTTGTCCTTGTATGTATGGGACTGGCATTTACTGTATACTCTAAAAGGTGGAATGTTTTCATTGTAGTATTCCTAAGAAAATCCCCTTTTGCTATTAATAGCTCCCTAGAATGAGTGACAGTTCACGTTTCTGTGGCACTCGCCGCCACAGCTATTTAGCCTTCAAGAGTGGTTTGAACATCTGGGTGGGACTGCAGACCCCGCCCACTTTCCCAGGGAGAGCAGCTTTATAAAGAGCAGGTGCACCTCCCGGCCTGTTGCAAGTGTTTCGTTTCCTTCAGTGAAAATTCTCAGTGAGTGGCTTCTGGCGGGTATTCTTTGAAAGTCTTAGTGTTTCTTCTCTTCCACTGGTAAAGAAAGACAAAGGTGAGGATGCAGGTGATGCTCCGACTGGTGGCTCTGCTCCTCACACTTTGCTGCTGCAGCTGTAAGTAGATGATCCCAAATGACCACCACCAACACCAAATACTGTTTGGTCTCCCTTCTAACTACGATAATGTCACAGATGCTCAGCGCCTCAGCTTCGTGTTTCCGCGTGTTGGAAGCACTGCTGGAGCCACACGTCTCACCCTCACAGGAGACGGTAAGTGAAGACCCAAAGTAACAGGCATTTGGCTTTCATTGCTGATTGTTTATGGTTGGTAAAAGGTTTCGCTCAGGAGCGACAGTTCCAGCTGTATCCCAAGGACAACATGTTCGGCAACCACGTGATGCTGGTGTCGAACACTCGCTCCATCCCCTGCGATGTCGAGAGAGACTCCACACACGACAGCCAGATCTTGTGCTACACAAGGTACAGCCAATAGCTCTAAAAAAATACTTCACTTCTGGTCACTTGGCTAATGGGACGTCTCCTTGCCAGACCCATGCCCAGCGACCACTACGTGGTCCGTGTCAGTGTGGATGGGGTTCCCGTTCGTGATGAAAACATCTGCAATGGAGTCTACAAACCATACCACTGCAGTTTCTATGTAACTCCAAATCAAACCATAATGTCAGACTTTTCCTTAGCTTTTTAAACATCTCACTGTAACTCCCCACAGACCAGGTGGTACAGGACACCCACCATCACGTCCCTGAGTCCGGTCAGCGGTCCTCCACGTAAGCTCCCAAAAGCTGGACACAAAAATGTCACAGGCCCCGGGTCTGAGTTTTCAAACTTTCAAATGGCCTTGACAGAGACCCTGGTGACGTTACGAGGACAAATCTTCACAGATGTCTACGGAAGCAACACTGCGCTGAGCTCAAATGGAAAGAACCTCAGATTTCTCAGGTAAGACCAAAATGTACCAACAATTCCTTGTTTTGCCACCCACCGACAGTGCTCTTGTTAAATGATGACATCTAATGTGGGGAATTTATTTACACCCAGCTACCCTCAATAATGCAGTCTTCACATGTGAAACCTCTACTATTCGTTCTGAAGCTGAGTGGAGACATTCAATGCTATTTATGGATTGAACAGACATAAAAAATGGCTTGAGTTCAAACAAAAGGAACTATTCCAAGACGGCTATCCAATCCAGATGTAAATACCTGGAAATAAATCTCAACTGTTATTTTCTGTTCTCGTATTTGCCTTTTTTATGTCAAACCCAAATGTTTCAGTCTACAACAAAAACATAGAAATTGACCTCACTGTTCCACAACTTCTGGAGGGAATTATTCCCTGAGCAACTATAGTGTGTTCCATCACTGCCGAACAAAGAGGAAAATTCGATGTTTAACAAGAAAAAAATTATCACTGAAGCATAAAGACAAAGAATACAAGTGATCCTTGATGCAGGTCCTACATGGGCGGGATGCCGTGCGAGATGCTCAAACCTGAATCTGATGAGCTGTGAGTATAACGTCAAACATCTTGTATCTTTTAAAAGCTTCTATGTGTTGAAGCCACTGTAACAAATTCAAATTTGCACGTCTCTCCAAAGATACAAGCTGAAACTGGACTCGGAAAGTTCAAACTGGGGACATATGAGCTGCAGAATGACCGGGACTTACGTTGGTAAGCGCAAGTGAAATGTAACAATATAAATGTATTTTGTACTGCTTTTTTATGCTTTTGGCTAACATATTCGATTTTTTCATTGATTTGTGTTCCACCACCTACAGGACATCACAACATGAGCTACATTCTGGATGAAAGCTACGGCAGGTGAGGGGATTTCTTACATGCTCTCATATGACGACTCCCTATTAGGAGCCCAGCAGAAGGTGTATACTGGATGACTTCAACTAGGTCATTCCAGTGTCTACGACCAGTGGCTTATTATTTCTATAATGACTATCATTCAAGGCATTTTTGTGTTATTTTTGGAAAGATGTAATTCATTTTTAGTTAAAGGCACTACTTGGTGCTCTATTGCTGATGTAATGTCAATTTTTACATGACAACTCTGTTGTTATTTTGCTTGCCAAGTCAAAAGTCACCTCTTTCTCACAGAGCTTATGAGCGGCACAGTATTAACTGCATTATGCTGCAATTTCAGCTAAATTGCAATTTTCCGACTTTGGCAACATTTGTGCTTGCTACATGCTCTACATTGGCTTTCATGAAAGGAAGATCCCGATACTGTTTTTATGATGATATCGGGCCGATAACATCTTAATCCCATTTAGGAGTTTAACAGAGAAGCAGCTCTACAGAGTCTCTTCCCTGGATAAGCTCCACATGTTCCAGACCTTTGCCGGTAAAGATAACGTGAGTGTCACCCCCTCGCTGCCGTTGACATTTGACTAAATGTATTGCTCTGCTGGTTCAGAGGTCACCGGGATCACACCATCCAAGGGCAGCGTCATGGGCGGAACCCTGCTGACTGTCCACGGACTCTACTTCGACGAGACCGATTATCCGGCCCGTGTCGTGGTGGGAGGTAATTGTCAGCAACAAAGAACAGAAAAGAAAAAAACAAAAATCCCTCGTCCCCTCCTACCGCCCCGGACAACAATGCGGACATTGTGTGTCAATCAGAGCAAGCAACACCACAGGACGGTGATAATCCTTGTCAACCCCAACACGAATGTGCACACTTTAGTCCAATTGAAAACTGCTGAGTCATTGTACAGATTGTTCTAGAAGATGACGACAAACAACCCGCCCAAGTAACAAGTACTACATGTAACGCTTACGACCGGTCCAGGGGTGTATCCCCGCCGCTCGCCCAGAAGTCAGCTGGGATAGGCTCCAGCACACCCCCACAACCCTAATGACGATATGCAGCGTAGAAAATAGATGGATGGATGGATGGCTTGACTCCTATGCACCAAATGTTCCAAACCAAAAAACCCAATTACAAATACATGTACATTGTAAATGGTGGCTTAAAAGTACTTGGAAAAACTACGTATGCTTGTTTTTAAACGTGGTGATCCGTTGTCTGTTGATAAAATTTGATGAACTTCAGGGCTGCCGTGCCAAATCAAGAGTGTGCACGACAAGGAGATCACATGCATGACAGCCAAGCAGCCAATGATGTACGACGACAACAGCACCAAGATGACGATCTTCCCAGGTGATGAATTTGATGTTCCGACGCTTATCTTTGGGTAGTTCTCTCGCACGCTCTCGAGACCGTGACTCCATCTTGTTTTTCAAGTATTTAAAGCATGCATTATTTAAAAGTAACTGAACGTGCTCATCATCACTCGTCAATTCTTTGTGTCCGTGAGATAAGCTGGGAAACGGCTTTGCATGTCACGCATCAGGAAAGGAGTTGCTGCTTTATGAAAAGCAGCAGGTGTAACATGTTTAGGCTTCATGCAGTTTCCCTTACCGGACTCACACTGAATCCGTTGCGGCTGCGGTCCTGATCCATTCCGGCTTGCCAAAAAATGTCACTCACACTGACTCCGGAACCACAGCTTAACCAGCGAGTGCTCTGGCATCTGGAAAAAAAAGTTAAAACCCAAATGATTTATGACTTTTGTGCCATACGGCGACCGGAATTGGAGCTACACCGAACGGGGCTAATGTGGGCATACAACTGGGATTTCAATCTTGCAGAGGTTTCATTTAGAGAAATGATACAGATGATCACTCCTGTCTAAACCAGGTGGAAGAGGCTTAAAGATGGAGCTGTGGAACAACACCAGATCTGCAGACCTGACTGACATACAAAGCTACGACGAGAGCAAAGACGGATACTGGGTGCAGTGGATCGACTCCATGCCACACAACTTCCCTCATGAGCTGCACGACCTGAGCACCAGAACCAGAGGCTTCTTTGTGCCGCCGGCCAGCGGCAACTACACGATTTACCTCAACTGTGACGACAAATGTGAACTGTACTTCAGCAACTCCAGTCGCCTGGAAGACAAGGCATGAAAACTTAGAATATATAGAATTTACAAAATATGAACAAAATAACACTCTAAGCGCTTGTTTCGCCAACTTCCCTTTAGGTCAAAGTGGCCTACCAGCCACACTACGTAACAGACTACACTAAACTTGCATCACAGAAGTCTGAAGTCATGAGTCTAGAGAAAGGAAAAGCGTGAGTACAGAGGCCGATTCTAAATGTTCCGCGTACCCGTGGTCCTAGCCTGTAATGTTTTGGTGGTATATGTACCTAAATTAGCTGTACACAGGACATAAAAAGAACATACATTACAGCAATAAAATGAATAAATCCCAATAACAAGACCACTCTGCTGCTTAGATATTACTTTCGCTTTCATAGGAGCATATCCTTAAACATGCGGTTAAGACCAAAAGTGCGGCCATTATTGGTGGGGGTTTCTCCTCCCTCCTCCCTCCTCCCTTCTCCTCCTTAGCTTTTTATGGCATTCATTATGACTTCTCTGGTGATGGCTTTTCTTTTCCTCTGTGCAGTTCAACCAGACAAGCCTACTTTACACTTGAGACACATAATGAAGCCCAAAAAGTTCATTCCTAAGCGACACCGAGAGCCACCTGTATTCATATTAGCAGCTAAGTGTCAGTTTCATTCCATGTTTCCTGCAGTTACTACATTGAAATTCTGCATCAAGAATATGGCGGGGCAGCCGGAATCAACATGGCCATGTTCCGACCAGAGAGCCCGTTTACAGAAGAGCAGACGGACGATGCCATCAACGAAGTCCAGAACATTGTGGTGGACTATGAGGCCTTTGATGAAAAGCAGGTAGGTGGAGGCTGGTTAGCTCCAACTGGTGGACTTTGGCGAGTACAAGGCATGTTGGTCGCATCTTCCAGATTATTACCCTGGAGGCATGGCCCGACATGGTTAGTGGAGTTAAAGAGGTGCAGAAGGTGAGCATCAGTAGCCTCTGTGTGGGCCATCAGTGTGGAAGCACCTACTTCAGCCTGCGCTATGAAGACGCCAGCACTGGTAATGCGGGGATGTTAGACTGCTTAAGATACGACACACCCACTGTCTTGTTGCCGAGTCAAAGATGAAATCCTTTCAGGGCCGATCCCTGTGAGCGCCACTGCGGATGTGGTGGAGAGAGCCTTGAACGATCTGTGGTCCATCACACCTGACTCTGTCCAAGTTAGCAAAGACGAGGACAGTGATGGAGTTCATTTCACGATCACATTTGAGTCCGACAGAGGTGAGAAGCGAAAACAAAAGAGTCTTCCTCAAATTCCCACTGATGCGGTCCAGCAGAACATAGTCTTCTTTTTGACTACAGGCGATTTCAAGCCCCTCCGTTACGAAAGCCTTGGCCTAGACACCAACATCACCGTCACCGAGGTGACCAAAGGCATGAGCAACATGGCAACTTTCACCTTGAGCTGGGGGGGCATACCCACAAAGCCCCTTCACTACAATGCCAGCAGCTCAGAGGTGGGTTCTGAAATAAACTCTCACTCCAAGCCAAACAAGCATTGCTCTTAAACCTAGCGGCCATCTTGCATGACTGAGACCAGGTCCAGTCAGCCTTGGAGGACATGATGAAAGCAGAGTGTCCTGATGAGATTCTCACCGCGGAAGGGCGGGACGTGAAGTTCTTCAAGGACTTTGAAGATGACAACTCCATGGTCAGTGAGGAACCAGATACTGTCACAAACACAAACAGAATCACCCTATAAAATGATTCTTGCATTGAGCAGTTTGATGGCGTCAAAGGGACCCCGGTGAAAAATGGTGCTTTCTGTGGATTGTGGTCGCTGAAAAACGCGGAGGTTCTTTTCAGGGAAAGTTACAAGACACAGTCTGGTGCGGAGTACAGGGGTGTTTCCCTGAAGCAGTATCCGATGGTAATGCACGGATGTAGTAGTAAAGACGGAAGTAAAACACTGATTGGATCAGACGGTTTTCTCAATCCTGTTCTAATGTTTCCTTTCCAGCTCTGCTTTGCACATAGGGGGATCTTAAAAGATGCAATTGGGGTGAAGTTCACTTATAAAGATGAAGATGGAGGCCCACTTAAGGCAAAGACAGAAAAGATCAACACAGTCTTTACAAAAAGCCACAAGTCAGTAAAACAATCAAACAGGGAAATCCAGACGAGAGATGATGACTTTGATTACTTGCTTGACACAGATGGAGTTACAAGTGTGTGGACCTGCAGACGTCTCTGCAGACTGCCCACGTTGGAATGGAACACACTCTCCTGGAAGTTTACCTCTACAAAGACGACTCGGGGGAAGATTTCTATGTGGATGCTGTCCACATCGGCAAGAATCCAACGACGGAAGAGGAACACGGTGTGCAGCTCAATTACAGTTTGATTTTGTCTGGCATTGAGACTTAAACTGACACCACTCACCACTGACACCACTGGGTTTTCCTGTAGCTGTTCTTGTCAAGAGGAGGCCGCCGCCGTTTGAGAGCACAGGCCATGCATTCAAGGAAATCTCCGTCATAACCAAACATCACCGCTATGAGATCACAGCCACACCGGTGGACTGTGCCTTTGGCTTCCCCCTAATAGACGTCAGCTTCCTGCAGGTAACACACCAACACAATTAGAATAAACAGCACATTTAGATCACTCTACTGCTGGCTTAAATCAGCAGTCTTTGTTTTAATGCAATAATTACATCTCAAAAAGGGGGGGAATGTTTAGGTTTGAAGGCGAATGTATTAGGCCTCATTAAAAAATGCAAACAAGAGAGGAATAAGAGCTGATTTTCCAAACCAAAAGCTTAATAATACTAATTCTTCCAAAGGAATCTTCATTGTGCATTGTGCATATACAATTAAAAATTACAATTAAAAATTATAAAGGGTTTCTGAATCATCTTCCCAAGAGCAGTAGAATAGGGTTCCCCTTACTTTCTGTACATTTTATATCCATTTAGCTCAACCGGTGCGAAACACATACGCATTAACCATTTTTGAAGGTATTTATCATTTCCATCGCGTTTAGTGGAAGGATTGAGGTTTTTTTTTTATTTTATACACTGACATTTCTCCAAACATTGGATTGTCCAGTGATGTCAGTGTCTGCCATGATTGGTGGCTCTCACCGTCACAAAACCTTTTTGTTGTGTTTATACCTGAAGAGGATCAACAACAGCGAGGACATGGCCGTGTTTCAGGAAGGTGGCGCCATCATCACGGTTGCTCGCACTCACAGAGCCACCCCGCCACTGACGGGCACCTTCACTGTGGAGATCCACGGGCAGCGTATCGAAGGTAGCCCATGCACTATAGACCTTCTGGAAACAATTCCATGTTGCAGTTTCACTTAAACTGTGTGGATACAAGGCAATGTGTCTGCTGCTTTGAAGCAGCTGTTTGACCAGTTTTGCTTCTCAGGTCTGTCAGTGAACATTAGTCAGGAGGACCTGAAGTACGCCCTGGAGGGAGTCACCGGGATGGGCCTGGTGGATGTTAAATATACAGGAACCTGCAGACAGCCCAAGTGGAAGGTTGAGTGGCTAACGCAGCCGGGAGACCAGCCTTTGCTGCAGCTCAACGGTTCTTGGGTCGTTGGGAAGGACGTTGTTGTCTGGGCCCATGAGAGGACGAAGGGAGGGCAGATGATGCGCAGCTTGACAGGAGACTTTTTTCGTGTCTGCGAAACCAAACCACAGGTACTACCTCCAGTGTATCTTCTTTTTGGATCGAAGGTAGCAGGTTGTGTGTTTGCTCACTATAAATCTGGTAGAACGAGTCCAATTTGTATGTCGGATGTTTTTTGTGCCTCCAGGCGATCTTAAAATCACATTAGCATGCTACAGGATTACTGTAGCATGCTCCCTCCTATTGTGGATCTGAGAAATGATGACTTCTTGACAAAACTGAGCCTTTTCCATGACACCTCTCTTGACACATTCACAGGTGGAAGTTTACATCAACGACATTCCGTCAAAGTGTTCTGGAGACTGTGGTTTTGAATGGTCAGAGGAGAAGACCCCCGTGGTGAGAGGAATCAGCCCCTCTAAAGGTGATTTGTTCTTCCACCATCGTCCGCCATCTAGTACATCCATCAGGGTCAACCGTTGGACTATGTGGTTCAAAAACTGGATGGCATGTTTGAGTCTTGGCTGGTGGTGGGTTCAAGACTCACGTTTATTCTTTCAATACCCCCTACTTATCAGGATCAATCGGACTGGGGACCCTTTTAACCGTCACTGGTTCCGGCTTCAGCGACCAAAACGCCTCCATCATGGTTGGAGGGTCCGAGTGTGTTATTGAAAAAATCGCAGGTGAGTTGGCAAAGTACAAACAGCGAAATGAATGAAACAAGGCTAACCAACTGGGTGTTTGTTGCAGCTGATAGTCGGGTATGCAGACTGGGCAGCGCCAGCGCCGGCACTGTCCCTGTGTGGATCAACTTCCCCTCGCTGGGTTGTCCACTCTTTGCAGGCGGCAGTGTCCTCAGCTTCACCTACGAGCTCTTAGTCTCCTCTTTCTCCCCTGCATCTGGAAGTGTTGCAGGTGGCGCATCACAATAATATTCATTGTAAAAAATACACACAAGTACTGGATAACCTTCACTGACTTACCTGTTGCGTCTTGTGTATCCCAGGAGGAACACTTTTGACTGTGACGGGCTTTGGCTTCAGCAGGGATGCCAGGGTCACAGTGGGGGATCTGGCGTGCAAGGTGATCCAAGCGAGTCACACGGAGCTGAAATGCAGAACACCCGCAGTGAGTTCCAGTCCCACTGTGCTCAGTTTGACAGTTCAGCAGGATTATGTACACAGAAGTCGTTATACCTTGGATGCATGTGTTGTTTCAGGGTAGTGCAGGCTCGCACGCGATGACAGTGAGTGTGGGCAACATGAACAAGGCGGCAAACGACACCTTCACCTACGACCTGGCCCTGACACCTCAGATGTCTGAGCTGAGGCCCCTGACGACCACCGTCTTTGGTGAGACTCTCAGACCACATCCACTGCCGCGTCAGGGTTGTCAGGGTTCTGTTCAGAAAGGTCACATACATTCTGTTAGGCAGACGCATGATAACAATCTCACCGAAACACACACACACAATCCAAACAATCCATGGCTTTTATGACAACAATATTGCTGAAATGGAACGCTTGAAAGAATGCTCTGATTGTCAGGAAGAATAGCTCATTGTGACTTATCGTAATTTCACGTCATTATAAATGTCGGTGGGGTTACTTTTTAACAAGCCTGCCACCATCGAGATGGTGACATGCAGTGACATTCATGGCTGGTGAGGTGCTGACTCCTTTGGTGTCAAGTGCAATCAAAAAATACAACAAAATGTCTTGTTTGGAGAAAGGCTGTAATGAAACATCTTGCTCACATTAAAATCATTTATTCGGCATCGAATGTGTCTCTGCAGGCTGTTGGCATTGCTCCCAAATATGTAAATTACATATCATATTTGCACACACAACCGATAATTATATCTCTTTTGTTGTCACACAAAAGACAAGCGCCATAACTCTTTCTCATCTGTTACGCTTCATGTCATTGTCGTTTTGTGTGTCGTGTAATGCTGCTGAGCATGTTTCCATGTTAAGCACCTCACGCTCATCCTATGTTGTTATGCTGCACAATGGCGGCGGTAAGTCACTTCACGCTATGGGAAAACTCAGCACAGACGTTGACAAGTGTAAATTAGATGTGAGTGACAGGAGCTCCGACAGGAGCTCGTCCTCATGATGAAACTTCATGCTCCTGTTTGGGTCTTTCCTCAGGACACCGCCTGCTCACTGTCCTGGGGTCAAACCTGGGTGAGCAGGGCATTGACAGTGTCGTATACGTGGGCCGGAGGGAGTGCGTATCCGAGGAGTGGACGTCCACAAACATCACCTGTGTTCTCCCTGTGCTGCCACCCGGCCTGCACAAGGTGGACGTCCACGTCGGCAACATTGGCTACCCCCAGACCAGGTGTGATTTGGATTGGAAATACTAGCTAGAAGTTTCACCCCGTTTTATGTGTAACACAGTCTGAAAAAAAGAGCCAAGCAAAAGATTTGGAATTTGGATTGTCTCATAGCAACAACGTTAACGCCACCATCGAATACATCTTGGAAATCCACGCCATCTCCCCCGTGACGGGTTCTCTGCTGGGAGGAACTGACCTTACTATCTCTGGATCTGGTTTCAGCCCAAACATTTCAGACAACACAGTCTATGCTGGTAAGCAACACAAGCACTAACATTGTCAGACGCCAATGGCCGTCATCAATTATGCAAAAATCTCCAAGCATCTCCAAGAGCAACAGTTTTTGTTTTGGGTTTTTTTTGTTTGACAGGAGAATCTGAATGCAAGGTTAAGGTGGCCTCTGAGAAGGAGCTGCAGTGCGTGCTGCAGTCACAGGAGAGAGTCCACATCGTTACCAACCAAGGAGTCCACCAGAGTAGGTTTGCGTTTCGCTCCTTTGTTCACATGTCATTTGGACATCAACATCGACTGGATTCACTTACAGGAAACTGCTTCGAGCGAGGGAGCTGTCACTAAGAAAGCCATTGTTTCCTATAATTACACCAGTATAGAAATATGAGAAAAGAATGTTGTCTTACCAACACTTCATGCGTCTGTGTCGCCCAGTTCACGGTCGGGGATACGCTTGGGATCCTGCGTCCATCACAGTGACCGTGGGAGACACCGTATTGTGGAGGTGGGAGCCTCCTGCCTTCAAGAACAGTTTCCGTTATGCCGTCTTCCACGTTTCCAGCCCCAGTGGCAGCACAGATGAGAACGCGCTCTTCTCCAGCGGCGAGGCCAAGCCTGGGGAAGGTAGAGAAAAAAAAACACATTTGGGTGGATCATTCGTTTAATGCGACACCAGTACAATACAGCACATCGATAAATGTCCCGTGCACATTGCGTCCATAGGGTAAGCTTAGGGTACTTTAAAGATGCAACATATTTGCTGTGTCTTCCCAACCCTGCAGGCTTTTTCAGCTACCGTTTCACCATCCCCGGTGTGTACTACTACAGCAGCGGGTACATCGATGGGGACAAAAAGTTGCAGGGTGTTGTGAGAGTCCAACCTCTGCTGGAAAAAAGCCACAAGATCTCCGTCAGTGTTGCAGGCGTGGAGGCCAGACGCGTGATGGGAGGTATGAAGACACAAGTTTCATTTGTTCAAATTTGGACAGCTCTAACCTGGTCTGTTCTGTAGTCTACAACACCATCTACAGTATCTTCCACATACAATGCTGTACATTCAACCAATCCTAACAGATTCAACCATTTAGTCTACAACAAATCAAGTCCACACAGACACCTTTGGTGTGCCCATGATCATCGTTGCATCGGAATGGAATGCTAACAAGGGAGACTATCTTCATGACTATTTTGCACCGCAAACGAGTGAAACCATTCTTCATGCCGCTCTCTACCTTGAGAGGATACATACTCTGGATCCCGCACCATCTCCTTAGACTTAGGTTTTATCTAGTAAGGGTGTGACGGTTCATTGTAATGATTCCATTTGTATCTCAATTCGTGGTTGTCGATACAATTCAAGGACGATATTGGTTCATTCAAAACGATACGATCCAAAACTATTCAGTCGCTCAAAATTCATTCAGTAACTTTTTGGACAAAAATTCAAACAGTGTGAAATAAATACTTTGATACTGGACAGATTCCCCTAGTTTTTTTCTAATGGAATCAGGTATCAGTTAATAATAACACCGACATAGTTATAAATAAATTACCAATGAGTACAACAAATGAGTTAAAAATACAAAAGAAAATCTGGATGACCAGAGGGTCGTTTAGCTCGCTATGATGTATTATTGACTTTAAAATAGTGCAATTCACACCTGCACTTTGAAACCCCTAGATGAGGGACATTATTCTAATTCCTCAGCAAATGAATGTGACATGTATATATATGCAGACATTTAACGTTATCAAAAGTACTAAAAAAAAAACACGCGTCTATATAAAACCTGCTGTGCTTAAATCTAATGCTTCATTATTAATGCTTCATATTAGTATTGATTCAGTCGATGAATTTCCTTTTGAACAATGTTAAGTCAATATATGCCGTCAGGAATAAAAAACTTGCTAAATACAGATCAATGTAATTGAATCATATGAAAATAAATCGATGCATTGCTGTGTCGGATCGTTACACTTCTACTATCTAGTCTTTCATGATCATGAATGATCTGATGAAACGTCTTCTAAGACAACCTAAACACTCCACTTGACTCAATGCCATAAGAGGAAGTCAGTCAAGCTCTTCACAACCACACATCAATGACGTCCACAAGCTCAAATCAACAACAAGCAGTCCGGTCGGGTCTCGAGTCTTGTTGTTCTCTGTCTCCTCCCATAGTGTCGCGTCGCGTCGCCAGGTCTAACCACGAGTGCGTTGCCACACCAGAGTGCTCCCAGACAGAAGTGTTATCAGACAGCCTATCCTTCAGCACCTCCGCCTGCTTTACCCCCACGGTGCACTCCATCTGGCCCAACCAGGGCTCGTACCACCAGCACATCCACATCCAAGGGGATGGCTTCACCAACGTCAGCTGCGCAGTCGAGGTCTGTGCTCATGTTTTTCACTCTCCACTGGAGCATCTTCTTTGAGGTTGACATGCTGCTGTGCTGTGCAGGTGACGGTGTTGGATGAGCCCTGCCGGGTGATCAACAGCTCCCAGACGGAGATCTACTGCCAGCTGAGCGCCAACAACACTCTTCCCATTGGCGTCGCCCTGCCTGTCGACGTTAAAGTTAACAATTTAGGCAGCGCCATTATTGCTGTGGCACAGGAGCTGGCCCGTCGCTTCGTAGTTTTGCCTATAATCGACTCAGTGTCGCCCCGTGAAGGCAGCTCCAACGGCCACACCAGGATCTCCATCCACGGTTCCGGTTTTTCTGAGGGAGACGTGACTGTAGCCGGGGAACAGTGTAATGTGGTCTCCATCAGTTACACCCAGGTGGTCTGTGACACCACGCCCTCCCAGCCACACGCTGGCGATGTCGCTTTCCATGTGGGGAGGCTCCAGACTTCCTGTCATTCCAACTGCTCTTTCCTGTACTCGTCGTCAGTGGATCCAAATGTGACCGTCATTTCTCCTGACAGCATCAGCGATGTCACCAATGTCACTATTTCAGGGACAGGTTTTGGCACCGACTCAGAGGATGTGGTGGTATTTGCTGGCCACACGAAGTTGGACGTCACAAACGTGGCTGACGATGCCATCACAGTGAAGGTTGATGCTCTCCCTGCAGGCGACCATGTCATTCAAGTAATTGTGCGGCGTAAAGGCTTGGCGTCCGGTGATGTCACCATGACCAGTCAGGCCCACGCGGTCCTGACCCCAACTGAAGGGAGTCTGGCGGGGGGTACCTCTCTCCTCTTCACTGGGAATGGCTTCCACCCAGGAAACACCAGCGTGACGCTCGATGGTGAACAGTGTGAGATCGAGGAAGTGATGCCCGGTCAACTGAGGTGCCGGACGCCTCCTCACAGCGAGGGCCTGGTATCGGTTACCATCCATGTGCTGTCCGTGGAGTATCTTCCCCTCAACTTCACCTACTCCACTGGCTACACCCCAACTGTCAACACCATCAGTCCCTCAACTGGTGAGCACAGTTCTCCTTGTTTTGAGCAGTCATCTTTGAAAAAACCTGCTTGACTGTTCTGACCGTACATTTTATCACAGGACCAAGCGGTTCAGCGATCACACTGAGCGGTTCTGGGTTTGGCACCGACATCCAGCAGGTGACTGTCATGATAAACAATGTGAGCTGCACAGTGCTCACCGTCACAGACAACCAGGTGGAATGCAGCACTGGGGACAACCCCGGCGGGGAGTACCTGGTCATGGTTCACCACCAGGTCAAGGGTTACGCACAGTCTGACGTCATGTTTACTTATGAACTGACGATCATCGGCGTGCAGCCCAACGAGGGTGAGCGCATTTTGATGTCGGATGGAATTATGAATGGATTCCTTTTGATTTTCCTAACTTGGTCTTTTTGTCCCCAATCCAGGTAGTTTTGGCGGTGGCGCCCGGCTGACCATCCAGGGTTCTGGATTTGACCCGCTCAACTCAATTGTGCTGATCTGTGATGAGGAATGTGAAGTTGACAAGGATGCGTCTTCGTCGACACAGCTCTACTGCATGTCTCCATTCAACAACGGTACGACCGCATATCTTTGGTGCACAAACACGTTTTACCTTTAAAAGACCAAGCTCCGTTTCAACTAACACTGTCCGAGAGACATTCATTTTAAGTTTATTTTTGGCCTTTTCCTTTTTAGTTTCTAAATGACCAAACCATCACTATCGTGATAATACCTCACTGACAGGGCCGACACAATGACGGCAGGATTGTTGTTGTTGCTGTTCCTTTAAGTGTCCTCCCAGCCAGGCTGTCAGCAGCTCATCTGTTGGTGTTCAAAAGGCTTTTACTCGCTCATCTTAGCAAAGAATGTGTACCTGCTGGTTTCTTTTGTGTGTTTTTTTTTTTGGAAGACAGCTCCGTAATGAACTCCATCCGTCAACTGGAATGTAGTCTGCCTTTACATTGACTGCCATGTCAAAATAAGACAATAAGATGTCATGGGTGATGAGACATGACCATTCTTCTCATCCCACTGTGGTGTGTTTTTGTCTGTTGTGCTTGCATGTGACGGCGTGTGGGCGTCCTGTTCCCGCTCAGGCTCTGACTCAGAGGTGAGCTGCCTGGTGGCTGTAATTAACCAGCTGGATGCTGTCAACGTGTCAGACGGCTTCATGTACAAGTCCCAGCTCACGCCCGTGATCACTGAGGTGTTGCCGCGGCGGGGAGGCACGGCCGGCGGCACCCAGCTCACCATCAGCGGCTCCGGTTTCAGGTGCAGGCAGCGGGATAGTCCCCACACACCATAGTATATACACACCACAAAGGCCTGCCACAGGCCCATACTACTACCCCTAAACAACAGTCAAGTGGTTGGGAACACAAGGGCGGTCGATATTACCTACCAAAATTGAGATGTTAAATAATTTATGGGAAGTGGTAACAAAGTGGTAAACCGAGGACCACCTGTATACATGTTGTCGCTTTCCACCTTGAGCGAATGTCAACTGTTGCAGCATGGACTTGAGCGAGGTCAACGTGACCATCGCAGGCTCCGTATGCGATGTCCAGTCCGCCAACGACACACACATTCTGTGCATCACCAACGCCCAGCCGCAATCTCAGGAGACCAAAGTCCTAGTCAGCATCAGAGACAAGGGCATTGCCAAGACGGTACTTGTTGGACTTTCATGCAAGCTCCGACAGGTCAACGTGTTCATCCCGTATTGTTATCTTTAGGACAACGCAAGTTTCTTCTACATTGATGTGTGGTCGTCCACGTTCACGTGGGGTGGGCTTCCTCCACCAGAGAGGGGCACCTTTGCTGTCATCACCAGAGGACAGACCATACTGCTGGACACAAACACCCCTGTGCTCAAAATGCTTCTTATTCAAGGTGGACAAAAAAAGCTTCCATACACGCTGGGCCTCTTATGTAAAATCTAACCTGCTGCTTGCTTGCATTCAGGAGGTTCTCTGGTGTTTGATGAGGCTGACATTGAGCTGCAGGCAGAAAACATTCTCATCACTGATGGGGGGCGGCTGCAGGTTGGCCAGGAGGAGATGCCATTCCAGCACAAAGCCATCATCACGCTTCATGGAAATTTGCGATCGCAGGAGCTTCCTGTGTATGGAACCAAGACGCTGGGTGTGAGAGAGGGCACGCTGGACCTGCATGGTAAGAATACAAACGAGTGGACGGTTTTTAACATCCACATCCATGCAGGTCTGGGGGTGGCTCTTCATGTCATATTTAAGATTTGTGGTTTGCTATTGGTTCCAAGTCCGTCACTCCTCCCCACCTTAATTCCTCGGTCAATGTCCATTTTCTGTCCTCTCCAGGTAAACCAGTTCCAGTCGTCTGGACCCACCTGGCTCAGACGGTGGAAAGCGGCTCCTTCACGCTGACCCTGATGAAGTCTGTGACTTGGGCAGTGGGAGATGAAATAGTGATTGCATCTACCGGCCACAGGTAGAAGAGTTGTCTCTCTTCCTTGGGGCCTTTTTGCAAGTTATCAGCTATTTTATCTGAAAAACTGATTTCTCCTGGCTCCATTTTCACCTTCTAGGCACAGCCAGAGAGAAAACGAAGTGAGGATAATTGCAAACATGTCAGAAGACGGCATGACCATCACCCTAACCAAAGCCCTCGAGTACTCTCACCTTTCGGTGGCTGTTATCCTGCCGGACGGTACGTCCTTCGAGGCCCGGGCGGAGGTGGGTCTCCTGACCAGGAACATAGTGGTGCGTGGCTCCCGGCATGAGGAATGGCAGGAGAAAGTCGAGGCCTGCCCAGATGGTTTTAACCCAGGTATCAATGCGCTTTGATCGCTGTACAATGATCCTGTAGTAACATGATAATGATCACTGTGGTGTCTTCTGCCTGTGTGATGCAGGAGAATTCGCCACACAAACATGCTTCCAAGGGAGGTTTGGAGAGGAGGTTGGAAGCGATCAGTTTGGCGCTTGCATCATGGTCCACCCCCCTGTACCCAATGAGAATCTCGCCATGGCCAGGCTGTCGTACACTGAAGTAACTTCACTGTAACCACAGGGTGACAGTCATTTTGCTCTTTAAAGCTGACGTGCTTTGGTTCTGTGGCGCTTGCAGCTTTTCAATGCAGGACAAGCCTTCAGACTGGGACGTTACCCCATCCACTGGCATCTGGTGGGAGACCTGCAATACAAGTCGTATGTGCGTGGTTGCTCCATACATCAGACGTACAACAGGGCCGTGACCATCCACAACACGCATCGGTTGCTGGTGGAGCACAACATCATCTATGACATCATGGGGGGGGCCTTCTTCATTGAGGACGGCATCGAGACGGAGAACATCCTGCAGTACAACCTGGCTGTTTTTGTCAAGCAGAGCACCAGCCTGCTCAACGACGACGTCACCCCGGCCGCCTACTGGGTCACCAATGCCAACAACATAATTCGGCACAACGCCGCCGCCGGGGGCACCCACTTTGGCTTCTGGTACCGCATGCATGAGCACCCTGACGGCCCGTCCTATGACCCAAATATCTGCCAGAAGAAGGTTCCCCTCGGTGAGTTCTTCAACAACACGGTGCACTCTCAAGGCTGGTTTGGTCTTTGGATCTTCCAAGATTTCTTCCCGATGGAGGGAGGTGGCTGCCGCTCTAAGACACCCGAGCCTGCCGTCTTCCGGTCCCTCACCACCTGGAACTGCGAGAAAGGAGCAGAGTGGGTCAACGTGGGCGCTGTGCAGTTCACAAACTTTGTCATGGTCAACAACGAGAAAGCCGGGATTGAATGCAAACGCATCATACGATCTATGGTTTCCTCGTTTGGACCAAATGGTGGAGCAGGAGTGTTTAACTCCACCATAGTGGGCCACTTGGATGCCCTGGGACTGGGAGACAACTACTGCACCCACCGAGGCGTCATCTCGCCACTGGATGACGGAATGAGTGTCCTGGGCACCAAGTTCATCAATTTTGATCGTGCCACCTGTGCAGCTATCGGGGTAGCTTCAATCGACGGGAAGTGTGTGGATCGCTGCGGTGGCTGGGCTGTCAGGTTTGGAGGTATCCAGTTCTTCAACTCAGCTCACAAGGCCGGCCTCAGATGGCAGCACGAGGTCGAACTACTGGACACGGACGGCTCCCTCACAGGTGCCCTAGAAGACATGCAGGTCAAGTTTGAAGCTGCAATTCACTTCGCTGTATTGACTTTGCCACTTTGCTCTCCAGGAAATCCTGACAACAAAGTGGTGCCTCTGACCAAACTGCTTGACCCGGCACACTGCTCCGAGAGCTCAGAGTGGAGCGTGGGCTTCCCCGCTGCTTTGTGTGACCACACCGTAAAGTTCCATCGTTTGGCTCTCAACAATCCTTCACCATCTTCTCTCAACGCCAAGGATATAATATTAAGCAACTCGCATGGTATGAAATCCATCCATCCATTTTCTATACCAATTCTCAACATTTGGGTCGCAGGTGAGCTCAAAACTATCCCAGTTGACTTTGGGCTAAAGACCGGGTACACCCGGGACTGGTCACCAGTCAATCACAGCCCCTGTATAAACAAGCATTCAACTCACATTCACATCCATGGACAATTTAATATTTCAAATTAAATCAAATGCTTGTGAGATGTGGGAGGAAGCCGAGGTACCCGGAGAAACAACACACAAGCACGGGGAGAACTTGCTAACCGGTACAAATGGAAACCTCTTGCCCAAAGACAACTGGGATAGGCTCCAGCATACCCACACCCGAATGAGGATAAGCAGCATAGAAAATGGATGGATGGGTAGAAAAAAATAATAGTACTGTATTTTTAAAGGCTCCAGCGCGGTTCCCTATTTGAAGAAAAGAATGACTCATCCGTTGGGTTGGATGGCCATGCTACCTTCGGGGGACACATACAACTGGTACTTTGAGAACGCAGACCACTTGACAAACATCAGCTACAAAGCAAAGTTCTACGGCTTTGAGGTACTTTTCACGTCGTCTATCCTGCACTGTGCCGTGTTCGCTGACACTTCCTTGTCCCCCAGGCGGATCAGTATGTGATCATCAACCACAACTTAACTCAGAGTCCGGACAAGTTCCACATCATGGACGAGAGGAATGGCTCGTTATCGCCGCTGAGCTTCAGTGCCAACAACAATGGCGACTGGCATTTTGATGACAGCACTAACAACCTCTTTTACATCGGTGAGGCCTTTTTATCTTTTTGCTTGTAGCGTCTCTGTGTGAAGGTTTATAGATCATAAGTCACTCTGCACCCGCTGCAGTGTCCGGGAAGACAAGCCAGCGCCGCCGTCGCAACAGTGTGGACCCCTCCATGTTAGACGTAGAGGTCAATTTCAAGGTCTACCGCTGCTTCTACACCAACTGCATCCCGCCCACGCCACCCCCACCGGCCACGCTCCCCCCACTGCCCAGCCACCGGCCTGACGACTTCATGTACCAAAAACTTGATTGTTGTTGAGAATATCCTTCACAAGTTAGTTTCTGAAGTGATTATGGTTGTTCTGTTCAGCTTGTGGTCCAACGGCTCCTTCTGGGCTACTTCTGCTGAAAACAACTTCAGTGCGCCAGCAGATGGCGCCAATGTGGTCATTCCCTCAGGTAACGTCATTGAAGCGCTATAGATCATTGACATCTTGTAACCCGTACTGTACTACACATCCATCAAGCATCGCAACTACATATGACATCTCTTTTCGTTCGTCACAGACTGGGAGACAGATCCACTGTCAACATAACACTTCTTATGAGACTGAACAGACAAAGTCAAGCACAATTTAAAGATTGCTGTCCAGCATAAGACAATAAGAAGAGTGTCTAGAGCTCTATTAGTGTATGTATGAAGGAGTGAGTCCCTGGAATGCTCCATTTGCATATGATGTAAACTGCTGTAGGAAATAAGCATAATCTTGTAGGAGAGACAAAAACGTGAAGAAACACTGCTAACGTGCCATGCTAGCATGGCCACAGGTGTTGCAATATACTGCATATTGTCACGCAGACCCATAATAAGTATTATCTTACTATCGATCATCAACTCATATGCCTCCTCAGAAAAGTGGGTGGTCCTGGACAGCGACACACCTCCCCTCAACAAGTTGACAATCAATGGCGTTTTGGAGATACTGGAACCCTCAAACAGCTCGTCCAGCCGACCGGCTCGGGCAGCACCTCAGAACCACACCACAGTCATAGATGCGGTCTACATCTCCATCCAGGTCCGTGCACACAAAGCTTAGTTTCCGCTCATACCCTGGAGAGTGCATTCTTTCTAATAGTCATCAAAGAGCATTACAAGTCGTCCCCTGGCTCACATGGAGTCCATGTTGCGTTTTAGGGCGGCAGGCTGGTGGCCGGATGGGAGGATGAGCCTTTCAATGGGGAACTTCACATCAGACTCAGAGGAGACCATCACACTCCTGACTGGCTTCTACCAAATGGACCCAACCAGGGATCCAAAGTCCTGGGTGAGATTTAAGAAGTCTCCGAGTGAAGCTATAGAAGGATGCTGAGGACACAGACTTCCTCCACTTCAGGTGTGTTTGGCACCCTGGAGCTCTACGGACTGCCACATGACGTGTACCATACCAAACTGGCAGCCACGGCTGAAGCCGGGTCCAGCACCTTGACTCTGTCGGAGGCTGTCGACTGGAAGGTACATCTGCCTCCACTTCATTTTGACCTTCTCGCAGCACCATTACGTCACTGTGATGCTTGCTAGGTGGGAGACGAGGTGATCATCTCCACCACTGGCTACAACGCGTGGGAGACGGAGAAGCGGGAGATCGCCGACGTGTCCGCCAACCACCGTGTGCTGACCCTGAGCCGACCTCTGACCCACACTCACATTGGTCAGTTTGTCAGAAATGAACTGGAGTGGCGCCAGACATGTTGATGACCCTTCACGTTGTTGTCCCCCAGGTGAGACTCATGCTGTCTCTGGAACATCGCTCTCCTACACACTGGCGGCAGATGTTGGACTCCTGAGCAGAAACATCAAGATCATCGGCCAGGAGTACGCTGGCATGATGGAGGAATCGTTTGGTGCCAGACTACTCGTTGGAACCTTCTCCGCAGACGGAATCAACTATAAAGGTGTGTGTGGTGAAAAATCTAGCCTTGTTGCTGCAAATCAAGAGTTTTTCCAATCACCTTTCTTTATTGAAAGACATGCTAGGTGACAAAAAAGGATATTACTAATTACTAAGTGACGTGACCCTGAGCGCTTCAGCCGGCTGTGATTTTCCGCTCTCCCAGAATTGGTTAGCAGCCAAAAGTCAAGTGGCCGGGATGAGAATCAGCACCTCCTAGTCCAGGTCCATGGTTCTCTCCCTGCAAATGGTGGACCTCAGGGACTTGTTTCGTGTGTTTCTGCAGGCAAAGCTCAAATCAGGAATGTGGAATTCTACCGCTCGGGTCAGGAAGGCTGGACTGACAAATATGACCCACGATATTCTGTTTCCTTTCTCAACCTGGGACAGGTAAGGAACATTGCACCCCATGTTCTTTGCAGCCATAGTAATGCTGACTTTTGAATGAATGAATGAACTGAATGAATGAATAAATGTTGTGTTTCTCAGCAGGGCAATGAGTCGTACATTCAGGGTTGCGCTTTCCACAACGGTTTCGCTCCAGCCATCGGCGTGTTTGGAACAGAGGGCATCGCCATTGACGACAACGTCATTCACCACACAGTGGGAGAAGGTAAGCGCGCAGTTTCCTTCACTTCAAGCTGTCTTCAATGTTCTTAGAGGGTGTTAACGCATAGGCTTTTGCAGGCATCAGAATTTGGGGCAAGGCTAACATCCTGAGGAGGAACCTGGTCACCCTGTGCTTGTGGCCCGGATCCTACCAGGACAGAGAGGAGCCCTTCAACTATGACTGGACTGCGGCCATTGAGGTACGTCCTCGCATGCTTTATAAGCAGACTTGGAGTACAAATGACTTGTTTGTTCCTGTCAGGTCAGCGAGGGAGAAGACGTCCTTCTGCAGCATAACATTGTGGCGGGTTACGAGCGTGTCGCATACCGCATTAATGGCGAGCAGTGTCCTGGTGAGACCATCCTTTTTCATTTTTCTTTAATTTTTCCCTCAGCGGAAAAGGCTCCAACACAAAAATTGGTGCAGGTTTTTCGAATGAGAAGGAGTGGGCTCACAACGAGGCTCACGGTGGCCTCTTTGGAGTCTACATGAACAAAGACGGCCTGCCCGGGTGCTCCCTCATCAGGAGCTTTTTCCTCTGGAAGAACTTCGACTATGGAATCTACTTCCAGGTGTGAAAATCCCTTTTACACACCTCTTCAGGACTTGAAGTCAAACGTCTCGCATCCTATTGCAGAGCTTCATGAACACCATAGTGGCCAACGTGACCCTGGTGGACAACGGCATGGGCATCATGCCTCTCATCTTTGCCCCGCCCTCTCTCAGCCACACCTACGCTGACAAGTGGGTCCACGTGGAGGTGAGACATTATTCGTCTTTGCCTCAGTTTGCCGCTTTGTAACGGCTGGCGCTCTGCTTTCTTTTTCCAGAATGTCTTGCTCATTGGCAGCAGCCCCAACTTCAACTGCTCTGACACTCTGGCGACCAGCGACTTTAACATCGGCATCACCCAAGACCACAGAGCCCCCCGACCAGTCAATGGTAGGCACATCTTCAGCGCATTAATATATCGCCAATATAAAATTTGCAGTACCTTCATTTTTATCTAAAGCACTACATAAGGAAGTCATCGAGAGAAAGTAGTGCTCGTCGGTAGTCATAGATATTTATATAAGGGCGGAAGACCGAAGCTTATAGAGGTAATAGAGCAAGTGAACACAAAAGTATTCACTGGTTTAACTTGAATAATAATCTGGAGCGCATGAGAAAGTGGAAAGGACCACATGGTCATTATTAACAACAATATTTCACAACACAGCGGCAACCTAACCAACGTCGGGAGCAAACTGAAAAAGCCCAATGTAGCACTTGAACACAAAGCAAGAATTTAAAAAATATATAAATAAAATTACTGTTA
Source organism: Doryrhamphus excisus (assembly GCF_030265055.1). Lineage (NCBI taxonomy): Eukaryota > Metazoa > Chordata > Actinopteri > Syngnathiformes > Syngnathidae > Doryrhamphus > Doryrhamphus excisus. Next base: position 20,726,900 of record NC_080479.1, on the reverse strand, counting down.
AAAAAGAAAAAGAAAAATACAGTACTTAAGTACTTATTACAGTACTAAGCTGTATGGAGCAAACGGGTCAGCCAGCATTGATAGAAGCAACAGCACGACAGGTGTAACACTTGCAACTTTCACACCAACAGCTGAGTAACAGAAGCGACATTTTTAAACGGCAGGGCTAGATAAACCTGCCGGATGCTGACTGCTCATGATGACGTCAAACTGCCATCTTGTGGGGCTCATAAAAATAATGCATGGGGAGGTTACTTACAGCCACAACAGTTAATGTAGTTCGTGGAATAAAGACGTTATTTGGAGCGCGTACTTCGAAATGTGTTCTATTTCTGAATGTGGCCTGTCGTGTTTGTCTCCTCCCTCCAGGAGGCAGATCTGGGATCTGCTGGCCGACGTTTGGATCCGCGCACAACACAGCTCCCAAAAAGCCTCATCACATCAACAACAACTACATCGCCATCAAGGGTCTGATGAAAGTCGTCAGTGAGTCCAAAACTTGATGTTCGAGATTAGAGAGAAGGTTTGAATTCAATAAAACTGCCCCACCCTCCCCCAACCAGATTCCACATTTGTGGGATTCAGAAATGTCTGTTCCAGCGAGAGCAACGTCATGTTCCTCACCAACCCCTTGAACGAGGACTTGCAGCACCCTGTGCAGGTTTGGGGCCTGAAGATGATTGACAGCGCCGAGGAGGCCAAAGTATTCATCCACCGGGCCGACCTGGGGTAAAGCGGATGACGTTTGGGAACAGATAGTGGTGGTTCTTTCTAAATGTCCTTTGTATTCTAGCAAAGTCAACCCGGCTGACTGCGTGGACATGGTCTGCGATGGCAAGAAGAAAAGCTTCCTGAAGGACTTGGATGGCTCCCTCCTGGGTTCTGTGGGAACCGTGATACCGCAGTCCGAATATGAGTGGGAAGGAGATCGCCGCTGGGGCCTGGGGGACTACCGCATCCCCAAAGTCATGCTGACTTTCCCCAATGGGAGCCGCATCCCAGTGGAGCAGATTGCCCCACACAAAGGTAAACAGGTCTGGAGGCTGGAGGACTTGCGGTCCAGTCCAGACTGACTTTTACGGACTCCGTCCTCAGGCGTGATCCGGGAAAACTGCACTTATGTGAGCGCCTGGCAGTCCTACAAATGTTTCGGACTGAACTACAGGATGCTGGCCATCGAGAGTCTGGATGCAGACACAGAGACCAGACGTCTCTCCCCAGTGGCTGTGCTGGGTCAAGGCTATGTGGACCTAATCAACGGTAGGACCTCGTCTTGATCCGAATCAGCCCAAGTGAGCGTCTCTTCCTGTTATGTGTGGGCGTTTGCAGGCCCGCAGGACCATGGTTGGTGTTCCGGCTACACCTGCCAGAAGAGGTTGTCGCTCTTCCACAGCATCGTGGCCACCAACCACGCCTTTGACATCTTCTTCACTGGCGTCAGTCCTCAGAAACTCCGCCTCATGATGCTCAATGCTGAGCCATCTGAGGTCAGAAGTCGTCCACGCTTCCTACTTGACTTCTCAGGTGGATTCATCTCAGCCTTTGCTTTCCCCGCAGAGCATCCTGGTGTCTGTCTTCTACTCCAAGCCACAGAGGTTGGATGTGTACGTGGACCACCAGCTGATCGCACCCACCAACGCCAAGTGGAATGCTGACAACAGTGACTACACCATCAGCAAACCCACCTTTGAAGGTTCAGGCTGTCTTTCTAAACACAAAACCAAAGGACATTGCTTAAAGAGTCCATCTTTTGACTCCAGGTCAATACGTCCCAGCACTGAACGCCACCGTGGGCACCAACTTCTACGATCCAACGTCCAAGATGTTGAAAGTCTTGGTGAGAGGATCCGCACCGGTTGAGATACGAACCGCACCAGTCCTCTTTATCGCATTTGAGCTGCCCGCCATGACAGAGAACGAGTTCTTTGGGGACAAGCTGGTCCAGAACCTGGCCATATTCCTCAAGGTGCCCTCGGACATGATCCGGGTCACCAAAATCCTCCGGGAGGACTCGCGGCGCAGGAAGAGATCCACTGGTTTGACAGTAGAGGTGGAGATCAAGAAGCCGCCGGTGCAGCAGGTCAACAACAGCACCGAAGGTGAGCGGGGGCTGCAATTGTTTTAGATCTGGATTGAAGGACCACTCACAGTCCTTCCCGTGTCCTCTCAGACGAGGAGGACTTCCAGTTGTTGCGGAACATCGCAGATAACCTGGGTCAGGCGGCGGTCTCCGGCAACCTCGGCCAATCCATCGGCTTCAACGTGTCCTCAATGGGCGTCGTGGCACCCCCGCCTCCTCCATCAGACCCTGGATGGAATGAAGTAAGGCTGGATCACGCCACACTGAAAAAAATTTGGAGTGCCATTTACTTGAGAAAAGCTAGGTAACAAATTGCACGCACAATTCCTAAGTAACTTTTACTTTACTTTTTACTTAAATAGTCAAGTAAAATTTACTTCTCAGCAAGGATTATTTTTTAAATTAAAAATACTCTTTAACATTACTTGAGATTTACTGTCACAGACACAAAAGGGACTCTGTTTGCTAGTAAATTTTACTCAAAACTACCTTTGAATCTACTTAAAAATCCATATAAATATACTCACATTTCAGGATTGTTTAACTAGTTTTCCCTTACTTAATTTGGAGCAATTTATAAGTAATATTTACATGAGATTTAAGCTACCACCTACACCACTTTTCTAATATGATTGTGTTGTATTTTTTTAAGATGGCCTTCTTTGAATTAAATGAAATTATCTTAACACATCTTCTGCAAAACATTCTTTCGAACCAGAACACCTTTACTACATTTGTAGTAACGCTGTATTTACTTCCAGCAGTGATGAGTGCGGTTAGAAATGCCATAGAAAACATTATAAATCATTGGAGATTTGTTTTACATTCACAATTATGCAAATAATTACAATTAAAAGACACAATAAAATGTGCTGAACTGTAACTTAACTTACAATAACAGTGAAATCGTTCAACACGTGTCATGTACTGCTTCCACACATCAGTTATACTTGCCAGCCACATTGAATGAAAACATTTGGCAGAGGGGCTGTTTATATATGTGGTCATCAAAAGGAAGGACATACTTGATCACGGTGCACAAAAATACAACACATCCACAGGTTGAGGTACCTGTGAAATAAATTAAACATTTCATAACTAAACCAAAGACCTGGGTTCGATTCTCCGTTGCATCTCTGTGGAATTTGCATGTTCTCCCCGTGCGTGGGTTTTCTCTGGGTACTCCGGTTTCCTCCCACATTCCAAAAACATGCTAGGTCAATTGGCGGCTCCAAATTGTCCATAGGTATGAATGTGAGTGTGAATGGTTGTTTGTCTATATGCGCCCTGTGATTGGCTGGCCACCAGTCCAGGGTGTACACCGCCTCTCGCCCGAAGTCAGCTGGGATAGGCTCCAGCATACCCCCACCCTAGTGAGGATAAGCGACATAGAAAATGAATAAATGAATGAATAACTAAACCATGTTGGTGTCATTGAACAGCTGTACTGTGATCTTACCTTGTCTAAGCTTTTGAGACCAAATTCTTGAGCGTCAACGTCCTTCAATATTCTGTGAAATAGATCGAGAAATTATTTCAATTATGGCAACAATACAAAATCTAAAATCATCACAATGGTTTCAGATTGCGTGCACATTAGTCTAAACTACAAAGCTGCTTGACAATATTGGTTGATTTTTTTTAAAAGAAAACACTCAAAATCAACTTAATTTTTAATACAAGTATTTATTCATCTGTGTCTTGAAACCTAACCTAAACAAAACTATCTTTTTACTCACAAAGGGATACTGTTGAGGAACTCCATTATCCAACTCTTTTAAATCAATAAAACTTAACAAAAGGCGAAACTGCCATTTACAGATTCAAATAACCATATACGTATTATTGTAATGTTACCTTCTCAGTCAGGCGTCTTAGTTGGTGCAAGCTGCTGCTTTACACACAGAGAGGAATCTGCTTCTTAGACGCTGTTGACAAGTGGAATAAACAATATTGTAGTGACAAATCATTACAATATCATGTGTTCCAATATGTGAAATTAAAACAAACGTTTATTTGGTTATACTTGGATCATTGGTAGAACACGGATGACAAAAGTACAATATTTTTGACATTAAAATGACCACAGATGCGGTGAACTAACCTTGCTCCAAAATTTCTAATCCTTCCAGGCTGGTTTTCAGTCATTATTGAAATATTTTCAGGGTCTGAACAAACTCTGCTGCTGTACAAAAACTCCCGCTCCCCGACAGCATCCCCAAGACTCAGGTCGCTAGCATACTTCAACAAATGTTTAAGCTACACGCGGTTCCCGTGGCTTTGAGGACACTGCTGCTGCCAAAATAATCAAATAACATATATAAGGAATGAATCATTACAGATTTAATAAACATAAAAATCTCATGTTCAACCGAAAACGCCTCCACAAAGCTCGCAGTTGATAGCTAGCTAACCGGCAGGCTAAAGGTAAGCTAATGCTATCGAGTATTTCACATTATAAACTGACGTACACAGATGAGGAAAGGTGACAGAAAAGTCAGATAAGCATATGACCTACCCATATGGCTCCACATCGATGCATTTCCTTGTTAAACGACCGTCCATGTCGTCTTCCACCGTCTTCCCGTGAAAACATGGCGCCCTCGACCTTTGCCTTGGGAAGTCTGAGGGCTAACGATCCTCTGACGCATGCGCAGAATGGCCACAAGGGGGCCAGTTTTACTGCTATTACCCAAGTACATTTGACTATCTGGTATCAGGTTGTAAAATCAATACATTAGTTATGTAAATATTACTTGGTGTCAGTGATCAAATTTACATATAAATGTGAGGATACACATTTACACACAATCATCAAGTAAGGCATTAAATAAAGAGTGACATTTTAGAGTAAAAGAAGTTAATAAATAATAATATTAAAAAAAAGTTAATAAATAATAAATCCTTGTAAAATTTAAATTAATATTTGAGGTAATAATTAGAGGGCCAAAAAATCATTTTTTTTCAGTGCAGCTTCTGCTTGAGTGTTTCACTGTCCCCCAACGTTTCTGGATGGAATTCCAGGTGGCAACCGCTGAGGTGACGAGAGAAGAGCCAGAGGTGAGCTACGTGTCCAGCATGGAGAACCTGCTGCTGATCCAGGAGCCCATAGCGGGCCAGTACATGGGTCTACTGTACCAGCAGCCAAGTGTCATGGCGGTGGACAAGCAGGTGAAGACCTCATGTCCATAAAAAAAACACGGAGTAAGAAAATGTATCATATTTGCAAGTGGTGCAGCCGCCCCTTATTGGACATTTTAGCCAATCAGTAATCTGAAGAAAGTCATTTCTGGAAAAAGCACAAGCACAGCTACACACAATAACCCACACAAAACATTTTAGATTTTGCAGAATCTGCACGTTTCTAGCTGCATTTCCTTTGAGTTTTGTTTTTTTTTATTCATTCCACCCACAGCCCGCCTGCGGGCATGCCCACTCCGCTGTGATTGGTCACACTCCCATAGTGCTTCCTAACTATGAACCATCGAAGGAAGTCCGCCCCTCTGTGACATCACAAAGGGGCAGTTTTACCATGCTTTTTGAAACCGAGTGTTTTGAGCCATCCCAAACTTCTTTCAGGTTAGGGCTGGGCCATATGGAGGAAAACTCCTATCCCGATATTTTAAGGTAGAATATCGATATATAATATAGCTCGATATTTTTTCCATGAACTGAATTTAGACAAAAAAGTCAAAGCCAATATGTGTTTTTAAAGTTTTATTCAAATGTAAAAATAGCCACTGAAATACAAGAGTATTGTCTCTTTTATAAATATAGAAAAAGTTAAATATAATGTTTAATCTTCAATGCTGCACAATCATGCACTCAGTAGTCTCTGCAGCCGGTTTAGCGCTGTTAGCGCTTCCATCTCACGTTACCCACGTCACCAGACGGTAAACATGGTTGATGCCGTCTTTCTCTAGCAACCTTTATACTGTCTTTTTTGCTGTTCATTCCCGCTATGCAGCCTCTCCACCCCTGTAAGTATCTCTGCGAGGATATCCGATCATTTGGCATAGAATGTTTGGCATTTGGGATGCTCAAAGCTAAGAGCTGCGCCTGAGTGCCAACAATGGCGCAAGTGGCAAGCTCCAAACGTAACAAGATGAACATCCACAGCTGCACACTTGCTTAGGGGATCGCTATGGCACAAAAAATAAGGAAGTAATAAATAAAGCACTATTAAACGCTTAAACATGCTTATTTTTGGTATTATGCGTGAAAGGAAATGGCAATATTTTTTTAAATAGATATTTTGATATCACCGAGCCCTATTTCAGGGTGTAACCTTAATTGACCTCTGCTGCCGTTTCTAGGGTGACTGCATCTCGGTGGGCGTGACCACCCTCACGGTCACAGCCAAGCTGAAGGACTCTGATGGCAACGACATGGACGGCCTGCAGGGAAACACCACCATCTTGTTCAGCGGGTGCAGGGCCAACTTCACCGACCTGTCCATCCTCACCAGTGGTAGGTCAACACCCCCCACCCTCGCCATAAGTGACCGCAGGTAACCCACACCCCTTCTCTCCTGCAGGTGAGAACCTGACAATGGTTTTCATGCTGAACGACTGGAGCGCTCAGTCGCGGTCTTTCTCCATCAAAGAAACGCCTCCCTCCCCCACCAATGCCACCTGGCCAACCATCCCGGACAACAGCATCTTCGGGTCCAGCACCCCGGTGACGCCCGGCAGCCTGTGCCTAGTCAGCGTCATCTACGCCGTGGCCTGCTGCTCTGAAGACATCCCCATCTGCTAGGTGGTGCCTTTGAGTGCCAAAAAAGAAACAATGAAATTACGTACATATTCTAAAATGATTCTATCCAATATTGCTTTCCTTCTCATCATTTTTTTTTGCACTTTTGGTAATTGCCGACTGCAATTAGTATGGATGTGGGCGGGAATGGTTGTTTGTTATGTTCCCTGGGATTGGCTAGCCACCAGTCCAGGGTGTACCCCGCCTCTTGCCCGAAGACAGCTGGGATAGGCTCCAGCATGCTTGCAACCCTCGTGAGGATAAGCGGTACAGAAAATGGATGGATGGATGTTACTGTAACACTAGAGTAATTTTTGTTCCGATTTTCATGAATTTCTCAGCCAGCTTTTGCATTTATTTCTTCTTGTGATTTTTTGCCTTTAAATAAATTCTTTCAAAGTACCCTATGATGCTTTTGCCACTTTTCTGACCTAGAAATGTAGTTGAAATGCTGTATTCTCATGTTACACCATGGCAAAGTCTCAGATAACGAGTTTTACGCATTTGGAAGTGAGCCCAGAAAGAAGTTTTTAGTTTTTTGTAAGACTGGCTCCCTGTGACATTACATTGCGCCGGACTTTCTTATAAGGGCATGCCCAGGTACAAGCCACAGGCCTATCCACACAGTGGAGTGGGTGTGTCTAGAGAACGGCTGTGGGTGGAATTGAATTAAAACAGAGCATTTTGGAAATCCAGCTGAAATAGATGCAGATTCTGGAAGATCTAGAAAGATCTCTGTGTGGGTTATGGTGTGTAGCTGCTCTATAGGAGCACACAACTCAATACAAAAGGGCCCAAAATGAGCATAATAGGGCCCCCTTTAATGATTTTAATCCATTGTCAGCATCCATTTTTGTTTGGCCACTACTCAGTGGCGACACCCTGTGGACATCTGTATATTATCTCCACCTCATTTCATGGAGAACAATTAGTTTTACATCATTCACTTCAGTGCAGACAACAGTGCAAAGGGGGCGTGTCCTCAGGCTCCCACACCCCCAATGCCCCCTCTTTTTTCTAACTTTCTTTGTGCATTTTGCAGAGCAGCCGCGGTAGAATGGAGGCAAAGTTGCTGTTCTAGTGTGCCCCCTCCTGACCAATATTTGGACACAAAAGCGATTGCCGTGAGGCTGGGGTAGGCTCCAGCTCACAAGTCAACCTAATGCAGATGGACTGAAATTGCATCTAAAGTTCACCGTACTAATACTTGACAAGTTTTTACCACTTTCGCATGTACTGTAGATTCAGAGTGGTGCTGGGAATTGACTTGACAGCTCGATGGCGAGTGCTCTTGACTGTCATTCTGCGAACCCTGGTTGGAGCTGGGGCAGAATGCAGGGGCAGAATGCAGGGGCAGAATGCAGGGGCAGAATGCAGGGGCAGAATGCAGGGGCAGAATGCAGGGGCAGAATGCAGGGGCAGAATGCAGGGGCAGAATGCAGGGGCAGAATGCAGGGGCAGAATGCAGGGGCAGAATGCAGGGGCTGCTCCACCAGGCAAGTTACAAACGCAAGAAGAAGAAGCCCCAAGACTAATAACTAATGGGGCTAAAGACATCTGAAATGCACGTCTGTCTGCATTTCACGTAGAACTTTGACTCTTTTCCCCAATGTGGCCGTTATTTTCAGGCAAAAAAAAAAAGCCCCGAGGGTACAAAAAAACAACTTTATTTTCTAGCACATTCTGTTGCCCTGATGAAGTCCTGATCAGGTGGTTAGAAATAGAGCTTGGCCATGGCCTGCAAGAACCTCTTCTTCCGCTTCTGTGCTGCCAACTGCAGGACTTCCTCTGGATTGCTGGTGTTCAACTCCGTCTGGCCGATGGCTTTTATCTTCAGAGCAAAAGACATGCGTTCAGACAGACAAACAAACTTTCTTCTGTGGTGCTGATGCAAGTTAGTGGAGAGTTGTGTGTAACATCCCAGATATCACAAAAAAAGGAATTAGGAAATGAATGCGAGGGGAGCATCTCACCGCTATTTGCCTCTTTTCCGCTTCGCCACGCTTGTGATGAATATCTACGCTCTGTCAAGGTACGAGGCACACAAGGTGGTGACAAGTTGAGCGTTCCAGTAAGAGGAAGGATACGTGTGAGGTACTCCAGGATGGTGACGTCCCAGATGTAGTCGTACAAGGAGTCCATGGCGTCGTGGCTGCGTCAAAGTCACACACGTTAACACGCAGCACGACATAAGAGGATGTGTCTGGATGCACCTGCTCTGCTCTTGGAGAGCTTTGAAGGCCGTCATGTAGTCCACTTCTCTCAGAAACTGGCACAGGACGGCGACCTAAGAGGAGGGAAGATGCAGGCGTTGCGTAGCAGAAAGGGGAAGTGGTGTGGAGCGATGAGGCAGACCTGAGTGTGGCAGTTCATCATGGAGCAGCACTTGATCATCCTCTTCAGCACCTGCTGGGCGGAGGTGGCGTGATGAGGAGCGGCAGCAGGCAAGGAAGGCAAAGCACCCACCTGGTCTGTGTAAACATCAGGCGGGACGGCTTTAGTGAAGAAGTCCGAGGCCACGGCGCCGGCCTGGAGGTAAAAGTTGAGTGCTGCCGAGTACTGGTTGGTCACTTGCGGGAAGAAAAGTATATTTTATTGATAGGAATGACATATGGACTTCCCACCTTGACACCTATTTCCGCTTTCAACAAGAAAAACATGGAACTCTCCCCTGGAATATCTGCTCTTGAGGTTCTAAAAAGTTCAGAAGCGTTATGGTCATTGAAGTCCTTGGAGGCCAGGATTTTATTATCATCATCTGCATGCTGAGCACGCTGCAGCGTGTTCGCCAAGCAGCAGCCCCCCCCCCTCCCCCTCCTCCTCAACCTAACACGCTGAGCCTCACAAGATCCTAATATCAACAAACATTCTTTATGATAGATTTATTATTGGAATTTGTTGAGTCTAAATATTATGAAACACCAAACACAGTTGTCATTTTTGGGAAAAAGTTCTAATATGAAAAAAGTCAATACGTCAATAAAGTGGTTTTATGAAAAATGTAACAAGTCAAAAAGAGTAAACAATTAAAGGAAAGAGGCAAGGTGATAATAATCATGGCCAGTACCCTCCATCACAAAGCCAATATGCACTTCACTCATATGGCCCTTCTTTGCATGTGAAACGCATGTGAAGCGCATGTGAAGCGCATGTGAAGCGCATGTGAAGCGCATGTGAAGCGCATGTGAAGCGCATGTGAAGCGCATGTGAAGCGCATGTGAAATCCAGTATGTGGCCTGCTAAAAAGGGACCTACCAAAGTAGATGTCGGCCTGTGTGATGAGCCACGACTGGTTGTTGGGGTTTAGCGTGAGGGCGTAGGTCACCAGCTCTTTCACCGTCACCGCCACGGCTTCCACGTCCACCGCCTGGATGCTGCACACGTACACACATTTTCACCTTTTAGCCGGCCGGCACAGGGCGGGCGGAGGGGGAAGACGAGGTCAGAGCTTACTTTGGGAGAGAGGACGGCCATATGGAGAGATGCTCGGCCGTCACTTCGTTGACAATGTCGTCCTGATGAGGGAGAGACCACCGGGAAGTTACAGAGGTGCTCATGGAGTGAGCGGAGCAGCAGGAAGTGGAGGACGTACCCTTACGATGCAGTGGAGCCTCACAAAAAGCGAGATGAGGGTGGTCAGCACCAGCGGCTCCTGGGAAGAAAACCATGAAGATGATGATGATGATGATGCATGGAGCACATGAATCCTTCATGTCATGTACTCACTCTGATCTTGGTGGCAAAAGTGATGAGTTTACTCCTGAATGGACAAGGTGTCAGAATGAGAAGATTGGTGAGCACAGACATAAGACATAAGATGACATAAGACATAAGACATAAGACATAAGACATAAGAAGACATAAGACATAAGACATAAGATGACATAAGACATAAGACATAAGACATAAGACATAAGAAGACATAAGAGTGACGGCACCTGAGCAGGATGCCCATGGAGGACTCCCGGTGCTTGATGAGGCCCACTCGGCCCTCGTTGCTCCTCTTGTGTTGGATGGAGACGCTGCAGATCTGCACCACCACGTCCCAAAGCTCCTTGGCAGTGCGCCGGCTCTCTTTAGGACCTGGGAGCTCTTTGCACGTGGACGCCAAGAGCTGGCCCAGCTAAAGGTAAAGAAACAGCAACCATGGCGTGCTTATTGGAAAGCCAGTGCACGTGATGAGCAAGGTGCGATTACCTTGATGTACGGATTGTTGATGACGGCAGAGGACGGCGCCTGCAGGGTCAGGTAGTCGTTCTCCCTCCAGTTCAACATGAAGGCCACGCACTCCTCCCCCACCACCTGACGCAGAGGCAGATCTGCACACAAGACAAGTCACACACCTGAAGGTGGCACGTGCGCATGCTAGCTGCCGTCGCCCTGATCAAACTGACCATGGATCCTCATCTCCAGGTAGCCCCTCACTCTGCTGACCAGGTCGGGTGGCGGCCGCTCCTTGCAGCCTTCGGCCGCCGCCGTCTCGTGGGCGCGCACCTCCAGCAGCAGCATCTCATTCAGCATCACCTGCCTCAGCCGCGGGGAGAACTCCGTCACCAGCTCCAGGCAGGCCGAGAAGAGCTGGCGTGCGTGCAGGAAGTCCTAAACACCCGCCGCAACACCCCCCCCCCAAAAGGTGGACCTTTAGTTCAGGAATCTCCAGTGTAATGCATGAAACGCAAATGAGTCATATGATCTCACCTTCACGGATATGCAGTGGAGGCCTTTGGCCATGAGGATGTAGACCAGGTCCTTGGTCAAGTTGTCTTTGATGGCCAGGATCACGTTGATGTAGTCTGGAGGAACCTCCCACTGAAAGAAGAGCGAAGCTTTCATGCCGCAATGCTTTCGTTTCCCAGGTCCATCAAACGCAGCCCAGCTTCCACCTTGCTGTTCACCCTCCAGAAGGGTCGATCTGCAATGTCGTGGAGCTCGTTGAGGATCTGCCTGATCCTGCGAGGTTCTAAGGACAGGATGAGCTGCTGCTCCAACTGCCCGATGCACACACTCGCCGACGCTGCAGAGGAACAACGTATCAGCGTGTGTGGATGTGCGCGGGAGGACTCGGCGGTTACCTGGGATGTCGTAGAAGGAGGGCAGGGGCTTGGCGCTGAGGTTGACTGTGGCAGACCTCTTCCTCATCTGCTCCAGTAGCAACTTCCTCTCCTCCTCCTTCAGCAACTCCATGAAGAGTTTGTGGGAGGACACCAAAAACAGCAGAGACATATCCTCCAGGCTTTCACACAGAGTGCTGCGAGACCAGGGTGGGTTTGTGTTGGAGAACTTCAGAAAAAGCCCAGCATTGCTCCCATCAACTCACCGCATGAACGTCGCCATGTTCCTCCTGAAGCTTTCCGATGAACGCTCTTTCTCCAATGCTCGCGTGCACACCTGCAGGAAGAGGTGCATATTTGAATTGGCTCTCGCTCCTCAGCCACAGAAGAGTGCAGGACTACCTCCAAAATGAAGTCCACCAGAAGTTTACTGGGCTTCAGGAGCAGCTGCTGGAAGCGCACGCTGAGGACTTCCCCTTCAAGAGCGTCACGCACGGCATTGCAGATGCACAACTTGTGGCAAACCTCATCCAGGCCCGCCTCCCTGCACAGACAGGTGTCACTGCTTTGGAACAATCCCATGTAGTCTGCATGGACGTGTGGCTCACACCCTTGTTGGGCCTTGTGCAAGAACTCTCTGAGAACGGAGCGCCTGAAGTGCTTTGGCAAACTGCGGTTGGCGTTGTCCTTGATGAACGCTTCCACCACCGCCTGCCAGAGTGCAAACTGGACTGTAAACGTGCCTTGCGGCGTCCAGAAGCACACACCCACCTGGTAGCTGCCAGCGCTGATCATCATGTTGATCTGGTCGTAGTGGGTCGTCTGCGAGTCGCACGAGTCGCAGTCGCCCGTCAGAGCTTTGCAGGCGTTCCAATAACCCGCCAGTCGCTTCTCATCCAGGTGGACGTGGACTGCAGAGTCCAGCTTGACAGACCAAGACAAGGAGCATGCAGTGGAATGAATGGTTGGAGATGACCACCATGTATCCCCAGACTATCCCCAGCCAACGAAGGTGTCTATCAACTTGTCAGGAACAAACTCAAAGAAAGTCCTCCTTTATTTATTGATTGATTATTTTACTGGACCCAGCAGCTCCTCTAGCCCTGACCACAGTGGTCTTTGCTCAGGTGGTCTATATTTATGGTGGCCCGTCACACCCTCGCTCAAACCCATTCTCACGCACCTGCTCTCCCAGACAAGAAGAAGATGTAGCAGGAAGTAGGGTTGGGCGGTGTGGCCCTTAGCACATATCAGGATATTTTTAGGATGTATCACGATATGACCATATAAAACCCCTCTCATCCCCAACCTGGGCATCCTCCTCGACCCTAGACCTTAGTCTTTCATTCGAAGCCCACATCAAACTATTAACCCGGACTGCATTTTTTCATCTTAAGAACATAGGCCGACTCCGTCCATCACTTCCATTCTCTGCCACTGAATCCCTGACCCATACATGATCACGTCCAGAATGGACTACTGCAACAGTACTGTCTACGGTACACCATCCTAAACCCTCAACAAACTGCAATATATTCACAACTCCGCTGCCCGCCTCCCCAACTCCATCCGCTCCCGCAAAACCATTACCCCTGTCCTTAAAACCTCCACTGGCTTCCCGTCCCCCGACGTGTCCATTTCAACGTCCTTCTCATCACCTACAAAGCTCTCCACAATTTGACCCCCCCACACACACACCTCACAGACCTCCTCCATCCACACAATCCCCCACGTCCCCTTCGCTCCTCAGACGCCAACCTCCTGGCACTCCCCTGTAAGACCAAGCTCCGAACCTGGGGAGCCAGAGCCATCGTTGCCCCCACCCTCTGGAACTCTTTGCCCCATTCACTCCATGCTTGCCCCGACCCTCCCACCTTCAAAAAACAAGTCAAAACCCACCAGTTTAAATCCGTTTTTAATGTCTAACTTTTTATACCCGACTGCTGTGCCCCGCTTTTTTGTATTTGCAAAGAGCAAAGGCGAGCGTCTACCTTCTTCAAGAGTTCCTTCGTCTGCCTGAAGTGGTCTCTGGCTTTCTCAAAGGCCGGCTGGTCCGTGCAGCCCTGCTGGAAGGAAATGGCCCCCAAGTCGTAGTGAACCTAAACAAACCAAAAAGCTCAGCTGAAAGCATGGGACACGGCAGGGTCGAGCAGGCGGGTCACAACCGACCTGGCAGTGCAGCTCGTTGCCGCTGATGCGGAGCCCAGCCGTGGAGGACTCCGTCTCGCCGTTGGCGGCGGCGGTGTCCGCAGCCAGCATGTCAAGTGTCCTCATGGTGTGCACGTAGAAGTCCTTCTTCAGCCGCAACGCCCCCGTCAGGACGCTGATGGAGTCGCTGGCCTGCTCCTTCAGCTGGACACAAATGGCAGGCACGGCTGACTATCAGGACGCCAACGCCACACACAACACTGAAGTCCATGGCGCAAACACGTCTTCGGGGTTTAAGTAAAAAAAATTTAAAAAAACGAGCATGGTGCCGGAATACTTTAAGCCCTGCGTGTTGGAAGTTCTCTCACCACACTGAGGATGTTGTCAGTCATCTCTTTTTCCTGCTGTACGACATTCAACCTGCAGGGAGGCCCAACAAAACCTTTTGACAAACAGCAGCTCTCAAGTGACTTTGTGCTAATGAAATAAAACTTGCATGTTCATCTGATGCGGTCCCGGTTTGGCTTGCTTCTCAGGAAAGCTGCTCAGCACGATGGTCCTGATGGCCCTTTTGAACGCACTGTCAGCTTGAAATCTGTTTGACGCCTGTTGCCGTTTTGACTCACCAGCGGTTGTAGATGAGGACAGCCATGGCTGTGGTCGGCGGCAGGGAAGACAGGTCCAGGTCCACGTGTTTCACCCCCGGCGGCACTTTGCTCACACACAGGAGCTCGTTGAGGAGCATGTTCAACACGGGGATGCTCAAGCTGATGAAAGGAGGTAAGTACGCGTCACTCTTTGCTCTTACATAGCATCTTATTTCCAAAACACACCCTTTCTCCAGCACATCCAGGTCCCACTTCATGTACGCGGCCACCTTCAGAGCCAGCAGCTTCAAGGTGCGGTTCCGCCGGTTGTCAGCCGGAGGCTGCACTTGATTTTGCTCGTTCACAGATGGTTTGGACGCCTGCTCCAGGAACTGAACGATGAGCTGCACGGGTGTTGGGTCTGACCAAGCACACTGGTATCATCACGATGTCATAATAATGAACATTTCTGGGCTGGTCTTGGGCTTCATCTGACCTGCGTTGGACTTCTGCAGGTGCTTCTCCAGCAAGGCGCCGTCCAGGAGGAACTCAAACCAGGAAGTCTGTAGCGGCGTGCTAGGCCGGCTGCTTGTCACAGCAGCGACGCGGTCTGCTGCCTCTGCACTCATCCTCCTCTGGGGAGCATCAATTGATGTTGTACTGAGTATTATTATCAATATTGAATGGATTTTATATAGAATATGTCAGGGCCTATGAAAACAAACACAAGCTGAGCTCAGCCGAGAGTCCCAGAGCCACACTTTCTGACATTTCTGAACATTTGTGATCTATAAGAAACAGCCACAGGATGCTATGAATTTGACTGATGCCTACGATTTCAAAGGCTGTCATTTAGCTCGTGAGAACAAACAAAGCATCGTTTGGAGCAAGTAAGCTTGTTTATGTGTCACCTGTAGCCCAACTGAGCGGGGCATTTTTAAATTGTGGTACATATCCAAGAGCAGCAGCCGCTTTATTCATCAAGCGCCCCTATTTTCTGTCTCCTTTGCGGTTAATTTTCTAGCTAGCTCACAAACTACGGAGGAATTGTCTTACCTTTGTGGATAAACCACGAACTAGCAAAGCATAAGAGTGTGTAAATATGCAGGATTTGTCCCCTAGGAGCTGGGGGAGCTATACGGACTGATGTTTCTCACGTAATTCATTGTGCCCAGCGCCATAGCTTCGCCCTCTTCCGGTTCCGGTTCGTCACCAGGAAGTTACATTCTTGTTTTTTTAAGAACTTTATTAACAAACAAAATGGCATTACAATACAGTGCAATCAAGTACAGACCATATTAACATAGAAACAGCCCTCTAAGCTAAACTAATTAAAATATAAGTACATAATTACCAAATAAAACAACACAAAAAAGACAAGGGATATAAAAGTAAGGTTCAGCGACATTGGAACAGGTTGGGTATATACCTACAACGAAATGTACCCGAACCCTAACACTAATATTGTCCTCGATGTGGAATCCAAGTCTCAATAGCTCTTTGGATGGATAGATGTTACTTCGTCTTAAAATGTTTTTTTTTTTACTTTTGGGGGTGGAGGGAGAGAAAGAGACACCGTACGTATTTGTAAGATTGTGTCTATATATGTATATGAATATGATCCCTGGGTTGATGCGCTGTTGGACATGATCTGATAAACTCATTGGTCAGCTAATGATAGACCGTTTATCATCATTTGTGGAAGTGATGGAGTGCGACGAAGTCTGTTTTTCTTCCGACTCCTTTTGGACATGTGAAATTGTAATATGCGATGTATACCCAAGTAAAACATACGCTCAAATAAAATTACACGATGAGCAAATGAAAAAATATTTGAATAACATTTTAAAATCGTCAACATTTAGTTTATTTGGATAATTGAAAACACGCCACTGCGAGTTTTGAAATACCCGGCTTTTAATGTGAAACAGCAGTTGGGGGGGCTAAACTTAATGAGGGCTCTTATGGTTCCACCTGGTCTGAGGTTACAAAGACATCCACGCAGGAAGTCAAAAAGGAGGCGATGTGCTGGGTTGGGCTCCACCGCCAGTGTAGTCGCGTATAAGTAAGGCATAGGGAGCAAGAGATGCCTTCTCAAGGTAAAACGTCAACAACAGACTCAAAGGGAAGCCCTGCTTTACTGAGGCACGGCTAAGGGAACCCAGCTGGTGGGCTGCCGTCTTGCAGAGACAGGCGGCAAAGAGAAGGCAAAGAGAAACAACAATAGAAGCGACAGAAGGCGGCACAGCTTGGCAGGGTGGTACCATACCGAAAAATCAAGGATTCTTCTAGTTTTCAATGTGCGGCATATTTGAAGCTTCTTATGAGCGACATCATGACCACATTGTTGCTAACGTGTTTGGGCAGACCAGCAGCAGAAGTCATGCCAATCCCACAGGACTGTAATCTATTTGTGGTCATGGTATAAGCAGCCATCGAATTTGCATAACCGCCCATGACACATTTTCAAGAAATCAGAAGGGGATTCTTTTTTCTGAACGTCACAAAGAAGACAGAGCCGGCTGTGAGAAGCAGCAACACTCCCTCTTTCATTTCACAGCCTCCCAACCGTAGCAATGTACACAAGCAAATACAAGTTGGCACCACTGATCCCCCTGCCGCCGCCGCTACGTATTCTCTGGCAGAGCAATAAATCCAAGACTGGATTCCACCGCATGAGGTCCATACAAGGTCCAGGAAGGTCCTCCTGTCAGTACTGGAAGGAGATGACAGAGTTGACTTTGTAGACGTGGTACGAGCGGTTCCAGAAGACCCGTGTGAAGTAGTTGCTGTAGGGTGACTTGTTCATCTTGATCTCATGGCAGAAGCGTCGGTGCTTGGAGAAGGCGTACGTCTCCCCTTTGTCGTAGACCACCTGGAAGGAGAGACATAAGAGGACAGTTCTACTGTTGATATCACATCGGCGTAGGTGCGGACTCACATGTCCATTGGAGACGTCAAGCAGGTCTTTGATGCGGCAGCCCTTGTTTCGACTGAGCTCGTTACAAAGGGACTCCTCGATGATCACGTAGTTCGTCTTGTGCGAGGTAAGGATCTTGTAAACCTCCTCTGCGGATCTCATGGAGTACACCTGGTAGGTCTGCAGGCACACCAAGTACAGGTTGATACGGCCTCTTGGTCAACAGGCAGATTGAGCACTCACGTCCTCGCTCCTCCTCAGTAGGTCCATGTCCCAGTGTAGCGGTAAGCTGGTCACGGCCGAACCAGAACCCAGCTTGACCGCTCCCAGCAGCTGAGGGCTGCCTGCAAACACCGCAGCCATGGGAACCTGAGTCCTGGAGGACGGCGGGAGATGTTTGTTACCACCTTGGAGGCTTTATAGACGCACATGCAGGATGACTCACCTGATCCAGCTGATCATCTCTGCAGTATCTGGATCATAAAACTCCTGCAGCTCTGATAACTCGGCCAGGAGGCGGGGGCAGTACTGGGGCACAGAGGGAAGGAGAGGGGTGGAAAATGGACTGGACAGGAATGGCACGGCCTCAGAGTCTCACCTCTCTCCACAAGCTGAAGCCGATGATGGTGGGAACGGCCGTGCTCAGGATTAACGACTGCAAGCAAGCAGAGCAAAATGCAAACGTGGCGGGGACGGGAATGTGCCAACTCAACCGCAGTCACTCACCAGCACGACGGGGTGGATAGACTTGACCTTGAGCCACCTGAAGACGGTCATCCAGAGGTCAGGAGAACACACGCCGAATGCGGTGAACATGCAGATGTACGGCGTCCACACGTACTTCACTCTGCGTGAGGAGACAGCACGAAGGAGAACCTCCATATCCCATTCCTCACAGCGGCGGGCCTTACCCGTCGAACAGCATGGTCAGGCCTCCAAACAGGAAGGCCTGGAAAACATGGTAGACCACCTCTGGGCGCTCTCCAACGTGCACGTCTTCCAGCTTAGGGTCGCTTTGTGTCGTCTGACCGCTGAGACAACCAGGAGAAACATGATGCTTTATGACCGTGCAATTCCATGCCCGAACACTAGGGGTGCTGCTATCACAGTGCCGAACCATCACACCCCTCATTTATTAGCTTCCATCAATCTTCTATGCCACTTATCCTCGCTGGAGCCTACCCCAGCAGACTGTGGGCGAGAGGCGTATCCATTACGGATAGTTTTGGCCGATTCCGAGTATGAAAGGAGTACAGCTGTCAATTATCCGTATCCTCCTTGTGTTTGTATATGCTCTGTACTTGTTAGGAATAAAGGTTATTAAAAAAAACGTGTGTAATGTATTCACTGTTCATTCTTCACACTCTGATTGGACAGTCACACACATCGACCGCCCCTGCGGCCAGCAAGACACATGTATTGTGTTTGTGTACCCAAGCTGCGGTGCTTCCAAGTGAGTCCTGTCTACTTACAAAACATGGGCAAAATTTGGGGATCCTGCGTGGAGAGTACAGCCAGGAGGAACACGGCTGCGTGCAGAAAAGCAGCCCTTGTGGCGCCTGTGTTATCCCATGGATACACTACACTGGATGGTGGCAGGACAGACTGTGGGATCCAAGTGCTGTCCCGCTCGTGCTAATAAGACTTTGTCGGCATCGGAACGCTCCTCCTTAGAAAGAGATGAAGTCTTTCTTTCATCATAAAACTGTGTAATCCTGGACTGGAGTTCTTACAGGCCTGTAAACTGCTCACTGTAGAAAAGATGGGTTTTTTGGGAGGTGCATGAGGGTTTGCGTGGGGAATAGCAAAGCAGGCTAGCATATGCGCAGCACAATCCAGGCTGCTTCAGGCACAGGAGGAAGTGCGTTGGACTGACCTGAGTCTTCTGTAAACGGTCTCCAGTGTGGACAGCAGGCATACGGTCAGTACCAGCAGGTAGAACGGAAGGACGGAGGCCTGCGTCAGGCGCAGAAACAAATCCTGGCTGGGAGATTGGAGACTTTCTTGGCACAGGAGCAGGTTTGTCACAAAGTCGCTGGCAAAGAAGCAAAGACGATATGAGAGCAGGTCGTCATCCCCTGAAACACTCAAGCTGTGAATTACGTTGTCGTGTTGAGCCTGAATTTCACTTCCAGGAACTTCAATATGACTTCGCTGTCACTTCCAGGCAATACTTTCTGCAATGAAAAACACACGCAGATTATAATCCAGCCATCAGACTCCTCCAACCTTCTTGGAGCTCTACCTTGACCAAATAATTGAAGGTGATGCCTGTGGTGAAGACCAGGTGGAAATGGAGGAAGAGCTTCATCACTCTGGCCACTAGAGGGCCCTTCTTCATTTTTTGCTGCACAAACACAGGAGAGCAAGCACCCAGGATGCTGTAACTCGCATTAACACCGCTAGGGGGCGCACAAAACACACATTGTTTATGGAAGGGGTGGCCAGACATGCTGAAAAACCAAGTCATGCAGATGTTTTCACTTGATGATGCTAGAACTTTTTATCAACCAAATTTTTATTCCGTTTTCTGTTATGACTTTTTCTCTTTGAATTTGTCAGCTTTATAGTCTCGCTCATCCACAATGAAGGAATGTTGTGTTTAGGAGCTCTGAAAAGGTGGTAACGGTGAGATGGGTGGCCGGCTACGCTACCTGGAGGTACTTGGCGAGCACGGAGCCAATCAGGAGGCTGAGCAGAGGCGAGGCGAGCAAGGCGGTGTTGTGAAACTGAAAGAAGTAGGCCAGCAGCAGGGAGCTGACGTAAACTTTGTGAATGTCAGACATCTGGCCCAGGAGGGAAAGAAGGTCAACGGTGCGCCACGGGAACGTTAAAACAACTTCACAAAAGCATGCTGACCTTGCGAGTCGGCACCAGGTCAAAGGAGTCGAGCAGGAAAAGACAGAAGGCTTGGATGAAGAGCAGGTGGTGGCTATGCTCCCACACCAACAGGAAGGAGAAGGTGGTGGTGCTCATGGTCAGGTAGCACAACATCTGAAGAGGAGGCGTCTGTCAGATGGCGCCGAAGCCAAGAGAACGCACGGCACCAGGTCTCACCTCAACGGTGGAGCTGATGTTGTTACACAGGAAGCCAGTCAGTGCCGCCACCTGACAGGAGTAGTACGGCAGAGCCCAGTGTTCCCGCAGAGGAACCGCCTGGTCCACTCTGGTGGCGTCAGGTCTGAGTGGCGCAGATGCACTCCCGTCACGCGTATTCATTCAAGTCTTCAAGAAAAAATACAAAGAATGGCGGACTGACCTGCTGATGACACACCAGGCCACGGCCAACACGCCGGCCACCCACGTGCCGCTCATCACCCAGCTGCACACAAAGAGCGCCGTGGCGTATAGCGCCTGGAGGCCAAGCACGGCCCCCACGTAGAAGTAGATGGGCTCCACCAAATCCTGCAGGAAGAATAGCCATATCATATTCATCATATTATGAATATATTAATCACATCATAGATATCCATCATATCATAGTCATCATATTATAGACATCATATTATAGGTAATATCATATTACATATAATATGATAGGTTAGTAGAACATAGTGTAGGTGACATTTGGTGGAAGGGTTCACTAAACCTTCTCTGTAAAAACAATCTGGGTGTCCATGACAACGGTGAAGATGGGACGGGGCGATATGGACCAAAGTATATACGGTCATGGAAAAACCGATTAGAGCACTTTGTTTCTTCAGTTCCTTGTTGTTGGTTGGACAAATATAACCATGACAACAAAAATAGCTTCATATATATATATACTATATATTATACTATACTACACTATATATCCTCTCTTAAATGAAATGCTCAGGAGTCATTTATGTTATCATCATGATGTCCCATCCCGTCCCTATCCCAGCTGACTTTGGTCGAGAAGCAGTGTGGTGTACACTGCTTCTGGATTGCTTTTCTTTGCTTAGATAAATACTTCAACCAAGACAGGTCTTTGCACCTTCACCATTTTGACACCAACTTTTACGCTTTTCCAATTGACTACAAATGAATATCAGTATCGGCCTCCTTAACGACTAATAAGCAGTCTCCTATCGGGCCTGAAAACTCATATGTGGATGTCGAATCTGGATGCTACTGACCTGGCTGCCTGAGATCCTGTAAATGTAGCTCACCATCATTTCAGGGTACAGAGATAGACGCTCCACGGCGTTGATGGTTTGTCCCGCAAGAGTGCTGTCGTCCGTCATCAACTCGTAGAATCCTGTCACAGACAAACAATATATCGTCAGTCTGTTTTTCACCTCCTCTCTTTAAAGGAAAGGAAAGGAAGAACGACCTCGCTGAAAAGATGGCGCCGCCAGCATGTGCTTGTAGTAGTAGTAGTAAAGGCCGCTGCCTCCTGGGAAGGTGATTTCACGCTCCAGCTCCTGAGACACGAGATGTGAGACAACACCACATTCACCCAGAGCAAAGCGGCTGGGGGGCACTCACCTGTCTCGCAGAGAACCAGAACCTCCTTTCGTGGAAGGCCGACAGGTAGGCGGCGTACAGCATGCCGCACGCCACCGACGCCAGGCATCCAAAGAAGACCCTCAGCAGACGCTGGAGGACACCCACTGGGGACAAAACATTGGTGACTTTTTAGGCGCCCATGACATGTTTCTCACGAAGGGCTCAATATGGAGCAAACCAAAACAGTGCCCTCCACGGTTTTTAAATGTCTTGACACGCAAACTTACGAGGAGACGGCTTTGGCGTCCGGAGGGTCGACTCGGTCTTGCTCGAATCCTCTTGTTTGCTTTCATCATCATCATCATCTTTCTGCTGTTCCTCGTCCTCTGCTTTGACATCTAAATCGGCGAGACGACAGACTGTACGTGGAGTTGAACAAGTTTCGAGTCTGGTTTGACTAAAACCGTAAACAGCTGTTGTAAGCTAAAGCCAAACTTACCGTCGTCTTCCGCTTTGCTCACCTCCAAAGTATCCGCTATCCGACACCGTAACCCGGCCATGGTGTTTTGAAATCAATCCAAAATGTTATTTTGTTATTATTATTATCATCAGACGGTCTGAACGGGCAACATGGCAGTTAGCAGGTGGCTAGCTAACAGTGGCCGGTCGACAACTTCCTGTCGGCAAACTACAGAAGAACACACCGCTCTGTTTGAACTGAATGTATTCCCACTATATCCCCACTTCTTCTTCTATTCATCGTGGGCGTCTACTGTGTTTCTTCACAGCGGCTCAACACAGCATCACACTCCCGATTCAAAACGGCCGACAACCCGGAAGTTGTGGCTGGAAGAGAGGCGGCGCTAACTTCTAAGCCACCGATGGCTAAACCTGACAAATAAAGTCAAACTCACAATCTATTTAAAACGTCTTACATTCGCGTACACAACCAGTTTTATGTCAATGATGATATTTGTCATTTTGAACATATCTCTTAGATGTGAAGTCATCACCGTCTTTGGGAAGTAACCCGGAAATGATGTGATTTTTATTATTTATCCCTCCCCTTCTGTCGTGGTAGTCCCGCCTCTTCCGCTACGTAGCCAAAAAAGGTTTTAAATTTGAACGCGAATAGTCATGAACCATATGGGATACATAAATAACATCCATTCATTCATTTTCTACTTAAAAAATAACTTGCTCGTAAAGCATTGAGTGCAACATCAGGCGACATACCGACGGCTCATACTAAGTTTGGAAGGCGGCCATTGAAGGCCATTGAACAGGTGTACTTCATATATCGACGCCAGTGTGGGAGAAAAAGACAATGCATGACTTTTTGACATGTTTAATTCATCACTAAAGCATGCTGAAAGTACATTCGATTCTGGGAGCAAAAAAAAACAGATATTGGTGTGCAACTTCACAGTTTTCTTCTCTGTAAACAATAAAAGCGCGCATCGGCATCAAACAACTGGCAATAGTAAAACATTTCAGAAACATGCTTGTGTGCACATAAAAGCGAGTGATGTTTGGTGTCAAACTTAAAAGCGTTTGGTCCCAAACTTCAAAATTGGAGTCAACAAATTGACTTGTAAAATTATTTACATAGAAAACATGTTTTTTTTTGGACATATGTGTTTTAGGAGGGGCTCTCTCTAAAAGCGTCTAAAACAAACCTGCTTTGAAACAAACATCCCCCGTACAGAAAACACTCAAAACATGAATAAGACTTTTCTTCCGTTACTCTGAGCTTTCCACAAGTTTCTCAGTGGGCTCTTCTGCAACGCGCCATTCTGCATTCAGGAGTAAAAATGGTCATTTTGTTCTGATGCGGCGATGATGTTAGTGACACCTACCTCCGTGGTGACTTCCTGTGGCAGCTGCTTCCTTAATCTCACACCTCTCCAGTTTGATAGTGAGCTTCTTGGTCACTTGAGGGTGCTTAAATGCTTCCACAAAAGATTCATCATCAGAGCTGGCAGCTGCAGGAACACGCCAGTGAGGTTCAGCCCATGTAGACTTTATTACATCCGTGCCTTGGAGTGACCTTTACCTTGGCCGACCTTCTTTTTGCCTGCTTTGGGGGTCGCCGCCTTCTTTTTCAGAGCAGAGGGTTGTTTTTTCAGCTTGGACGTCTTTTCCGTTTGGGATTTCTTCAGAGGCTGGTCGTCTGAGCTGTCATCAGACTGACCTTTGAGAAGGAGACGGCAGCAAGTTTGAAAAGTGCTTTTCCAGGCACTGCACATTTCTCAACCCACCTCGTCTCTTTTTAGACGCGCTGCCTTGCGTCAGGGTGATCTTCTTGCCTCTCTTTTCCTCGGCTGGCTTTCGCTGCTTGGGGGTCACAAGGGGCGTGTCATCGTCAGAGGTGTCGTGAGAAGATGGAGGCTCTGCTAAGAGCCACGAGGTCAGTGCTGGAGATGGATGCTTTCTAGCATTCACGACACTCGTAAGCGGTGCTTACCTTTGTGCCCTTTGCTGGTTCGCTTTGGTTTGCTCCTCTTGTTTGCGGGCGTCTGCTGACGGGCGGCGATGGCCTTCCTCCCCACGATGGCTGTCAGCGGCTCGTCATCGGAGCTCTCGTTGGAAGATTCTGTATATTTGACTGAAATAATTCTAATGTAGGTCACGGGTGTCCAAACTTTTCAGCCTGAAGCTACTTTTTACGTTTATGGCGGCCTGCCACAAGTACATTCGGGCTGCCACAGATACGCTTTGGTTTGGTGCCATCCTATTTTGACATGTTTTTTTGGTTATTTGGCACTACCTTGTTCATAAACACAAGATAATAACGCCGTACAGTAGATGGCAACTCTTGTGCATCAATATAGTCATATGCGGTGTAAAATGATATCTCTAAATATATCTAAATCAGTGCATACTTGCTTGCACCCAGGAAACACCCTGCATGACTATTTACAATTTCTTTATTATTAGCATATTAGCTCTTAAACTCGCCCACACACGTTCACCAAATTCAAATGTGAGCAAGTGAGACCTCTCACACCGACACAAACATGTTTTTTGGATTAGGTGTCAGCTCAAAATAAGATTTGTTTATTTATGATACTGGTTTTAACTTCACGCCCAGAAAGGATTATTATGAAAGATTTGCCTCAGTGCACCATTCCTTCATGAAATGTACAAATGGAAATACCTAAAACACAGGGCAATAGTCATAAAACATTTCATCCAAATTGAAAAACTCAATGTCATTTCATTTTTTTGAAACACTAAAATACATAGAAATTCATCTTTATATGACAGTAAATATTATTTTATTACAATACCATAACTATTCTTCAGAAATCCCAGTTTTTGAATGTTTAATACGAGCTGCGATTTGTCCTACTTTGTTGATGGTCATTGAACGCAGCATCTACCTTCTCCATTGCCCAGAGGGATGTATGGATGTATTAGGATGTATTCCCCCTTTTTCTTTCACCTCATACTTGCTCCCCAATGCTGATACGATGTAGGAATGTATAAAAGGTAGGACGTGATGACTTTGAGTGCGAATGTGCATCACTGTGCTAGTTACATGCTAAATGACTAATGCTAGCAAAACACTGGACTTCAGCCACGGTCATCACATTGACAGGCCACCAATAGCAGCTGGAAGTCCAATTTAGCTGGCAGTTCAATGCCAACAAAATGTGAAAAACACTGGTTAGTTGGGCCGCTCTTATGCAAAGGTAGCACTGTATATGACTGTATATACTATATAAATTCATTCAAATGCGACTTAAGGGGAGCAGCTTGTCCATTCGGCATGAGGAGCCATCTACTGTACATCCTCCTCAGTCACACGGCACAGCACACAAACGTGTGTACATTTCCACTGCTTACTTTTCATACTTCATACTGAAAGTGCTGAGGAAGGCGGGCTCTGTCATTGGCACTGAGATGGACGGCCTGACATCTGTGGCAGAGCAAAGGACACTGAGGAGGCTCCTTTCCATCTTTCTGTCTGCGGCCCTTGCTACAAGAAGTTTGGACACCCCTGTACCAGAGCTCCACTCCCACCTTTTTTACCTCTTTTCTTCGCAGCGCTCCTTTTGGATTTTGCCCCATTGTCTGCTTGGGATGTCCCGACAGGCAGATTTTCCTTGTGTTGAGGCCTCAGCTTCTTGGCACGCACACTCAGAGGTTCATCGTCTGAACTCACGTCATCATCCTTCACCTCTGGGTGGAAAAGAGCATCAAAAAGCTACAGAGCACCAGGAAGAATGATTTTACCTTTCTTCTTCATGGCAGATTTCTTGGGTGGCGTTGAGAAGTGCTTCTTGCCAGACTTGGATGAGGCTTTTGCTTTGACCAGAGGAGCGTTGTCAGAGCTGTCGTCTGCTGTGGGATGTCAAGCAGGGAAGACACTTCAACTCATCTGTGCCCACAAAACACAACCGTGATCACCCAAGACTTATCCACCTGCGTTCTTCCATTTTCTGCCGTGAAATGTGGACAACTTGCTGTCTCTCTTCTTTGCAGACGTCTTCTGCTTAATCAGCGGCTCGTCATCTGAGGAGGGAATAACAAAAAATGATCAGAATTCATTCAGCGGAACCCTGTGTTGTCGCAGTTCTTTTGGGGGTTATTTGTGTGTGCCTATTCACCCCCAAATGAGTCTGTTTTTCACCTCCATTTGGAAACAATGAGCATCAATGCCTGAAAATCTCCACACTTGTGGGAGCTTTTGCGTGATGGCCATTTCTATTTTCTATGTCTCACTGGGGTCGCTGGGGTGTGCTGGAGCCTATCCCAGCTGTTTTTGGGCAGGAAACCCCCTGGACTGGTGGCCAGCCAATCCCAGGGCACATATAGACAAACAACCATTCCCACCCACAATCATACCTATGGACAATTTGGAGTGGCCAATCAAGCTAACATGTTTTTGGAATGGGGGAGGAAAGCTGAGTACCCGGAGAAAAGGGAGAACATGCAAACTCCACACAGAGATTCTAACCCAGGTCTTCCCATCTCCCGACTGTGTGGCCTGCATGCTAACCACCGATGGCCACTTATGTTAAATAGATGATGACCTCTGTGAGTGTATTACAGGGCTTCGAGCAGGGGTGGGCAAACTTTTTGACTCGTGGGCCGCATTGATTTAACAAAATTGACGGGGGGCTAGACTATATATTTTACATGCAACAGTCCACCTGGAATTATTATTTCTATAGTATATTTCTATAGTATCTATAAAAGTGTCAATGCAATCTGCTATATGTGCTTGTGTCCCTCTTTCAGGAGCATTTTGTAAACAGCAGACCACATCAAATAACAAAATTGATAAAACGGCTATGATGCCAGGTCGTATGTTAAGTTTGAATGAAATACTTTGGAAGGAACGGGCGGGCTGGATGTGGCCCCCGGGCCGTAGTTTGCCCACCTCTGGCTTAGATTTTTCTTTTAAGCAATTTGCTTTGGGTCTCAGACCTAGACCCCTCCTGGTGTTGTCCTCACCACTTCTGTCCTCCTTTGAATCTTCTTTAGAGCTGTGTGCGTTCTCCGGAGACGCCTTTCCCTTTGTGGGGCGCCTCACGCCGAGTTCCGAGAGAGGAACGTTGTCATCGGAGCTGGAGTTGTCCTTGCCTGTGTTAAGAAGAAGCGGAACCATGAGCAGAACGTCATTCTGGAACTAGGCTGATGTTGAAGAATCGTTGTGGAACCACCAAGGAATGCCATGGCGATCAACAATGGGAACCTGTTCGAAACCTAAAGTACATTTCATTTTTAACACATCATTAACCGGTTCTAGCTCATAAGGGACACAAGTATACCGTTAGGGCTGTTTATTACTTACCGTCCTTTACCATAATTAGGACTACAAATACCCTCAAAAATGAAATAGTCAATATTTATCCACTTTGGTGTGGCAGTGGTGAAATACATACACGTGTAAATTCAACGCAAATGCTGGACCCAAGTCGGACATGCTATCTGTAGGGGTCAACACATTTCCACCAACCCCCCCAAAATGAAAAATTCTATATTACATGATATGATATTGTAGTTCACTAAAGAGATGGCTACCTGGAGATGTATGTACCGTTCCGCTGCGGTCCATGCTGAACCGAGGTGATGTTGCTCATCCAAAGTGCGCCAAAACTACTAGCTTAGTTGCTCTCTAGCGATGTTAGCACGCCGAGGCAGTGCTTGTTTTTAATCTGTGTCGTGTTGCCAGAGGCCAATGTTTGGCTGATTAATAAATTCTGTTAACTGTTGACTAACCAAACAGTCACGGAGAAGACTGTTCTTGTCGCAGATTGAAGCAAAGTTGGCTTCCTCCACAGCTGATTCGCTGACTGCTGTGTGCAGGGACGTGACGGCGAGGTTTGATGACGTCATCGCGCGCTCGTCACGTTTTTCGGTGACGCTTGAATATGACGTTTTTTGAGGGGTTCAGAACCACAGAAATATTCATTCCACCAAGTAAGGTGACATACAAAAAATATTTAATACAATATTTATTATTATTATATTTATTAACGATCCTCACGAGGGTCGTGGGGGTGCTGGAGCCTATCCCAGCTGTCTTGGGGGGAGAGGCGGGGTCCACCCTGAACTGGTGGCCAGCCAATGGGTCAATGACATATTGACAAACAACCATTCCCACCCACGTTCACACCTATGGACAATTTGGAGTGGCCAATTAACCCGGAGAAAAGCCACACAAACTCCACACACTCCACAAACTCCTCTGGTAGCAGTGTGGCCTGCACGTTAACCACTCGTCCGCTGTGCAGCCGCAATAACTATTTTGTAAATTCTAAATATGTTTGTTGTCCAAGAGTTCCCATAATCCTATTGATCATAGAAGATAACCATGGCTGCTTTGGAGCATGATTTATTCCACAAATACAGCAGATAAATACTACAAATGCTAAACAATCATCTGAAATACTCCAAACATCAGACAGAGACAACGTTGTGCTGTTGACAAACTTTAAATAGTCACCCAGGGACAAATAATGTATGAATAATGACTTGTTGTCCTGATGCCATCCCTGAGAAAGTAAGAGGACAGTCGCTTACGTAGTTTAGTACACAAACACCAACTTTCCACCATCCAGCTATCGTGACTTACTCCTGCCTGGCCGCTTGGGATCAAATGACCACGACAAGACAAGAGTTGTATCTTCTACACATCTAACCTCACGTCCACTTCTGTATGGGCAGAGTAAGCACCCACTCCCACAACGCAGCACCAGCTGGAGAACAAGCAACTCCAAATGTTTTTTCTTTTCCTTTGACATGAGACTGCCATCAACAGCGTGCCGGAAGTGGCCAGCGTGTCCATCACGCCTCACGTGGAGGAGACGAGAGACGATGCGTTGCTGATGCGACGCTCCTTTGAAGCCCTTGGTGATCCTCGGCAGTTCACATGGCGCAAGCAGGCCAGGTGGTATAGTTTGGTTTCCGTGCTGGTGAGTCGGAAAGCTCTCCGAGCTCAGAGAGCCGCCATCTTGCTGGCCTCTCTAACCCCACTCAGGTAGGCGCCTGTCACGGTCTGAGGGAAGTGGCGGTTGGTGGCCTGCAATGGAAAAGACATTTAGCTGGAGCGGGCTTGTGTTGTCCGAGTCCTGGAAGCATCAGCTACCTCGCCGGCAAAGAACAACTTTCCCTGAACGTCTTCAGCAATGATGTCATACGCCTCGCCGCTGCCGCCCATCTTCACGAAGCTGTAGGACATCTGTGACCACGTGTCTTTGCTCCAGTGCGTGACAAAGGAACGCAGGGGCTCGGGAACCTCCTGACAAAGACAATGGCCAACAATAGTCCACGCGTTTCATGTCTATGTCTGAGAATGTGACATCACTACCTGCTCTTTGAAAAGCTCACGCAGCACCTTCACGCACTCGTGCACCACGTCCTCGTCCTCCATGTCTCGCACGGCAGCCACAGCGTCACCGGCAATGACAGACATCAACACCGCCTGCTTCCCCTACACCAGACGGAAGCGCATCAATGGCAGCGTGTCCCACAGGACTGCTACCTATTTGTGGCAGGCTAATGTCATCTGCATAACTGACACGTAACAGGAGACAACGTACAAGTATTTTTGTAACTACAAATGAACCGTCTTCAGTCACTCCCTTTTGTCCGCCGCCTTTGAGTGGGAAGGGCTTTCATATCGGAGGCCACTTTGGCTTCATTGACAACTTTTTCCACCAACCATGAGGGTTCCGCACTTTGTTCGGTTCATTTGTTCCTTGAATGCACCACAGTTATGTGCTATGGGATGCAAAAGTGAAACCTACACAGTAACCTCAGTTTTTCCAGACCTGACTGTGATTACTCAATTTCTGCCAAGTAAAATGGAATGTTGGTAGTTAGAGCACAGAAAACCTCTTTACCACCGAAATACACATTTCACCATGATTAGAGCCCCCTGACACAAGAAGAAACCCCCCACAGTCACCTTTCCACTCCTATTACCTTGTACCCTCCCATTATACCCTCCTATTATAGTCGGAGTCAGAGCTGTAAGAGAATATAAGACACAGAAAAACCGTTTAGCGCCTTCTAAATACCCTTTTTAAGACCTGACACCCCTACAGTCACCTTTCCACTCCTATTGCCCAATATACTTCACATAAATGGAGTACATAAGCCATTTAAGCTTGTCTTATTATAAATGTGTTCCCTCGGGGACCTGAAAGAGCGGTGTTCAGGAAGTGGCATTGAGTCTCAGCTTTGGGTGCGTAGCAGCCGCAAAAGTAGCTTGTGTTTTTATTACGGATTATTCTTAGGGATTTAGTCTCAGCCAACATTACTGCCACCTAGTGAGCAGTGTACAACACTACATCGACCTGACATTTGTATTTGAGTTCATCTCCATGCTTGAAAATTATTCCGTGGGGCAAACAACAGCTAACATTTCATGAACAGTTTTGGACTAATAATAGACGCCACTCTACCGCAAAAGAGCAAGATGGTAGAGGACCGAGACGTTTCAAGGGACGGGTGTGCCGTACTAAGCCTGAAGCTTTGCAGAGGAGGGACAGCAGGCCCAACCCAACCTGCGAGTATGCCTCTCCGTGCCCCTCTTAGCGTGTTCACTGCATGTCTGTGACTCGGCCACAAGAACCAACCTGCGGGTCCATGTCGTAGAAAACTGTGAACAAGCCTCTCTTGTCGGGACTCGGCGGGACGTGACCAAAGTAGTCGGCCCCCTGGATCTTGCTGTCCCAAAATCTGTATGGAAACTGGAGAGCGATCTGTAGGGGAGTTAGCCAGGAGGTTACGTTTGCTTCTGTTGTAATGTTTAAGTCTCTCTTGTAATGTTTAAGTCTCTGTAGGGGAGTTAGCCAGGAGGTTACGTTGCTTCTGTTGTAATGTTTAAGTCTCTGTTGTAATGTTTAAGTCTCTGTAGGGGAGTTAGCCAGGAGGTTACGTTGCTTCTGTTGTAATGTTTAAGTCTCTCTTGTAATGTTTAAGTCTCTGTAGGGGAGTTAGCCAGGAGGTTACGTTGCTTCTGTTGTAATGTTTAAGTCTCTGTTGTAATGTTTAAGTCTCTGTAGGGGAGTTAGCCAGGAGGTTACGTTTGCTTCTGTTGTAATGTTTAAGTCTCTCTTGTAATGTTTAAGTCTCTGTAGGGGAGTTAGCCAGGAGGTTACGTTGCTTCTGTTGTAATGTTTAAGTCTCTGTTGTAATGTTTAAGTCTCTGTAGGGGAGTTAGCCAGGAGGTTACGTTGCTTCTGTTGTAATGTTTAAGTCTCTCTTGTAATGTTTAAGTCTCTGTAGGGGAGTTAGCCAGGAGGTTACGTTTGCTTCTGTTGTAATGTTTAAGTCTCTCTTGTAATGTTTAAGTCTCTGTAGGGGAGTTAGCCAGGAGGTTACGTTGCTTCTGTTGTAATGTTTAAGTCTCTCTTGTAATGTTTAAGTCTCTGTAGGGGAGTTAGCCAGGAGGTTACGTTGCTTCTGTTGTAATGTTTAAGTCTCTGTAGGGGAGTTAGCCAGGAGGTTACGTTGCTTCTGTTGTAATGTTTAAGTCTCTGTAGGGGAGTTAGCCAGGAGGTTACGTTGCTTCTGTTGTAATGTTTAAGTCTCTGTAGGGGAGTTATGTTTCTGCTGGCATGTTTCTAATGTTTGCACCATCTGGAAGAAACATCCAAGCCACATTCTACTCAATGTGACTTAGTTTTATGCTACCTTTTTCTGCACAAAGTCGCAGTGTGTCGTTTGTAGTCGACACACAAAAGAAGCCACAGCAGAAAGTTCATTTCGAGTTCCCAACCTATTTGCCATTCATGTGTTTTTTTACTCCATTATTGTCTCGTACAGCGTCCGTTACGATGACACGCACGTGCATCATGGCCAATGGCGCTAAGTGGCGTCATTACATCACCCTTCCATGCGTTCTCATGCACCACTGGCTTCTTCCAGCGACGGCCCCATGGTGAAAAATGAAAGCGTGTGCTAACACGCCGTTCCAGTGGTTCGAGAGAAACAAAGTGCATCTCAGCTTTGGTTTAGCCTATTATGAATATCAACTTTTTACCCCCAATATTTCTTCTTAGGATGGCTTTATTGACATGATTATTATGACTAGTTTATTGCCATATTATGATTATGATGGCTTTATTGTGTATCACGTGTGAGATTGTGTGTACCTTCTCAATGATGCCTGCTCCCAGACTGTGGATAGCTTTCATTTTCCTCTCAGGAAGGGGCGGGTTGAATTGGATGAAGTTCCTCTGAAGCAACGTGAGCGGGACGGTAAGAAGCAGCTACAAGGAGGAAAGGGTTCAAGGAGGTGAGGCAAATCATGATGCACGTTGGACCGCGGCACCAACATTCAAACCGCTACGTAGATTTTTGGAAATGTATATATTCCCCATCTTTCTTGCATTGAGGGTCTTAACCGCATGACAACTCACCAAAATTGGAAAGTGCCTCAGGTTTCTGTTCCTGGACCTTTCTAGTGCCTTCAGTACCATCCTGCTCCTTGCACTACAAGAAAAGCTCCTCAGAATGCAAGTGGCCCCTGCCTGGTTGCTTGGATCTCCAGCTTCCTCACAGATAGACCACAGTACGTCACACCACGTCTGACACTGAGGTCAGCAGCATTGGTGCTCCACAGGGGACTGTACTGGCCCCCCAGCCTCTTCACTCTTTACACTGTGGACTTCTGTTACAACTCCAACTCGTGTCATATCCAGACGTTCACAGACGACACAGACATTATGGGATGTATTAGAGATGACGATGAGGAGTACCGGAGCCTGTGAGGGACTTTGTTGTCTGGGGCCACAACAACAGCCTGCAGCTGAACACCTCCAAAACTAAGGAGCTGATCATCGACTTGGGAAGGACAGACCCAGTCCTTAACCAGTTCTGCTCGGAGCAGAGGAGGTGGAGGTTGTTCAGAACTACAAATACCTCGGGTTGTGGCTGGACAACAAGCTGGACTGGTCATGCAACACGGGGAAACTGTACAAGAAAGCTCAGAGCAGGATGTACTTCTTGAGGAGACAGCGTTTTTAAACATCTGCAGGAAGCTCCTGTGGATGTTCTACCAGTGTGTGGTCGCCAGCGCTCTTTCCTATGCTGTGGTGTGCTGGGGAGGGAGCACAACAAAAGCAGACCTCTCCAGGCTGGAGAAGCTGATCAACAGTGGCAGAGAGGAGGACCCCAAACGAGCTGCGGGTCGTTCTGGACAATGCCAGCCACCCCCTGCACACCGTCACCAGCAGCCAGAGAAGCCTGTTCCCCAAGTGGAGGACCAACAGACTGAAGAACTCCTTTGTCCCCTGTGCCATCAAACAGTTCCAATTCCTCATGGGGGGGGGAGGGGGGGGGGGAGGGGTGAACAACTGCACAAGAACAGATGGACTTTTACATTTATATTTTAAACAGCGCTACATGAGGGTTGATGGACATGTCAAAATCCCCAAGGGATTAATAAAGTATTAATTAATTAATAATAAAGTATTCTGTCTGAAAAAACACAAACATGAACCCCCGAAACTCACTCCCTTTAAACTTAAAAAAAGCAGAACGATGAAGCCCACCCCACCTTCAAGCTTCACTTCCTGAATTCATCCCAGCAGGAAACGGAACATACAATGACGTGAACCCTGAGACGTGCGGGGGTGCGAGGGTCCATCCCATGCTGCCGGCAGCTTGAATTAGTTTGGCGTTTTACCTTCTTGGCTGTCCACTGGGAGCCGTTGGAGCAAGTAACTCGGACCACATCACCCGAGTAGTCAATGGACTGAACCTGAGGTAGAAGAAGGACTATTATACGTCACGACGTACAGCACAGAACGTGACGCTAGGGTAGAGCGGACACCCACCGGGCACTCGGTGCGGATGTCCAGGCCCTCGGCTAGTTTGTGTAGCAGAGCGGCGTAGCCGTGAGTGAGCAGCGTGTGGTCTCCTGAGAACTGCGCAAAGAATTCATTGTGGTCCCAGGATCTGGCTGAGACCTGCGTGCAGGAAAACACTGGGTTAGCAGGAAAACGGTGAAAGCGGCCAGTCTCAGCCTCGGACCTGCTTTAAAGAGCTCCCACAGGCGTACTCCAGGTTGCTGAGGTGAAACTGAAGAACTTTCTCCTCCAGTTCGCTGAACTGGATGCCCGACTCCTGCAGAAAGTTCTTTTTAAGCTCCTGGACTTTCTCTGTCACACAAGGAAAAATGTCAGTGTTGGTTGTGGACTCCAGCCCGTCCGACAAGGTCTCAGCACCTCCCAGCGGCATGTCCTGGCTCTGCGACTTGTCCTTCCTCCACTCCGACACCACATCCAGAATGGCGTTGAAGTGGAAGTCCATGCGCTTGTCAATGGCGGGGTCGGTGCCCCGGCCCCCCTCCTGAAACAGGTCGCAGCGCTCGCCCAGCTTGTGCATGCGGAGGTCCATCTGCAGCAGCAAAGGTGGGCTTAGGAGGACGAGCCAAACTTTGGGACCCTCTCTCTTACCTGCTCGCACATCAGAGCAACCGGGTTGTTCACGCAGCCGTTGACGATCTGAGCGCCCCGACCCACGGTGACGCCCAAGGAGTTGTCGTCCCAGACGCGGCCGCCGATTCTCTGGCGGGCCTCCAGCACCAGCACCTGCGGGCCAGAAGATCAAGCCCCCATCAGGTCGGCCCGTCCCAGGGATCCGTGCCAAAGCGAGCCAGGACACAAACCTGACTGCCAAAGTTGTGCAGCTGGCGCGCAGCAGCGAGGCCAGAGGCCCCCGCGCCGATCACGACCACGTTCTTCTGCCGAAAGCAAAAGGAGACATGAGGCGTGATGATTCATCATGCGGAACCACCTACAGGATGCTGACGCTTACACAGCGATGCCTTTCCGGGAGGAGAGGCCACTGGACCGCCAGCACCCCCGTATTGATGAGACCCTTCCTGGTCATGAAGTGGAGTACCCGCTCCATCTCTTGCATGCAGCGCACACGCACCAACCCGCGCACAATGATGTGCCGGGCGCATTTCTGGGCGGTCAGAACCTCCTTCAGATAAAAAAACACTCCATGAGTCGTTCTCGTCCCGGCCGCAAAACAACGTGCGGCTGGCTCGCCCTACCAGCCTGACGTCTTGCCCCCTGTGTGCTGAGTACCTTACAATTTTTGTGCCAGGATGCCAGGATGAGATTACGCAGAGCCAAATACATGGTGGGATCGCGGGAAAATTCCGGAAACTCGTAAAGCTCGTCCAACTCCATCATGTCTGGTCGGACGCAGAGAGCCTTGCCGCACTCGTTGGGCTGGTAGAAGGGCTGGAAGTACGGACACAAGCCTGCCCCTGACAAGACACCGTTTCACCAGAAAAACACTGCCATGCTAACATCCTTAAAAGTCCTGAGAAAAAAGTCTGAAGTTCTAATTTTACCGGAAAAAAGAAAATTGTCATTTCTGAGGAGAAACTCTCAAGTTACAGGCAAAAAGTCTAAATTTGACAAGACAAAACCTTTTACAAGAAAAAAGTTGGAATTTTGTAAAAATCAAATTGTACTTTGGCAGAATATAAAAGAATAAAGTTACTCTTATTTTAAAATGACAGAAAACTATAAAATTACAATTGTACTAAACGTTAAAAACGTTAAAAGTTAAAATCTTGCAAGAAAAAAAATCAGAATTTTAAAAAGAAAATATAGGCTTGCCGCACATACTTTGAGGCGGGGCCGCCCTGCAGTGGTCCGCCCTCAGCTCGCCGGCGTGCGTGCTGGCGGGAGCGCAGGACGGACTCATGCCCACGCAGTCGGGGTAGTAAGCGGCCAGGAAGGGAGCGGCCGGACTGTCCTTGAACAGCGGAGGCAGAATGAGCATGGAATGCCACCAGCTGTCGGCCACCTCCGCTACTCGCTGCAGGGAGCAAAGAGCGGAGGACTTCAGACGCTGCCAAGGGAATGACAAGATGGATGAACGCTCCCACGCTCATCTTACCAGGTCTTCTGGCTGGGAGCACTGGTCCTGCCCTTCGCTCTGTGGACAAACACCCACGCCTCCCGTCAATCCACTCCACTTTTTTTACACTATAATAGGCTATATTATATATACTATACACGGTATATTAGAAACAGAGTTTCCAAACTGCTGCACAGACTAGTCAACTTTCATTCAAAGTACAAATATACCTCAATCAGAACTCCAATCAAAACAGAAACATTAAAACCAAGGAGTAAAGCAATACAAGCTAGCAATACAAGCTAGCAATACAAGTCATAAATAAAGAAATATAAACGGATTCAAACTGAAAGAAAGGTGAAAAGCCAGAGTAGAAAAGTGGCTTTTGGGGGGACCTGGACTAGCTGGAAGCGGGAGGGAGTCCTGTGGCTGATTCCAGAGTAAAGTATTACAGTACAGTACAGTACAATACTTTACAGTACAGTAAAGTATTACAGTAGTCCAGACGCCATGAAATTCAAGCGTGCATGACTTGTTCCAAGTGTCGCAAGGATAAAAATGATTTCATTTCGGATAAAAGTTGAAGATGATAAAACAACAAGTATGATGCCAAGGCTGGTGGCTGTGGGACAAACGTTGTTTTTGAGGGGGCATTGGAATCGAGCAGGACAGCTTCGGTCCTCTCCTCATTCCGGGCCAACCAGACTTGACATCACGCCAGCTCATCTACTTCCTCTTTCCCGCCCACCTTGCCGCTGTTCATCTTCATCCCGCAGCGGTACGTCACGGCCAGGGAGCTGCTGAGCTGGATGTCCTTGGTCAGCTGACGCCACTTCCCGCAGTCCGCTTTGGTGCACTGCACCTGCCGGGACGCAAGGACGACACACCGGGACATTCCGCTGTCATCACGTCCGCGTGGCGGCGGGCCCTATGACTTCTCACCCAATAGGGAAGCTGCTGGTCCGCCATGAACGCTTTGGGACTGGGCTCGCTCTTCCCGTTGCTCGTCCACACTCTCTTCCACCACGCAAACATTTCATAGCCGCCTTTGTGACTGCAGGAAATAAACGCATGCAGTACTTTCTGACTTGGCTGCTGCTGCTACTGCTACTGCTACTGCTACTGCTACTACTACTACTACTACTACACGCACTGCTCTTCCAGTACTTTCTACCTTGGCTACCACTACTACTACTACACACACTGCTCTTCCAGTACTTTCTACCTTGGCTACCACTACTACTACTACACACACTGCTCTTCCAGTACTTTCTACCTTGGCTACTACTACTACTACACACACTGCTCTTCCAGTACTTTCTACCTTGGCTACTACTACTACTACACACACTGCTCTTCCAGTACTTTCTACCTTGGCTACCACTACTACTACTACACACACTGCTCTTCCAGTACTTTCTACCTTGGCTACTACTACTACTACACGCACTGCTCTTCCAGTACTTTCTACCTTGGTTACTACTACTACACACACTGCTCTTCCGTTACTTTGTAGTTTCAGTAGTAGTACATGCAGCAGTCACGTATTACTTTCTAGCTGTGTGTTTTACCTTCGGTAGTAGTAATCAAAGCACTCGTTACAAAAGTGCTCGCCACATGACAGATGGTACCAGCGAGACGTGTAGCCATTCTTAGCACATCTGGTGGGAAAGGACACATGGCATTTATTTGGCAAAGTGGGGGTATCAAGTGGGGGGGGGGTACAGTTGTGGTCAAAAGTTTACAGACACGTGTAAAGAACATCATGTCATGGCTCTCTTGAGTTTCCAGTTATTTCTACAACTCTGATGTTTCTCTGATAGAGCGATTGGAACAGATACTTCTTGGTCCCAACCAAAATTCATGGAGTTTGGTTCTTTTATGGTTTTAGCAAAGGTTGACGGGAACATCTGCTGGGTCCAAAATATACATACAGCAATGCTAATATCTGGCTCCATTTTGGTAGCCATCCACAGGCGTCGGGCAAGCTTCTGGTTGAATCTTTGACCGCTCGTCTTGATGGAATTGGTGCAGTTCTGTTCAATTTTTTGCCTTTCTGACATGGACATGTTTCTTCATATTCTTCAGCTTCATGCTGTCCCATGCTTGCCGAGACGTGGGCACAGGAGTAATCCTCAAATATCGATGAGATGCCGCTCTTTTTGACCTTCATAGATTATGCAAAAACTGAAACGGCAGTCAAACTACTCAAGAAGGCTCTTTTTGCAGACGACTGTGCTCTGTTGGCCCACGCAGAAGAAGACCTGCAATCGATGCTTTACGCTTGGCGGAAGCTACCAGGCTATGCGGCCTGACAATCAGTGTTGGCAAAACAGACGTTCTCCACCAACCTGTTCCTCAAATGAGGGGCAGAGCTTGAAAAACACTGAGCGGTTCAGGTATCGAGGCAGCGTCATTGCAAGCGAACAAGGAGATTGATGATCGGATCAGCAAAGCCGGCCAAGCACTTGGAGACTGAAAAATACTCAAGCGGCTCAACATCCGCCTTGAAGCTAAGCATTGCAGACATTTGGCGGAACTCGAGATGTTCCGCCAAAGAGCCCTCGGTTCGATACTGTGGGAAGACCATGTCACCAACCCGGAGGTGTTTGAGAGGTCACAATCCACAAATATTGAAGCCATGCTGGCTTGGACATGCATTTGGCATGGATGACCATCACATTGGGACAAAGAAGTATCTGTTCCAATCGCTCTATCAGAGAAACATCAGAGTTGTAGAAATAACTGGAAACTCAAGAGAGCCATGACATGATGTTCTTTACACGTGTCTGTAAACTTTTGACCACAACTGTGAGTGAAATGAATGAAAGTGTATGTCCAAAGTGTAGCAAGCCGACCCCCGGTGTCACCTGTCAGATGCGCTGGCGAAACAGACGGGATACGTGGCGGAACAGCCAGCCTTCTCGCACTTCCTGTATTTCTTCTCCGACTGGTCATCCTCCTCTTCCGTATCCGTGGCTTTTCTTTTGCTCTGCAGCAGACAGACATGTCTGTCACCACCAATTCTTATTTTCACTTCATCTTGTGACATTCTTCCTGTATTTTTTGTATGAATCAAGATTCTATGAATTAGCATTTTCATTGAATGTGGCTTTTATTTTCAAAAAAGGTTTTCGGGTAGTATCCTGTAAGACAGGGGTGTCAAACTCACGCCATTGAGACACACTGCAGGTTTTCTTTCGAGCCGGTCACCCAAGCAGGTGATTTTAATGATCAACACCACCTTCAGGTCGAGGGAAGGAGCTCATCAATGAAATCACCTGCTGGACAAACTGGTTGGAGAGCAAACCTGCAGCGCTTCGGTCCTCCATTGACATGTGCTCCAAGAGGCCAGGAAAAAATGACAAATTTATCATGAAAAGATTTGCTCAAGACCACATGTTGGCCACACAGTCAGGAGGTGGGAAGACCTGGGTTTGATTCTCGGCTTGGGCATCTCTGTATGGAGTTTGCATGTTCTCCCCGTGTGTGCCTGGGTGTTCTCCTGGTACCCCCCCCCATCCCAAAAACATGTTAGCTTCATTGGCCACTCCAAATTGTCCATAGGTATGAATGTGAGTGTGAATGGTTGTTTGTCTATATGTGCCCTGGGATTGGCTGGCCACCAGTCCAGGGACCGCCTCTCGCCCAAAGACAGCTGGGATAGGCTCCAGCACCCCCGCGACCCTCGTGAGGAAAAAGCGGTAGAAAATGAATGAATGAATGATAAACATCTATTTTATTTGATGACATTTCTAAACGATTCAATGCAAATGTAATAATAATACAATAAAAAAACACCTTTAAATAATGCAAGTATGACAACTAAAAGTGAAAGTAAAACGTAGAAGATGACCGTCTTTGTGCAGGCAGGATATGTACACGATTGGTGCAGCTCTTGCAAGTGGGTTTAATGTGTCCCTGGTCAGGTGTCCAAGTGTAAGTACCTGTCCGGGTGGAGGGTTATTGGCCCGCTTCACTCGGACGTTGCTCTGCCTCCCGGAGGACCGTGGAGCCTGGCTATCGCCCGGAGACTCCCCCGAGCTCCTCTTCTTGGCTCGCCGGCCGCTGGAACCGATCCCCGGGTAATCTATTGGAAAGCAACGCGGTGACATGTCAACGTCACAGGACAACAAAGCAACGGTTGCTCCATTCGGGCCCGTTTGTCGCGGTGCCAACCAAAAGGTGAGTTTTGTGTTCGCCACGAGTACTAAATAATCACGCAGGCGAGAGGATGACACAAAGTCACCTTATGTGCTTACAGGCAGCGAACAATCACAACAGGGAGCTCTTTAGATCCCCCATGTCGGGTCAGCGTGCTACGTTTAGCATGTAGCTAGCACCATCGGCAGATACATTCGTGCTCACTGACCTGCGTCCGACAGCATGTTGGGATTTCCTTTCAGCTCTGGAAATAAGTGTGTGTTTTTTTGACTTTGTAACCAGACAAGGATTTTTTCCAGCCGCCGTCCTTTTATTGTTGAGAGGGAATAAAGGCGTTGTTGTCGTTAGAACACCACTACCGGTTTTAAGAGGAAATGGGCGGATCCTC
Source organism: Doryrhamphus excisus (assembly GCF_030265055.1). Taxonomy (NCBI): domain Eukaryota; kingdom Metazoa; phylum Chordata; class Actinopteri; order Syngnathiformes; family Syngnathidae; genus Doryrhamphus; species Doryrhamphus excisus. The sequence goes on along the minus strand of NC_080479.1, from coordinate 20,686,039 downwards.
GAGAACGTACCTTGTTTGGCTCCCCCCACTTGCCGTAGCTAAGCCGGCTCACCATAGCAACTGCAAATAAACTCACTATAGCAACTGTCAATTCAACTTAAGGGCTCGTGTCACCTTTCGGGAACTCTGGCAATCTGGAGTCAAACGGAATGACGTCATATGTTATCGTTTCCAAAGAGCAATCGCGTGTTCCGTCATGGACCTAAAATGACGGATTCGCGTGGAGGTTTTCACACAAGCTAATGTTACGCAACACCAGTCTCGGGCGTCTGAACCACAAAGAGCTGACAAATTATGAAATATTTTCAAATAATTTCACATAAGCTAACATAAGTCAACATGCCAGCGCCTATTGGAAGCATCATTTAGCTGTTTTGTGTCGGGTCGCCTTGTCCAATTGCTTTGTCGGGAGCACCGGATGTTCCGATTTCCAAGGGAACGGGAACGCACCGTCAGCCGACGGCCAGCGTTTTGACAGAGAGGAGGGAGATGTTATGGTCAGGTGACGGTTGCATTCGGTTCGCGGTCGTTTGCTGACATTTTGGGGGGTGCTTTGTTAGCCAATGAGTCGTTGATTGTGGCTTCGTGTAAAAATCGTCTGGAGTCGAATGTTCACACATGGATTCATGTGAAGTTCTGGCCAGGAGGAAAGTGGACGTCGCTGTTGTCCGGCCGAGGGTTTCGGACCACGTTGAGCAGGTACATTTATTGACTGGCATGTTTGAGCCTAGTTACAGACGCGATGGTTCTAGAAGTAATCACCACTTGTACAATCTTAATATAGTCGTGACTACACTCACCCACTCCTGGAATCACAAAGGTCTTGTTTCATCATCATCAGGTCTGTTCTAAAACTCTGGACCTCAACAGGGTGATCCGTCTCCTTGAGGACCCCCTGACGGTAAGGCATGATGATTTTACCATATTTGGTTCACTTTTTGAAAGTACGTTCACTCCTTCAAGACAAACATGCAGGAGAGGCACGTGTTTGTGTTGAAGAAGGTCCTCAGGAGAAGGCAGCGTGGATTTGTATCCTTTTTAAGTGGCCATTGTCCTGGTTTTTACTCTCTCAGGCAGGGCTGTCCGAAGTGCGACACGAAAGACCGCTTCGGCCTACAGCATGGTTTTGATTGGTCCTCGACTATTGTCATAATAATCTGAATATTAATGAGGTACCTTATTAATGAGGTATATTGTTAAATATTACAAGTGGAATGAATCATGACCGTGACATGACCGCACATACAGTACATTATATTTTATGTAATATACATGATATATTTGTGTGTGTGTATATGTATGTATGTATATAGTTTACATATACACAGTATATATAAAAAGATAGCGAAAGAATATCTCATTTTTATGGCACCAGTATCAAGGTAATATATAGCTACTATTTTTATTTAAATTCTGTGGGCCATAACTCCCACCCCTCCACATGTCTTGATTTGGCAAGAATAAACTCATAATTTCGATGGTAACATCATCGTATTCTACCCCAAAGTCAGAAAATTACAGGAAAACGGGATATTATGAGAACAAACTTGAGATTAATATCATAATTTCTGAGAAAAAAGTCTGAATTTCATGACAATAAAATTGTCATTTCCAATAAAAAAAGTCATTTAACAGGAAAAAGTCGTAATATTGCAACAAAAATAGTCTTTTAGGGGGAAAACAAGCCCAGGTTTTAGGAGAAAACATTGGGAATCCAAAAGTGGGCAGTACTAGGTGAAAAAAGAAGCCAACACCCATATGGTCCCATTTGTGCTTTCCAAGCGGGGGCAATGTAGCTACTGTCACCTGAGATGTGTCGCCAGAAACACCTACAGATTGTCAGGTATTCCTCGTGCCTGCTCTCAAGGCACACGGATGGAAACGCAGCCTGAACACCAAACGTCCCGAGACGCTTGTTTCCTCCAGGCGTCTGTCAGAAATAAGGCGTGCGTGTCCTCTTGCTGACAAACGTCCTGAACCGTGTCAAGCTGCTGAGGGAGCTGGCAAGCATCTCAAGAATCCTGGAGGCCTGTGCAGAGAAGGCGAAGGACCACGATGAATATTCTGTCGTTTTGTGTGAGGCGCTTCAGATTTGCAGGTGGGAACCTCAGCGAGTCTCCTGGACTAAATTGATTCTATTGAGTCAAATGTTCTTTCCCCCCAAGGCTTCCCTTCCTGAAGGAAAGGTTGTCTGACGAGCTGATCTACGCTCAGGATGTCAAGCAGTTCCTGTCCCACATGGGTACGCGCACGCATAACATGTGACTCGGGAGTGCCAAGCCTGACGTTTGTGCCTGCAGGATATCTGATGAGGGTGCCGGACGACCAGGTCAGGCATCAGGTTGTGGAATCGGTCAAGTCCTTCTACATCTGCTGCATGGCTCCCGGCAAACACACGCACCACGGTACGGTCCGGCCCCCCAAGCCAAAGTGTCGGACCCTCAACTCCTACAACAGACTTTTACTAAGTTAGCCTTTCTCTTTTTCCTTCTTCCCGGATGCCACGCTTTTCAAGTCATCTTCCCATCTCCAAAATCTCACTTTTTCTGGTCTAGATGTTGGGATCCCTAGTGTTTGTATTCCCTACAACACTTGTTAGGATCCCTAGTGTTTGTATTCCCTACAACACTTGTTAGGATCCCTAGTGTTTGTATTCCCTACAACACTTGTTAGGATCCCTAGTGTTTGTATTCCCTACAACACTTGTTAGGATCCCTAGTGTTTGTATTCCCTACAACACTTGTTAGGATCCCTAGTGTTTGTATTCCCTACAACACTTGTTAGGATCCCTAGTGTTTGTATTCCCTACAACACTTGTTAGGATCCCTAGTGTTTGTATTCCCTACAACACTTGTTAGGATCCCTAGTGTTTGTATTCCCTACAACACTTGTTAGGATCCCTAGTGTTTGTATTCCCTACAACACTTGTTAGGATCCCTAGTGTTTGTATTCCCTACAACACTTGTTAGGATCCCTAGTGTTTGAATTCCCTACAACATTGGGACCACACTGAAAAGATAATAACATGAATAATAACTATTATTCCGATGACTACTGCAGTTATTATTACTATGGAGGATCTTCTTCTATGAAGAACTTTAGTGAACGTACGTGTGTGCAGGGCCTCGGCCAACATCTCCAGGCTACCGGCTGCAGCTGCTGGAGCGCAGCGACCTGGCCCGGACGCTCTTCCTCTCCATGGCGGCGCTGGAGGAGCAGCCCGCCATCAAGCTGCTGCTCCTGCAGACACTTCAGATCCTCTCCAGCTCATCTGGTCAGTGTGGTAGTTGACCTCCTTCATTAACTCACATGGGGGGCATCATCAAGGGTTCTTGTGCCAATGTCAGGGGGGTCAATGTTGCTAGAGATACACGCCGTTCTCACACTGATGAGTCCTCCAAGGAGCGCTATAGTTATGGTAATTTGATGCTAATGCTTAACCGCAAGGCATGCTGCTGGTGTACCTCGGTAAAACCTCACTCCCTCTGCTTTAAGAGCTGCGCTGAACGTTGGGCTGACAGTCCGGGCTTGTGGCTGAGCGGTCAGCACTTACAGATAGCGTACAGATAGACCGGCGGGTGGGTAGGTAGGCAGGCAGGCAGATCTCCAAGAGAAATGGTCATGTAGCATGTAGCACAAAGAAGAAGGTAACCATACTACTGTAGTCAGCCTATTGGATGAAGAGGAACAAAATGATCACAGTTCCACCTCCCGCATCTGCAACTGACTGGCAGATAGTTGGCTAAGCTGCATTTTAAGATGCGTAGCGAAGCCTGCGGAAGGCTCCAACATAAAAAGGCTGGAGTACACCTAGGCTTGGTAGAACATGATTCCAAAGTCATTCCTTCCAGATATGAACTGTGCTTTAATGCTGAGCGCACGAGGAGCCGAGACCATCTGCCTTCACATGAACCAACACGACCCGTCCGGACGGATCCTCTTCCACTCCTCCGAAATCCTCTGGAACCTCCTGGAGAGAGGAAGCAAGGCGGAGGTGGCTGCCCAGCTCAGCAGCGTGGAATGTGCCATGTCAGTGTTGCACTTGGTTCTCCTCCCCGTCTTCTTCCAGACAAGTTGACATCACGAGGGCTTCGGTTTGTCTTCCAGATCTCTAAAAGAAGCTTTCTTTGACATCCTGCTCAAAGGTTTCCGACACGCCGACATCCAGGTCAGGAACGATCTTCTGGTGCTGACGACTCTCTTTGCTGAGAACTCCAGCTCCCTGCTGGTTGTGAGTGATGGACGTGTGTGCCTTTACTGAGCGGGACCACTGTGGGGATAACCGAGACACGTAGAAAGCTTTGATACACGTCTCTCTCTACGCAGGAGAGCCTCTTCGCCAAGCAGCTCATCGCCATCAGCACATTTCCTGAGCGTAAGCCCGCTCTCCTCCTTCTTTCTGGCCTTTTCAAATGTGACTTAGGCAGGATGTTCTTCTCTCAAATGACTTCAGTGAAGAGCTCCAACCCTTGGGCGGGCAAGCTGAGGCTGAGCTGCAGCACAGAGGACCTGCAGATGAAGAAGCTGCTGTTGAATCTGCTGCTTTTGATGGCCAAGGACTCAGCAGCCATCCAGGTGGGGCCTTCACAAATTAACAGCCACATTCAAGGATGAACCAGGAGGGGTTCTTCAACAATACGTTTATTAATAACAGCCACATTCAAGGATGAACCAGGAGGGGTTCTTCAACAATACGTTTATTAATATCAGCCACATTCAAGGATGAACCAGGAGGGGTTCTTCAAGAATACGTTTATTAATATCAGCCACATTCAAGGATGAACCAGGAGGGGTTCTTCAAGAATACGTTTATTAATATCAGCCACATTCAAGGATGAACCAGGAGGGGTTCTTCAACAATACGTTTATTAATAACAGCCACATTCAAGGATGAACCAGGAGGGGTTCTTCAACAATACGTTTATTAATAACAGCCACATTCAAGGATGAACCAGGAGGGGTTCTTCAAGAATACGTTTATTAATAACAGCCACATTCAAGGATGAACCAGGAGGGGTTCTTCAAGAATACGTTTATTAATAACAGCCACATTCAAGGATGAACCAGGAGGGGTTCTTCAAGAATATGTTTATTAATAACAGCCACATTCAAGGATGAACCAGGAGGGGTTCTTCAACAATACGTTTATTAATATCAGCCACATTCAAGGATGAACCAGGAGGGGTTCTTCAACAATACGTTTATTAATAACAGCCACATTCAAGGATGAACCAGGAGGGGTTCTTCAACAATACGTTTATTAATAACAGCCACATTCAAGGATGAACCAGGAGGGGTTCTTCAAGAATACGTTTATTAATAACAGCCACATTCAAGGATGAACCAGGAGGGGTTCTTCAAGAATACGTTTATTAATAACAGCCACATTCAAGGATGAACCAGGAGGGGTTCTTCAACAATACGTTTATTAATATCAGCCACATTCAAGGATGAACCAGGAGGGGTTCTTCAAGAATACGTTTATTAATATCAGCCACATTCAAGGATGAACCAGGAGGGGTTCTTCAAGAATACGTTTATTAATATCAGCCACATTCAAGGATGAACCAGGAGGGGTTCTTCAACAATACGTTTATTAATAACAGCCACATTCAAGGATGAACCAGGAGGGGTTCTTCAACAATACGTTTATTAATAACAGCCACATTCAAGGATGAACCAGGAGGGGTTCTTCAAGAATACGTTTATTAATAACAGCCACATTCAAGGATGAACCAGGAGGGGTTCTTCAAGAATACGTTTATTAATAACAGCCACATTCAAGGATGAACCAGGAGGGGTTCTTCAAGAATATGTTTATTAATAACAGCCACATTCAAGGATGAACCAGGAGGGGTTCTTCAACAATACGTTTATTAATATCAGCCACATTCAAGGATGAACCAGGAGGGGTTCTTCAACAATACGTTTATTAATAACAGCCACATTCAAGGATGAACCAGGAGGGGTTCTTCAACAATACGTTTATTAATAACAGCCACATTCAAGGATGAACCAGGAGGGGTTCTTCAAGAATACGTTTATTAATAACAGCCACATTCAAGGATGAACCAGGAGGGGTTCTTCAAGAATACGTTTATTAATAACAGCCACATTCAAGGATGAACCAGGAGGGGTTCTTCAACAATACGTTTATTAATATCAGCCACATTCAAGGATGAACCAGGAGGGGTTCTTCAACAATACGTTTATTAATAACAGCCACATTCAAGGATGAACCAGGAGGGGTTCTTCAAGAATACGTTTATTAATAACAGCCACATTCAAGGATGAACCAGGAGGGGTTCTTCAAGAATACGTTTATTAATAACAGCCACATTCAAGGATGAACCAGGAGGGGTTCTTCAAGAATCGGTTTATTAATAACAGCCACATTCAAGGATGAACCAGGAGGGGTTCTTCAACAATACGTTTATTAATAACAGCCACATTCAAGGATGAACCAGGAGGGGTTCTTCAACAATACGTTTATTAATATCAGCCACATTCAAGGATGAACCAGGAGGGGTTCTTCAACAATACGTTTATTAATAACAGCCACATTCAAGGATGAACCAGGAGGGGTTCTTCAAGAATACGTTTATTAATAACAGCCACATTCAAGGATGAACCAGGAGGGGTTCTTCAAGAATACGTTTATTAATAACAGCCACATTCAAGGATGAACCAGGAGGGGTTCTTCAACAATACGTTTATTAATATCAGCCACATTCAAGGATGAACCGGGGGGGTTCTTCAAGAACAGATTTCTTGAAAACCATGATGGAGAGAAGCTGTGAAATTGGGATAACTGTATTTCTTGTAATCTCGTTCTTCTGCTCCCAAATTTGTCTGGCGGTGCTATTATTGTTCTGACAAACACCATCCTGACTTGAAATTTCTCACACAGTTGAAAGTGCTACAGTACATAACACCCACAGGAAGTTTACAACGTTGAGCTGAATCACCGCAAGATTTGGAACACACCATCAGGGGACTGACAAGCACGCGTGTGAGCAAAAACAATTGAAAAACATGGCCGCCATCAAGCACAGCGTGGGCGGGACTTAGCAATGATGAATAGTTTTGCGGTGAAAGCGGCCTGGTCTCCCGTGCGCGTGTGGGATTTCTCCTGTTAGTTCTTGTCCAAAGCTCTCATGGCGTGTCTTTAGATGGTGGTCAACTACCAAAATATTGCATTTATGAAGAAGGAGTCCTACTTGTTCTTCATTTTGTGCTTCAAGTCTGATGTGCCGCTTAGAAAATGGTTGGATGGATGTCTGATGTGCTTGTAGATTTTCAAGGAGGAGCAGGTGATGCTGGCTCTGCTCACGCTCATCAAGCCGCCCCCTTCCGCCGCCGCCACCGCCGCCGGGCCCTCTGAGGTCCCGCCGAGGTCCCGTCACTGGTCCTGCGTCCAGCAGGAGGAGCTCCAGCTGCATGCGCTGGCCGTCCTGGCCACGCTGGCACCGCTCCTGCTGGACCACTACATGTCCTGTTATGGCAACGTGGTCCTGCTGCATCTGCTGGACTGGTGCAGCAGCCAAGGTGAGGATCCGCCACGGACTCCCGCTCCAAAAGGTCAAACAAAGATTGTTCTTTATTCCAGATGCTTTCTTTGGACACGGACACAGCTTCCACGCCGCTGGAGGGCGAGGCGGTAAGAAGGCTCACATGCGCTACTGCATCAGGCTGATGAGGTCCGTCACCTCGCTGGCTGACAAGACCCTCAACCAGGACCTTTGTGACCAGGGAACCATCCACCTACTCTTAGGTACACCAGTTCAGCAAGCACTCTATACCGTACTTGAGAGTAGTCAGTGTACGGCTGGCACGGTGGTGTAGATTTGGTGTAGTCAACGCAGCGTCCTTCTCGTCTATCTGGCAGCACAAGTGAGCATTCATAGAACTGCGTCTGTGCCACAGTCAAGCACAGTGGTGGTAGCGTGCACGAGTGCCAATGGCACAGTGGAGCTGCGGTTCATCGGCTTGTGACCAACGGTGTGTGTACGTGTTTGAGTTGGAAAATTGACATGCAGCCCAGTTTCTGGCATTCATCTTTCCCAGTTCAATGAATGGGCAGCACTCGAGCGCGCAACCACCACCGCTGCTCTAAAGTACAGAACATGACTGTCATACAAATGCACGTTCTGCCACCGCTCGTGCCCCGGTCTCCTTAGGGCTTCTGATGCAGATGGAGGCGAGCCGTGGCGAGGAGGATGCGGTTACCGTGGAGATGAAGTCAGACATGCAGCTCATCATCTCTGCTCTGTGTGAGGGCGAGGTGCACAGAAAGGTAGTGAAAGCTCTCGCTGGGGGAAAGGAGACGTGTGACGGCGTGGCTGTGTCGCTGCAGGAGCTGTTTGGCTGCGAGGGCGTGGAGATGGTGCTTCACTTCCTGAGGAGAGGCTCGGCCATGTTCTACAGCGGTCTGGGTCACAATAAGCTCCTCCTCTCCACGCTGGTGTGCATGCGGTCAGTGTAGATCAAGGCCTTCAGAGGTCTCACTCTGCCGAGAAAATGTTGACCACGGTGTGTTTGTGTTTGCATAGCTTCTGCATTGTGGGCTGCGACACCACCGAGGATGACTTTTTGAGTCGAGAAGGTGCACAGGTTCTTCTGGACCTGCTCAGTGTAAGTCATCTCATAGCCCTCTTCATTAGGTACGCTTAAGGAGCGCCGTCCCTCATTTCCTTCCAGTCCAGTCCCAAGTGCGTGCACGCCGTCATCCTCGCCGCCCTGCTGGAGTTGTGTGACAACCCCGACACCGTCCCTCACGTCCTGGCCTGGAGGCACGGCCACAGCGGGCGCACGGCTGCCAGCCTCCTGCTGCATGTGTGGAGGCGGGAGGAGGCGGAGCTAGGAGTCAGCCGGAACCCGCACGGCGGCATCCAGGGTTGGAGTCTGCAGCTTGCGGGACAAACCACGCTTCATCGAGACGCTCATTTTTGTCTCCTTTCATTCGCACATCAAGATGCCAAGCAGTCCATCTTGGGTCATCGGCAGCTGGAGGACGCGGAGCTGACCTCCACCCCGAACGCGCCCAGTGCTGCCGTGCTGGAGGTCCAGGAGAACCTTCTGGCCAAGATCTACTTAATCTTCTGCAAGATGGGTAAAGCTAACAAAATACACTCCTTCCTGGCGGACTGCCACAGATAGTTGGTGCTGCCATGGCCACGCCATGACAGGACGGTGACTGGAGCTTGTCGTTCCAACATCGCACAGCAGGTGGCGTCCTAACTCTGCTTCTTAACACGCCCCATGCAGAGTAAGACCAATTAGGAACTAGGAATACTCAGTCTTCTTACTACCTTAGCCGCAGGTAGATTGCAGTCCTGTAGGGAACTTGATAAATATTATAGGCTAAATATCATAAAATGGAGGTTCATAGAGGTATCACAGAAGGGGGCGGGGGGGGTTCATGGAGGTACCACAGGAAGGGGGTTGTCATCAGCAAAGTACAGGCTGAGATCTTTCCATGTTCAGGTCTCCAGGATCTTCCAGGCTTGTCGGTGGAAGACCAGGTGACCTTGTGCATCGTGAGCAGATACCTGGACTTCAAGGTAAAAGTCTCGTGGCGTGCCGTTGATGTGAGGATGAGGACTCCAGGGTGTCGCTGCGTCCTGTGGCTGCAGGTGGGCGAGGTTTGGGACGAGATCGGCCGGGAGTTGAGCCTGGAGGGAGTGAGGCCCGTCACGCCCGACCAGGAGACCCTCCACGTGGCCCGCCAGGCGGCGCGACGTACGGCGGAGGCGGCAGTCGCCGAGCAGGAAGAGAGTCTGCGGCGGGAAGCCGTGACCGCCAGCAGAGAGGAGGCGCTGGCGTATGAGGAGGTGCGCAGAAGAATCACGTGGTGACGTCACGACTTGGGGGGCGTACATGGTGTACTAAAGGGGGGATTTTGTGTGTGCAGATGAAATCTCACTGGAAGCAACGGCAGCTCACAGCCAAGTCCTGGAGCCACTTTGTCTGCAGGACTTCCAACTACGACACGCTGAAGGTCTGCTGAAGGTCATTCTTTCCATCTTCTGTGGTGAGACGAAGACCGGAGGACACTCAAGCGTGTCTTTGCTTCTGCACAGGAGATGAAAGCACAGAGACACAAATACGCCGAGATGATCCGAGCTCACAACCAGGATGTGGCACCTCGTCCTGAAGAGGTCCGACAGCCAAACACTTTCGGGAGAATGGTCCCGTCTTTCCCTGGCATTTCGCCACAGATACATGTGGACCGCCACCAATAGATTCCCTCATGAAGACATTGTCATGTCTGTGAATGTACAGTAGGTAGCAGCATCGTAACGATGCCAGGGAATAAGAAGATGTATCAGGAAGGCTCTTGCAAAACCTCCAAAGTTTTCAGACCCCTCACGATTGTCTTTTTCAAAAAGAGGAAAAAAGGGATGATTTAGTTGCAAGTAAAAGTCATTTTCCCACAATGATAGCAAACATAACGTTAGCGTGGCCTCAACAGCAAATAAAAGATGGTGTGCTTGATGATTTTGGGGGGAAAGGATAGTAATACTTCTGCACTGCATAGTACTGCATAGTACCGCATACTGCATTCGGCTTGAACGGAATTAGGACTGACGTGGGATATTTGCAGCTAAAAGCCTGAGCCTTGCTTCCTTTTGGCCCTGATGTTGATTCCTGCCTTTGTGTTTTGCCAGCTTTTCATCAGCCAACTGATGGTGAGCGAGGACAGTGACGCTCCGGGCCCCGCCCGCATCAAAATGGCCAAAATTCCCGTGATGGCAGCGGCGCACGAAGAAGCGCTAGTCTACGAATGTGAGCGTCGGCCATTGCGCAACAAGGTTCCCGTGAAAGACTGACGTGGCCCCCCCAGTAGAGGAATGACAGTGCTACGGTGGAAGGTTTGAGGACTGCTAGAAAAGGGAAATTGCAAGGCTGGAGGTATGAGATAAAAAAATGGCCACCGTGCAAAGCAAGTCAAATGCTGGTACCTGTATGCTGTACACTTGGCCCGTTATTTAGGAGCTCCGACTCCGGGTCAGTGACCTTTCTTTGCTGCAGGAGAAAAACATGCAAAGCATTTTCTCACCATAAATGGACTTTTTATTGTTACAAATATAGCCTCAATGTGGAATATATACATGATGACCATGGCTGGTAGAATATGACTTATGGAATATGTACAGCATAGTGTACGTTAGTCCAGAAATATTGGATTAGAACTAATCCCCCAAGCGCGGATGTCACCCAGGCGACCCGGCAAAGGTCCAATGGAGGGGACTTTGGTTTGCCATCAGTTCTAAAGGTTGTGGTGCGGAGTCTCCTTCTGCAGCATCAGGAGCAACTGGGGGTCCAGTATCTTGCCCAAGCATGCCTCCACATGATCACAGGATGAGGGAGGATGGAACCCGCAACCTTCAGGTTGCCTCCCCATTGTTACGTTGACGTCAGCATGGCGTCATGGAAAAGAACCCGAGGTACCCAGACCCGTTGGCAGTCCAGATGACTGCGTGGTGCCGCAGTGAGGACGCTTCATGCACGGTGCTGGCTGACACCAGTCCCCTGTGGCTCCTCCATGGGGCTTTGCAGGCGGGAATGGTCATCGCCATGGCTTGCTTTCATCTCCAAGGTGGCTCCTTTTATGTCTTACTAGCAATCATAACCCAACGCTAACTTGATACTTCACTTCTATGATATGGCGGGTTCAGGGACGGCAGGAAGCTATCGATAACCTCAGACAGGATCCATGAAGGCAGCCAGCTTTTATTTATTAGACCATTTATTAGTCAAACTCAGGCCCGGGGGCCAGATCTGGGCCGTGCTGCACTTTCACCGGACCCGTGGAAGTGTTTGCAAAATAGCATTGGGTTGGCCCGCCTCACCAACCTTATGTAAAGCGCTTACAGCGATCTGCGTAATGAAGCGATTCCCCCGGTAAATACGAAGGAATTTTATTTTGGAAGTGGAAGTATTGGATGTAGCACAGAATTCACAACAAGTCTTTAAAGGGTGTCAGATTCTGACCAAAAATCCAAATCATTGAACGGTACATGACTAAAAAGAGAGAATTTTAACCATTACACCCTGTCTGTACAAAAAACACCTTAAAGAGGTCTTAAAGTCGGCTTTGAGTCTGACATCCCTCTATTAGACCATGAGGCCATGCGGTTCCACCGGCGGCCAGCAGAGGCTGTTAAAGAGGCTTCTCAGCAGCACGACTTGAAGCACGGCAATCTAGAAGATCAGGGTCAAAAAATGGACAAAGAAGCTTTTTGAGGATTGAAAGGTAAATGCTATTTAAAGCGGCTATGAAATTCTCAGAGATGAATAACGTACCTAGATGTAGAGCAGGGATGGGCAACTTCTGGGAGACTTGCTTCCCCTGCTGGTGGGATTGGAAATGAATCCAAGGCCACCAGTTAGCCATGTCTGATGTGATGCTGGTCTTCTACGTGTCCCATCCATCCCTTCCTGTCTGCAGAGGCAGGCGTCTGAGGAAGTAGCCAGAATGACGGGCGTGTTGGCGGGCTGCAGTGTCTGCACTTCTCCTACTGTAGCTGTCCTCGGACTCAGGAGAACTCCAGTCGTTGGTTGTCTTACATGTTGTATGTAGTGTTGGATTCCGCTTGCTATTGTTGTCCACCTTCCATGGTGACTTTTATCTCTGCCTTCTTTGTGTGTCAACCTTTGACGTTCTCTTCTGCGTGGCCCAAATTCTCCTCCTCTTGGCTTTGGACACCCCTGCTTTGCATGCTGGAGTATTAGCATGGGTATTAGCCAGGAATGTAGCTGCACACAGGATGAGATGTGCTGGAAGTAACAGACAGAATGCACGTCAGCATTCATGGAAGCATTCATTTAGCGCCACGCTAGGACTTGGAGCGGAGTTGTGGCGTTAGGGTCTGTTCGGGACCACCGATACAGCATCACTCCGAAGTTTGGGGACACCTTTTCATGCAGGAGGTGTCCCGAAACCTTTGACTGTGGTTGTTTAGCTAAAGGAGAGCGGCTGACAGATGGATGACTATTATTATTATTATTATTATTATTATTATTATTATTATTATTATTATTATTATTATTATTATTATTATTATTATTATTGCCCTTGATGAACTCAACAGGCTTTTTCCCTCTGCTATTGCCCTCCATTTGACCTCCAGAGAGGAGGGGGCCACCATGTGGGCTGTGGGAAAAGGGATGCCAGTGTTGTTTTTACTCGCTCGTCGCTCACAGACTGGGAGAAAACAGTCAATTAAAATACATCATACTTTACAAGGGCACAGGGGTACACTGGTATAGGGGTACACTGGTATAGGGGTACACATTTACAGGGGTACACGGCTACAGGCGTGTACAAAGCTTTTCCGCTCAGGGCCACATACTGAAAAAGGACAGGATGCAAGAAGGTTGGGAGATTTGAAGAAAAAAAAGCTTTGTGACAAATATCATCCCCATCAACTTCACCCTTTTTCATGATTTTTGCTGTTTTTTTATTTTGAAATAATGTGAGAAAGAATGGATACTATCAAGACGAGGAAGAGGAATTGTCATCTAGAAAAAGTTGGCGTGCAGACTTTTCCCACTGGTGTGTACGAGCATGTTGAGTATGCAGCCTGGGTGGAAAGCATGAAGCATTCATTTTTCATGAGTGACGGAAAATGGAAACTGCAGACTGATGCGTCCTCGCTGGGAAATACTTCATCAAGTACTGTACAGTATACAGTCTGCACTCCTTGTGCACAGGAAGTAGTGTCTGCTGGGAGCGGTCGATACTGCCAGGTTTGGTATCAATCCCATAGCGAGTAAATATGGCCCTCCTGTGTTGAAGAAAAAAAGTATATCCCCGAAACCCATACTAGCCTCAGTATGGATGCTGTGGATGACTTGGTATGGATGACTAAGTGTGGATGCTGTGGATGACTTAGGATGGATGACTAAGTGTGGATGCTGTGGATGACTTGGTATGGATGACTAAGTGTGGATGCTGTGGATGACTTAGGATGGATGACTTAGTGTGGATGCTGAGGATGACTTAATATGGTTGCTGTGGATGACTAAGCGTGGATGCTGTGGATGACTTAGTATGGATGACTTAGTGTGGATGCTATGGATGACTTAGTATGGATGATTTTGCATGGACGACTTAGTATGGATGATTTAGTATGGATGACTAAGTGTGGATGCTGTGGACGACTTAGTATGGATGACTAAGTGTGGATGCTGTGGACGACTTAGTATGGATGACTTAGTGTGGATGCTATGGATGACTTAGTATGGATGATTTTGCTTGGACGACTTCGTGTGGATGATTTAGTATGGATGACTTAGTATGGATGATTTTGCATGGACGACTTAGGATGGATGATTTAGTATGGATGACTAAGTGTGGATGCTGTGGACGACTTAGTATGGATGATTTAGTATGGATGACTTGGTATGGATGCTATGGCTACTGTAGGCCTGGTTCCTGCATCCCTCCAGTCCAGCAGGTGTCACTGCAGGAGTTGCACGTGAGGCTCACCTCATCCACTGGACTGATAAGCAGCTTGATGACATTTTGCTTGTTTATGTCTCCACCCACGCGCCCCCACAGTCCCGCCATGCTTCCATTCCCGTGGAGGTTGTGCGTAAAAGTGCAGGGCGCGGAGCTCCTGTCATCATCCTCGTGCTGTCTTCCTCCTCATCCTCATCATCATCCTCCTCATCGTCATCGTCATCATCATCATCATCATCAGCAGCAGCAGCAGACCAGAGGCGGCCGGCTGCCTCATCCCAACATGGCCCCTCGGCACCCGAGCCTGTCGATCCTCCTGCTGTTCCTTTTCGCCGCACACGTCAGCGCCAGCGCGGGCCTCGGTGCGCCGATCAACGACACCCAAGCTGATGGAGAGGAAACCCCACCGGATCATCACCGGAACCACTCGTCCGCCCACAGGAAGCCTTTTCCGGTGTTGGCGTTCAACTACGAGCACGTCAGGACGCCCTTCGAGATCTCGCTATGGATCCTGTTGGCTCTCCTCATGAAGCTCGGTGAGTGTCTCCTTCGCGTGACTGACGTGTGACGTCACTGCACGTGTTGCTGCACGAGCATTATTCGCCTGGGCTTCTCCAAAAACTTTACAAATAGTTTGGGGATGTTCAACGGAGAAAATAACTGCCATGCATAAGGACACATTTTCATATTTGTATCACTCCATATACTTTCATATACTAGCTATCGTGTACGTATCACTCCATATACCTTCATATACTAGCTATCGTATACGTATCACTCCATATACCTTCATATACTAGCTATCATATATGTATCATATACTAGCTATCGTATACGTATCACTCCATATACCTTCATATACTAGCTATCGTATACGTATCACTCCATATACCTTCATATACTAGCTATCGTGTACGTATCACTCCATATACCTTCATATACTAGCTATCATATATGTATCATATACTAGCTATCGTATACGTATCACTCCATATACTTTCATATACTAGCTATCATATATGTATCACTCCATATACCTTCATATACTAGCTATCATATATGTATCATATACTAGCTATCGTATACGTATCACTCCATATACCTTCATATACTAGCTATCATATATGTATCATATACTAGCTATCGTATACGTATCACTCCATATACTTTCATATACTAGCTATCGTATACGTATCACTCCATATACCTTCATATACTAGCTATCGTGTACGTATCACTCCATATACCTTCATATACTAGCTATCATATATGTATCATATACTAGCTATCGTATACGTATCACTCCATATACTTTCATATACTAGCTATCGTGTATGTATCACTCCATATACCTTCATATACTAGCTATCGTATACGTATCACTCCATATACCTTCATATACTAGCTATCGTATACGTATCACTCCATATACCTTCATATACTAGCTATCGTATACGTATCACTCCATATACCTTCATATACTAGCTATCATATATGTATCACTCCATATACTTTCATATACTAGCTATCGTGTACGTATCACTCCATATACCTTCATATACTAGCTATCATATATGTATCATATACTAGCTATCCTATACGTATCACTCCATATACCTTCATATACTAGCTATCGTATATGTATCATATACTAGCTATCGTATACGTATCACTCCATATACCTTCATATACTAGCTACGGTATTTGTATCACTCCATATACCTTCATATACTAGCTACGGTATTTGTATCACTCCATATACCTTCATATACTAGCTACGGTATTTGTATCACTCCATATACCTTCATATACTAGCTACGGTATTTGTATCACTCCATATGAGGTTTCCACTCCATATTGAAAATGAGAGGGGCTGTGTATTGTGTTTGAAAACACTTTCCATAAATACCATGTAAATGTTCATGTAGTGTTAGGCCACCAGTAGGATGGGAGTATGAGGCGTGTAGAAGGTAATCATGTAGTGATGGTGGCACCAGTAGGATGGGAGTATGAGGCGTGTAGAAGGTAATCATGTAGTGATGGTGGCACCAGTAGGATGGGAGTATGAGGCGTGTAGAAGGTAATCATGTAGTGATGGTGGCACCAGTAGGATGGGAGTATGAGGCGTGTAGAAGGTAATCATGTAGTGATGGTGGCACCAGTAGGATGGGAGTATGAGGCGTGTAGAAGGTAATCATGTAGTGATGGTGGCACCAGTAGGATGGGAGTATGAGGCGTGTAGAAGGTAATCATGTAGTGATGGTGGCACCAGTAGGATGGGAGTATGAGGCGTGTAGAAGGTAATCATGTAGTGATGGTGGCACCAGTAGGATGGGAGTATGAGGCGTGTAGAAGGTAATCATGTAGTGATGGTGGCACCAGTAGGATGGGAGTATGAGGCGTGTAGAAGGTAATCATGTAGTGATGGTGGCACCAGTAGGATGGGAGTATGAGGCGTGTAGAAGGTAATCATGTAGTGATGGTGGCACCAGTAGGATGGGAGTATGGCCAGCAGGTCAGCCACTGTTCCACGCGTGCGTTCCGTGTAAGGCCAACCCTAGAAAAGAAAAAAGAATGAGGGTGCTAAAATGGGAAATGAGATGATGGTGTGGTGGCGACCGTAGACGTGATGGGAGTGGACGCAGCTGTTGGGACGCTTATAGAAATCTTCCTTTGACCTTTTAGCACAAGCCACACCTCCATTTGGTCGTAAAATGTGAACATCTCAGCAAGCCGGCTTGTAGAGATGCTGCTGAGGGTCTGCGTGGTCTTATCTGTCCGTCCGGCTGCCGTCTCTGAGGGCCGCTCCAACTTCCTGCTCTAATGCGGCTCGATAAGAGAGTGCAAAATGGCCCCCAATGGGAGGGGGGGGGGGGGGGGGCCGACTGCACAGAAGATGGCGAGAATGCCCGCTTCAGCCAGTCCACCACACCCACTCACTTTGGAACAGCGACATCATGCTAGACTAGCCCTTTTGCTGAAGAAAATGTGATCAAGCTGACGATGGACATTTTTGGATGTGTAGCGAAGCCTGGGACAGATGCGTTTTGTTTTGTGAGAGTGTTAGCACCTCTTGTTGGAAAAGTGATGATGGCTTTTTCTCATCTTTGGTGCTCAATCAAATGTTAGCGGTGCTAGCATACTGTAGCTATGTGAGCTAAAGTGCCAACATTTCATGCTAGGCTAGCCTTTTAGCTGAAGACACGTGCGGAGCCGACTGACTTACATCTGGCAGAGCTTCATTTGAAGATGTGTAGTGAAGCCCAGGGGAAGGAGGTGGTTTTCATTGTCTGAGAGTGTTTGGTTTCTCCTCAGGCTTCCACATCATTCCCAGAGTGTCCAACGTGGTTCCGGAGAGCTGCCTGCTGATATTCGTCGGCCTCCTGGTGGGCGGTGTCATCAAGGCCATCCGGGAGACGGCGCCCTTCCTGGACACCAAGCTCTTCTTCCTCTACCTGCTGCCCCCCATCATCCTGGACGCCGGCTACTTCCTGCCCATCCGCCCCTTCATGGAGAACCTGGGCACCATCCTGGTGTTTGCGGTGGTGGGCACACTGTGGAACACCTTCTTCATCGGCGGGGCCATGTATGGCGTGTGCCGCCTGGAGGGCGCCCAGCTGGCCGGCGTGGACCTTCTGTCCTGCCTGCTGTTTGGAGCCATCGTGTCGGCCGTGGACCCTGTGGCCGTGCTGGCCGTCTTTGAGGAGATCCACATCAACGAGCTGCTGTACATCCTGGTCTTTGGAGAGTCGCTGCTCAACGACGCCGTCACTGTGGTGCGTCTTTTGACATCAACTTGAACCTCTTGAACAACTTCAAGATGCCATGTTTGATGTGTTTTTCATTATTGGTGTGAATTCTCATTGTATTCCATACTTCTTTTCTTCCTATAACTTGCATTCATCATTTACATTTACCAAAAGTCAAGCCTGCAGGATGATGGAGTAAGGATAGTAAATATTGTTGTATCATGTGATGGAGTAAGGATAGTAAATATTGTTGTATCATGTGATGGAGTAAGGATAGTAAATATTGTTGTATCATGTGATGGAGTAAGGATAGTAAATATTGTTGTATCATGTGATGGAGTAAGGATAGTAAATATTGTTGTATCATGTGATGGAGTAAGGATAGTAAATATTGTTGTATCATGTGATGGAGTAAGGATAGTAAATATTGTTATGTTTTGGCTACAGGTGTTGTATCACCTGTTTGAGGAGTTTTCCCACGCAGGCGTGGTGACAGTGGCCGACGCTCTCCTGGGGGTGCTGTGCTTCTTGGTGGTGTCCTGTGGGGGCGTGCTGGTGGGCGGCATCTACGGCATCCTGGGCGCCTTCACGTCGCGCTTCACGTCGCACTCGCGCGTCATCGAGCCCCTCTTCGTGTTCCTCTACAGCTACATGGCCTACCTGTCGGCGGAGGTCTTCCACCTGTCGGGCATCATGTCGTGAGTGTTGCTTTTGTTGTTGGGGGGGGGGGGCATTATGCCATCCACTGAAAGCGTTTTTCTTGAAGGTTGATCGCGTGTGGCGTGGTGATGCGGCCATACGTGGAGGCCAACATCTCCCACAAGTCCTACACCACCATCAAGTACTTCCTGAAGATGTGGAGCAGCGTGAGCGAAACGCTCATCTTTATCTTCCTCGGCGTCTCCACCGTAGCCGGGCCCCATGCCTGGAACTGGACCTTTGTCGTCGTGACGGTGGTCCTGTGCCTGTTGTCCAGAGTGCTGGGTGAGATCTGTAGATGATTCCTTCAAGGTCTAAGCCCATTATGAAACGGCGTGCATTTCAGGCGTCATCGGGCTCACGTTGGTCATCAACAAGTTCCGCATCGTCAAGCTGAGCAAGAAGGACCAGTTCATCGTAGCCTACGGCGGCCTGCGAGGCGCCATCGCCTTCTCTTTGGGCTTCCTGCTGACCGACAACAGGATGAAGCACCTCTTCCTCACCGCCATCATCACCCTCATCTTCTTCACCGTCTTTGTTCAGGTGAGAACGACCCACGTTTCCCACAGGACTGCAATCTGTTCGTGGTGGTTTCTCATCGTCAAGTTAGCACAATGACCACCGGTCCCTCCTGCTATGTGTTCTTCTTCTCTGGCAGAGCAGGTTAAAGCAGAGACACCATGCCCCTACTGTACACACTTGCAATGACGATCTACAGCCCCGTCACACTGGCTTCATATCCAAGCTCGTGCTCAATCTATCTGTGGCAGTCCCAATTTATTCACGGCAGGCCGCCACAGATAAAGGAGGGCCAGTGTCGAAAGTGCGACCCGAGGCTCTATTTCTTATGTCTTATGTCTTGTTTCTTATTTCTTATTCTTTAAAGGGCTGATATTGTGACAAACAAACAGCAGGTTTATTGCGGAAGATGCTAGCTAGCTATAAATGCTAGCTAGCTATAAATGCTAGCTAGCTATAAATGCTAGCGAGTAAAGTCTAGTTGAAAAAGTAGAAAATATGAAGAGAACATGCTGCAGTTTTAGGAGAATAAATCCAGAGTACGATGAGGACAAAAGCCAGCATGAGGAAAGGTGGATGTCATATATTCATATTCATATTCAGCTTGTACGGTCGTGCAGCTGGCATGCAGTGGACGTGAAGTATCTCCAACGTTCCAGTGGGTGGTGCTCCTGGTTTTTCCCTCTGGTGTGTGAAATGCCTTTGACTTGGTGTTGGTGTCCTGTGATGAAGAAGAGGTGCTTTGTGTGTGGTCTGCTCCATCAGGGGATGACCATCAGGCCTCTGGTGGAGCTTCTGGAAGTCAAGAAGAAGAAGGAAAGTGACGGCTCCTTTAACGAAGAGATCCACACACAGGTGAGGTGATGAAAAAAGCCACCAATGGTGTGTCAGTGATATACGATGCAGAGCAGATGGTCCAAGCTCCTTCTGTCTGTAGTTCCTGGATCATCTCCTTACAGGAATTGAAGGCATCTGTGGTCATTATGGGCATCACCACTGGAAAGACAAGTACGAGCTAGTCATTACCGTAATACACCCGGATGGCGGGCAGCTGGATTTGGAGACTTGTTAAGAGTTGATGTGCGTGGGTTGTGCCGCTCTCAGGCTGAGCCGCTTCAACAAGGCCTACGTGAAGAAGTGGCTGATTGCTGGCGAGCGCTCCACCGAGCCGCAGCTGCTGTCCTTCTACAACAAGATGGAGATGAAGCAGGCCATGATGATGGTGGAGGGCGGCGCCACCGCCTTCAGGCCGCCCTTGATTGTGGCGTAAGTATCGGACGGGGCGTTTCTTGCTTGTGTGCACGTGGACGGGAGGACCGCCCTCTGCTGGCCAGGCTGCGTATGTGTGGTCACGCATGTGTGTCTACCTCAGCGACGTGGAACCCAAAGGGCCGTCCAGACGTAGAACAAACGTCTCCAGGAATCGTGAGAAGGAAATCCGAAAGATGCTGCACACCAACATGCAGAAGAACAGACAGAGGGTAGGATGATGTCGCCGCCTGCTGCAGCGCACCGCAGCTTTCACACCTGCTGTGTGTGTGTTTGTGTGTCCCCAGCTTCGCTCTTACAGCAGACACGACCTCATGATTGACCCCTTCGAAGATGAAGACGTAAGCGAGGTTCGCTTCAGGAAGCAGCGAGTGGAGATGGAGAGGAGGGTGAGTGCTTGAAGGCAACCCTCACGTACGTCATCCAGCACCTTCACCTTCACGGCTTCGCTCTGTCACGCTTGGTCTCATGTGGCCTCGCCCACTCATCAGCACTTCCCTCCGACCTCTTCTGAGCATCGTCCGTCCATTTCACATCCTCTGACCTAAACGCTGCTTCTTAATGGGGAATAAGGCCATCGTAATGTGAGGAAATAAAACCATAATATTGGGGAATAAAGCCATCGTAATGTGAGGAAATAAAACCATAATATTGGGGAATAAAGCCATCGTAATGTGAGGAAATAAAACCATAATATTGGGGATAAAGCCACCGTAATGTGAGGAAATGAAGCCATATTATTGGGGATAAAGCCACCGTAATATGAGGAAATAAAGCCATATTATTGGGGATAAAGCCACCGTAATATGAGGAAATAAAGCCATATTATTGGGGATAAAGCAACCGTAATATGAGGAAATAAAGCCATATTATTGGGGATAAAGCCAGCGTAATGTGAGGAAATAAAGCCATAATATTCGAGAATAAAGCCAGCGTAATGTGAGGAAATAAAGCCATAATATTCGAGAATAAAGCCAGCGTAATGTGAGGAAATAAAGCCATAATATTGGGGATAAAGCCACCGTAATGTGAGGAAATAAAGCCACCGTAATGTGAGGAAATAAAGCCACCGTTATATGAGGAAATAAAGCCATAGTATTAGGGGATAAAGCCACCGTAATGTGAGGAAATAAAGCCACCGTAATATGAGGAAATAAAGCCATAATATTCGAGAATAAAGCCAGCGTAATGTGAGGAAATAAAGCCACCGTAATATGAGGAAATAAAGCCATAATATTCGAGAATAAAGCCAGCGTAATGTGAGGAAATAAAGCCATAATATTGGGAATAAAGCCAGCGTAATGTGAGGAAATAAAGCCATAATATTCGAGAATAAAGCCACCGTAATGTGAGGAAATAAAGCCATAATATTGGGGATAAAGCCACCGTAATGTGAGGGAATAAAGCCAGCGTAATGTGAGGAAATAAAGCCATATTATTGGGGATAAAGCCAGCGTAATGTGAGGAAATAAAGCCCTAATATTGTGTAAAGATGAGAGTAGGGCTGTTAGCTCGTCATAAAGCGTATGTAGAAGGCGGTAAGCAGGTTTTCTGCATGTGTCACTGCCAGTTAAACAAAGGATGTGCTGATTGGCCAGTGCCACAGATAGATTCCAGCCCTGTGGGAAAGCCTGAATTGGAGGCCCAAATGGATGCTTGTGGAGCTAACGTAAAATGAGCATGTGCGTACGAGCATCTGATGTTTCCGTGCGGCTTTGCGTGGACAGATGAGCCACTATCTGACCGTGCCCGCCAAGCGCCCGGAGATCCCCTCGGTGAGGAGAGTGGCCTTCGAGCCAGGTCTGTCCTTGTTTTCACGTAGATGGCGTGATGTGTGTCCGAGGCCCTAACGTAGGCGTGTGTCGTCACCACTAGAACACCGGGTCTACACGTACGACGACGGCGACAGAGACCCAGCGCCACGCTCGGACCCGAGCTCCCCTGACGCCGTCACCCTGCTGAACGAGTCCCAGCGCGCGTCCGACCACGGTGAGGAGGAGCAGCTGACAGTCCTGCGCCGTCTCAGCGACCCCGGGCCCAACTAGCAGATGGCCACCGTGATGGTCAGAGGAGCCTGAATGCATCCCATCCCAAGCTTGATTTATTCTTTGCTCGGTGTGTGCTTGTTTTCAATCGCTACAGGCACCAAAGGGGTGGAGTTCACCCTTCCAAGCACAAGCATAGTGGCCACCAAAGAACACTTTGATTTCCAAAACACCAAAACATGGCTGCATGACTGCCAATGCGTGTTTTTCCTCAGGGACCTCATTCACCTTGAAAAAAGAAAGCAATGAAGTCCACTTTAGCGTGTGATGTTCCTCATGACGTACGTTAGCGTGGCCTTCAGCATCACGCCTATCTACACTGCCCGAGCTCAGGCTGCCTGCTTGTTTGCGTTTGTGCCAGAGTATTTTTCTATTTGCAGCAGAATGGAAGTCATTTGTCATGAAAATAAAGGTTTGTATTTCAAGTGTGAAAAGCAGTCCTGTAGACCTGCGGCTCAAACAACAGGGAGGTTCAATTCCCCTACGTGCCAACCAACATCACGACAACCACAGGAGGAAGGAGACACGGACACGGATGGCAGCAGCCATGGACCTCAGCGGCAGCTGGCAGCTTTATTGGGAGGAAAACCTTGAAGGCCTCCTCGAAGCAATGGGTAAGAATCTGCACCGCTGGTGACCTTGAAAGGACGATGCTTCCTGTGCGAACCAATGAATGCTGTGTCTTGGAGGCGCCCCTCAAATGGTGGTCAGGATGCGTAAGAAGGTGAGGCCGCTGATCGTCGTTGAGCAGAAAGGGAAAGATTACACCTTCACGCTCAAGACCCCCAACTTCACCGTAACCAACTCACTCAGTGTCGGGAGGGAGTGTGAAATGACGGCAATGGACGGGAGGAAAATGAAAGTCAGTCCATTTCCTTGGCTGAGGTCACATGTGGCTTTGGGGATTAGCTCTTGTTTTTTGTGTCTTCATGACCTCCAGTGCACTGTCCGAGAAGACAACGGGAAGCTGATCACTGAGAGTGACAAGTTCACTTCAGTCCGGGAAATACAAGGGGAGGACTTGGTTGAGGTGTGTAAAGATGATCCTTTTGGTAAGTGCATGGGTGACATTGCCCTAAAACTGAAGGTTCTCTTCTTTCTTTTTCTTTTTTTAGACCATCACAGCCGGCGCTGTCACTTACACCAGCAGAAGCAAACAAGTGTAAGATGCACCTACCAGTAAAGATGATAACCGAATAAAGATGATAAATGGTTACCAATCAAACAAAGCGGCGGTTCTTGTTTCCCTTATCGGTGTAATACCAATTAAGACCTGTGGGGGCGTCGCCGCTTGCCTCGACTGCATTGCGGCGAGCGTCGAAGAAGAGCTCCATCCGCATTTAGCAAGCGCACGCTTCTGCCGCTCCTCACCAAAACAAGCTCCAAACAGGAAGGTTCAGCCCCATGGCCAGATACATGCGTCCCCCGAACACGTCCTTGTTTGTCAGAAACATATCTGACGAGTCCAGGTGAGTCCAAATTTGCCGTCTCGATCGCAGCTCGACTAGAAGTTGACGCTAGCTAGATAGTTAGCCTAGCCGGCTAGCAGAGGCCCCAATCTCACGTTGGCGGTGGTCTCAGACATGTGACGTATGAAAATATAAAGTACACGCATCTGACTGATGCTGTTTACTCTTTTTCTTTGTCATGATAGCATATGATCTATTTTCTATGGTATCCAAACGGATGACCGTGCATAGAATGTAGTCATGTGTTTTGGATTCACAGATTGGCCACAATTTGATTTGATCGTTATTTCCAAAGCTGCACGGTCTATTTCATTGGCAATTGCAAATATTTTATAGACATTTTATTTTTCACTTCGATTCACTGGGCCTGGTTTTTTTATTTATTATTTATTTATTAATGTGAGTGTGAGACAAAAAGAGGCAGTTCACCCAAAATGGGAACTAAAGTGTTAACATGGAAACTGGCGTCCAGGTAAGACAATGTGGTGAACTGCCCCTTGAAGGTCATTGATGGAGTGATGGCCGCCTGAGTTACATTTGTATTTACGGTGTTCAGGCCTGAGGATTTGCGGCGTGAATTTGGCCGCTATGGGCCAGTAGTTGATGTCTACATCCCACTTGACTTCTATACCCGTCAACCAAGAGGATTTGCATACATTCAATATCCTTTCTGTGCTCCTGCTAACAAATGGCCCCCCGAGAAGATTTGTGATGTTTTCTTGCACCTCATCTGCTTAACTATCTAACCTTCATATCATTTCTCTGTTATCGCTTCAGAAAATGTAAAAGCATCCCGTTGTGGAAAGCGGCCACAAAGAGTAACAAAGACCCGTGTAGCGTAGCGGTAAAGACCAGGCGCACAGACCTGCAGGAACAGGGAGGGGAAAAGGTTTGGGAGAGAATAAAGCATGAAGAGGATAAAGGGGACGGAGACAGAGCTCGGCAAAAGCAGAGAAAAAGTGTTTAAAGCAAAGAGTCAAGCGGGGAACCCAAGTCGCTCTCTGTGGGAGTCGATTAAAGAGCTTAAAGGTCAAGATGAAGTCAAGCAAGGTAACAAGTCTGAATAAGTTTTGTATCCTGCCAAGACAAGTCAGCAGCTTTTCCCAAATCAGATGAGTTGAATCAGAGATTGTTGTGAAATGATTTGTCTTTTCCAAATCTCCCTAAAAGCCTCACATTTCACCAACACTTTTATCCACACAGACCATACTCCATTTCAGAGTAGTCGGGTGCACGTACAGGCGCCCTGAGGATCACAAGGAGTAGACGGAACCTCTAGCTACAAATTAAAAAGACGGCGCACGATAAACAACTCTTCTCATCTCCTTGGAACGGCGTGCGGAATCAATCACCGTGGGGGCCTTTCCTCTCTCCTCCCTTCTCATGATCATTTTCACTTCCTTTTCCTCGCTGCACTCACTGCTCCTCGGTGGAGCCGCACGGGCGCACGCCATGTACTTCCTTGACACGTGCGGCTGTTTATGGAAGCGTGTTGGCTACCGCCAAGCACCGTGACGCTACCGCCAAGCACCGTGACGCTACCGCCAAGCACCGTGACGCTACCGCCAAGCACCGTGACGCTACCGCCAAGCACCGTGACGCTACCGCCAAGCACCGTGACGCTACCGCCGCCGCCCTGACTGCAGGCTAGACCAGAGTCTCTTATGTTGGCAGATATTTTATTGTCCACCGACTACTCTAAAATCTACTCCTTAAGACTTGGTGTGATAAAAATGTTTGAAATGTGAGGGCTGTGTAGGTCTCCTTAACACCAGCTAAGCTAACGTAAAGCCAGGATGTTCATGCTAGCTAGCTAGCTACATACATGATTCATCTCCAAGAGAAATGGCGTTGGTGCAAACCCTTAACCACTCAGCATGTTTGAGGACGTGCGCGATGCAGAGGATGCACTCCATAGCCTGGACAGGAAGTGGGTGTGCGGCCGCCAGATCGAGATCCAGTTTGCTCAGGGGGATCGAAAGAGTGAGTGCTCCCTGTGGTAAAATCTTTGGCATGGCTCTGCAGCACCAACATACCTTGTATTTGTCAATTTTTCCACTAGCGCCCAATCAGATGAAAACCAAGGAGCGGCGCTCCCCGGGCAGGTCGTCCCGCTACGACGACTACGATCGCGACAGCCGGCGCAGGCGCTCACGCAGCCGCAGCTACGAGCGCTACAGGTCGCGTAGCCCCTCCTACGACCGCCGCTGCCGCCGGCGCTCCGACAGCCCACGAGAGTACGTTTGCGTATGAGCTCACCATTTCGTGCCCGCTCGGTCATGTCTGATGAAGAAATGCTGCCTCTGCAGATCTCGGGGACACCAGTACGGACGAGGAGGAAGCAGAGGTCGCGATGATGAAAGGTAACCTTCTTCCTCGTACCGTCATCACATGCGTACTTAAGATGGAGACCACCTCGGAGCATGAGCGCCTCTTGCAGTATTGAATTATGCATGCAGTGTTAACGTTGGCCACCAGGGGTGGAAGTAATGCTTGATGACCTTTTATTGCATCTTGAAATGATGTCACTTCCTGTCCGTGTTAGGCTGTGGTGGGAGTGTTATTTCCTGTCTAGAGGGCTGTGTTAGAATGTGAACTAGAAGGTTGGAAACGATGCCCAAGTGGGCTGTGGAATCAAAGAGGTGTCATCAAGGATGGACGAGGAGCCTTTTGGCCTTTTTGAGCCTTTTTGATGTTTGTGTTGAGATCCAGACCTCAGAGGCCTCAGCGGGAGTCCAAAGGAAGGTCAGCCTCCAGGTCCATGTCCCCCCACGAGTCCGCCAAGCCAGCGTCGGCATCCAACTACGCAGATGAAGACGCCCGGCCGACCCGCTCCCCGTCCCGCTCCAGGTCCCGCTCCGCATCACGGTCGAGCTCGCGCTCCCGCTCCTGGGCGGGACGCAAGTCAGGAGGACGCTAGGAGAGGCGTGGTCCGTCTGGTGGGATGGAGTTTGGTCTTTAGTTCTTTTCTACGTGAGTGGAACATCACACGGACACTTGACAACATTTGGATGTTTTTGGTCACCTGGTGGAGAGAGGGGGGGGCTGTTGCCAGGAATCTTTTTTTTTTTTTTTTTTTTTTCTCCCAGCTTTCCTTTTAAACTACTTTGCATCCACTTTTAGTACAGGTATTTTACATCTTCCTTTTTTTTTCATTCAATGACTTACCTTCCATGAAAGCTCAGTCACCCATCTCTCTCTCTCTCTCTCTCTGCCAATTTCTTTTCTTTTGCGATCAACTTCACCAAGTTCTCTTGCGGCTGGATGGTGGAGAAAGTGTATGTTTTATGTGGGACAGGAAGACGCCTTTCTCTTTAATAATAAACTCTGCCTGAATAAACCTTTCTTGTGTCATCACATCTCTTCCTGCACAAAGCAAACCCTACCCATTGATCTTCTCTTTTTAATGGGGATGGCTGCGGGGGTGGGGGGTGGCCATGCGTGAAATGGGACACACCCCATCGACCAAAATGATGTCAATTCCACCGTGTTGACATGATGGCCTCCATCACTCACGGGGAAGAGAAGAATAAATGACTAGCTTATTTGGAAGGTCCATGCCATGCTGACAGAAGGACTTGTTGCATAATTGGCCAGAAGAATGAGAATTGGCCAGAAGAACGTGCACGTCATTTTGACGGACACTGGAAAAGTGAATGGAAATGAAAAGTAATTGTTTAAAACATGAAAAGCCAAAGGAATGTTGCTTTATTTAAAAATGTTATGTCACAAGCGAGACGACGCGCCTTTGAGTGTTTTCACATGAGCAGGACCACGTGAGGACCTGCTGGAAGGTGCATGTTGGTCAGCACGCAGGCCTCACAGCTCGGAGACCTGAGTTCAATTCCACCCTCGGCCATCTCTGTGTGGAGTTTGCATGTTCTCCCCGTGCATGCGTGGGTTTTCTCCGGGTACTCCGCTTCCCTCCCCCGTAGTTTGCATGTTCTCCCCGTGCATGCGTGGCTTTTCTCCGGGTACTCCGCTTCCCTCCCCCCTTCCAAACACATGCTAGGTTAAGAGGCCGCTCCAAATTGTCCATAGGTATGAATGTGAGTGTGAATGGTTGTTTGTCTATGGGATTGGCTGGCCACCAGTGCAGGGTGGACCCCACCTCTTGCCCCAAGACAGCTGGGGTAGGCTCCAGCACCCCCTGCGACCCTGGTGAGGATAAGCGGTAGAAAATGGATGAGCGAATGATCGGTGAGGGAGAGAGTTCCAGTGGAGAATTTGAATGGAAAGGAAGAACGGTAGCTGAGTTCTGATATTTTGTGTGATGTTTTGATGCAAAGGTGGGGACTGCGTTCCTGGGGGTCTTCCATGACGGAGGCTATCTTCAAGCAGTAGATGGAAGCTGGAAGGAAGCGAGATGTTTTTCCAGCTGGTGTTGGCTGCGAGGGAAATCGGAGCAGAGCTCGGCACCTATCGATTGTTCTCTGGCTAGAAGCTGGCACGGATCATTAGTTAGTTTTGTCCGGCTTTCAGCAGCGACGGTCCGGGCCGGCATGGTGGTGCTCCGTCCTTGGCTTTGGTAGCTCTTGGACTGGAGAGAGACAAGCCTTCCAGTCTGAAAGGTGAGTTTTGGACTCTCATCTTAATGCTGTCTCGGGGCACGATGGAGAGCTCGGAGGTTGGATGATTTTGGCCTTCGCTTGTCCCGCCGTCGTCGTTCTGCATCTCTGGATAGACGTATGCTTGCGTGTGTGTCCCTTATCTTCTCAGGGCGCAACTTTGGTCTGCACCTGGGGTGTCCAAAGTGGCACCAGGAAGCCATTTTCAGCCCGCAGCTTGTTTTGGTCTTTTATTGGGCCTCGGTATATTGTAAATTGTAAAAGTCAAATCGATTGACTGATGAAGCTGTTGGAGAGGACGTGCCAAACAATGCTGAAGCTCAACTGAAATGTCCCACAACTTCTTCACCTTTCCTCAACCTTCTGCTTCTATATGGGGTGTACAGAAGCTGCACAGAATAAGCCACGGGTGGGGGTGGAAGATGGAGGATGGAAGATGGAAAGTGGAGGATGGAAGATGGAAAGTGGAGGATGGAGAATGGGTGGTAGAGGATGGACGATGGAGGATGGAGTGGGTGGTGGAGGATGGAGAATGGGTGGTGGAAGATGGAAGGTGGAGAATGGGTAGTGGAGGATGGAAGATGGAGGATGAAGGATGGAGAGTGGGTGGTGGAAGATGGAGGATGAAGGATGGAGAGTGGGTGGTGGAAGATGGAGGATGAAGGATGGAGAGTGGGTGGTGGAGGATGGAAGATGGAGGATGCTGCCTGCCGTTGGCTTGGCAGCCATTCTATGTCACCATAAGACAGTAGAACAATAGAGTCTGTTTTTGGAGGTAACAACTGTTCTTCTCCATCCTTGTAGGTCTTCTGATGTAAGCCAAAAAGCGAGAATGGGTGACTGGAACTTCCTGGGAGGCATCTTGGAGGAGGTGCACATCCACTCCACCATGGTGGGCAAGATCTGGCTGACCATCCTGTTCATATTCCGCATGCTGGTGTTGGGCGTGGCCGCCGAGGACGTGTGGAACGACGAGCAGTCGGACTTCATCTGCAACACGGAGCAGCCAGGCTGCCGCAACGTTTGTTACGACCAGGCCTTCCCCATCTCGCTCATCCGCTACTGGGTGCTGCAGGTCATCTTTGTGTCCTCGCCCTCGCTGGTCTACATGGGCCACGCCATCTACCAGCTGCGCGCCCTGGAGAAGGAGCGCCACTGCAAGAAGGTGGCGCTGCGGCGAGAGCTGGAGGCGGTGGACACGGAGCTGGCGGAGGCGCGGCGGCGTATCGAGAAGGAGATGAGGCAGCTGGAGCAGGGCAAGCTGAACAAGGCGCCACTGAGGGGCTCGCTCTTGTGTACCTACGTGGCGCACATCGTCACCCGCTCGGTGGTGGAGGTCAGCTTCATGATGGGCCAGTTCCTCCTCTACGGGCACCGCCTGAGCCCCCTCTACAAGTGCGAGCGGGAGCCCTGCCCCAACGTGGTGGACTGCTTCGTGTCCCGGCCCACCGAGAAGACGGTGTTCATGATGTTCATGCAGGTGATCGCCTGCATCTCCTTGTTCCTCAGCCTGCTGGAGATCATGCACCTGGGCTACAAGAAGCTGAAGAAGGGCATCCAGGACTACTACCCGCATATCAAGGAGGAACTGGATGACTACTACGTCAACAAGTACAAAAAGAACTCGGTGGTGCACCAGGTCTGCGTGGGCACCTCGGTGGGCCGGAAGACCACCATCCCCACAGCGCCCAGCAGCTACACACTGCTGCTGGAGAAGCAAGGCAACGGGCCCAACTACCCGCTGCTCAATGCCTCCTCCGCCTTCGTTCCCATCCAGGACGATCCGGGCACCAAGCCGGGCGCCAGCAAGGAGGGCGTCCCCAGCCCCACCGATCAAAACTCAAACAACACCAGCAGCGACACCCGCTCCCCACAAGGCGACAACCAGGAGGAACCCGAGGAGGACCAGGACGAGTATCCCACGCTCCCGGAGCCACACTCCACCTCGGGCACCGTCCTATCTGCCATGGCCCGCAAGTCCAGGAGGCCCGGTCCACAGTGGAACTGCTCCACGGTGCCTGAGGGCAACACCTCAGACAGTGGAGACTCCTACCAGGGCGGCTCCACCAAGCAGCGCGGTGCGCCGGGGCCCCGAGCGAGGAACCTGTTCTCCAGGTCGGACAGTGTGAGGAGGCCCGGCGGGGCGCAGAGCCCGGAATCTGGCGGCGACCTGAGCTCTGGCTCTCGACAGAGTCGCAACAGCAACAGCAACAGCCCCCCCGCGTCCTCCCCCAACAGGCGGGTGTCGGCGGCCAGCAGCGGGGGCAGCGGCTGCAGGCGGGCACCTACCGACCTACAGATCTAGGGCTCGTCTGCCGCTCTCTGGTGGCCATTTTGACGGGTGACACCATGCACGTGCACTCACGAGAAGACCTGACGTAGGCTGTGGGCGGGACAGCCAACAGTGCCATCAAGTGGCCAAATGATGCAAAGACACACACGATGACTGACACTGTGCCTTTGTGCCTTTGAGCCTCTTTTGTTGTCGCTGGATGTTATTTCGGTTTAGCCTCCTCATAAAGTGCCACAGATGCTGCAACATGCATATGTGTATAAATATATATGTAATATGTATAAATACAATCCAAGGAAATCCACGGCGATATCTTTGGATGGATTGTGTCCTTGCACGCCCAAATCAAGTATTAAGAGACAAAGTTGAACTACAAAAGATACTCTTCTGTGTGTATCTGTGTGTATGCGGGTGGCAAACGTTTTCTTTTGTGGACTAATGTACTCGAAAACAGTCCTTATCTTGCTGTGATCCATGAAGAACGTCCTTTAAGTCACTTTTTGTCGCCTGGAAAAGCGACCAACAAACAAAACAAAACAGAGACGACTGCTTGCCAGACAAGAGAAAACGCCGTGATGGATTCGTTGCCGTGTCAATAGCTTTTCCGCCGAAATAACAGTAAAAAAATCAAAGGACATATTGACGATATTTATTTTGAAATATTACCACGCTCTTGATTGGTAAATAAAGAACGTACATACAAACACGATAATTATTTTGAAATATTACGACGCTCTTGATTGGTAAATAAAGAACGTACATACAAACACTGGCAACAGCCTCCGGTGTGATGCTGCGCAGTTGTACACGAACCATAGTGGAGTCAAGAGCGGCCATTTTTGTAGTCCTTTCTATGGTCTTCGCTTCCGCAAAACGCCCCGTCTACGTCATCGCTGCTGTGACTCGTGCTCGGTCGAGACAGGAAAACAAAGCCGAGTCGTGTCAAGATGTTTTCATGGAGTCGACAAGACTCGAATGTGTTTCTTTCCTTTTAGCGACTCACATGTAACGTCAGTGTAAGTTCTTTGCTAACTTTTATCCCTTCACATTTTTTCAAAGGCAGTATTAGCGAAGGTGCAGCTAGCTAGTTTTACGTGGACTCGCATTCGGCGTGTATTGGATGAATGTTATTTTTTCATGAAATACCAAGACATTTGAAGACAAGACATCATGAAGTAGCGGGGACATCACAGGGGTTAGTTAGTTCAGGCTAAATGCCAAGGACCTCCAAGGATTCATTCTTTTGCTCCAAAGTCCCTGTTTGGAGGATGCAAGATAAGATACAAACTCTGCCTTGGGCTCTTTTGGTCGTTATTTGACTTGTTAAATTCTGTAGAACTTTGGTTTTGGAGTAGACCGTAAAGGCCACACTCCAGAGCAAATGTACGGATGATAGTGTAGTGATTTGTTTCTGCAAGGCAAGGAGAAAAATGTCCTGGTGGAACCACAGACAGGTCACGTGGTTCCTCTATCTGTAGCATACATGGAACATATCTAGGAAGTAGGTCACCTTTTGTCTTTCTTCTTTCCTTCTTGTACGTGATTGATTGATTGATGTGTGCTGATTGATCCCAAAGTTGTTGCTTTCTGCGCCAGTCGATGGAGCGAGGCGTGACTAACCGCCATGAACTCTGTTGAAATATTGAAATGATGTCACATCCATTTTGTCTGCCGCCAGCATCTTTCCCACGCACGCGATGGCTCAGTGATTCCCCTCCAGGACTGTCTTGATGCCGCCATGCCACCGCCAAACAGCTGCTCCATCAACGCTGCCTCTCCTGACGAGAGCGAAGACGTGGAGCCGCTCCTCCGCGATGACACGGGTGCGCTAAAGACGCCCTGCGCTAGCTCAAACGCCAGCAACAAGCTAACAGCTCCCATCCTCCTCCAGTTCCTCCTCGGTGTTGCTCGGCTCGCTTCAATCTGGCCATCCTGATGTTCCTGGGCTTCACCGTGGTCTACGGCCTGCGCGTCAACCTCAGCGTGGCCATGGTGGCCATGGTGAACACCTCTGATGCCGGGCTGGGCCGCAACAGCTCTGTCGCCCACGCCTGTCCGCTTCCTGCCGGGTGGGAGAACAGCAGTGGGGCGTTTGAGCAGCCTGACGGGGTAATGCCGATGGGCGGCACAATGCAGCGTTTAAACAAATACAGATGATGCCTCCTTTTCTACACGCCCAGACCCCCCAGTACCCGTGGGACTCGGAGACTCAAGGCTGGCTTCTGGGGGCTTTCTTCTTTGGCTACCTGTGCACACAGATCCCCGGTGGTTACCTGTCGGGCCATTACGGAGGGAGCATCTTCCTCGGTTTGGGTGTCCTGGGCACCGCCGCTCTCACCATCCTCACCCCACTGGCCGCCCAGTGGGGGCCCTACTGGCTGTTTGCCCTGCGTGCGCTGGAGGGCCTGGGGGAGGTCAGTGTGTGGTCTTCTTACCAAATATTCACACGCATTCATTCATCATGCACTTATTTGTAGGGGCCCACCACAAATACGTTTGGACCGCCAGAAATAAATTTGCCACGACCTGTTTGGCCTTGTTAGTAAGCACGCTGTAGCACACCTAAACATGGCCACAAGTACGCCCTTTATTGTGATGGGTGGAGCTGTCATGTGTCTGTCTTCACTTCTAAAATTTCTAATTTCAAAATTTCACAGCAAATTTCAAATTTATTTAGGGAAACGATGCCCCCCCCCTTGCCCTTTATTCTTAACGTGATCTGAAAAGATGGAGTCCATGCAAGGAGGGGGAGGAAGAGATACACCATGAAAGCTTGTCCTGTTTGGCATGATGGAGCGGGAACGCAGGTGGATCTCAAGCACGAAGGCTGGATTCGCCTGGTTTAGCCTGGTTTAGCCTGTCTTAGCCTGGTTTAGCCTGTCTTAGCCTGTTTTAGCCTGGATTAGCCTGCTGCTGTGTTTGACGGAAGAGACGACGTGTCCCGTGAGGCGGTCTACGTGGGGATGTGCAGTCCAGTGGGCCCTGGCGTTGGTTTGAGTGGTTGAGATTACACTCGGCTGTGTTAAACCCTCCGCACTCTTTGCCACTTGTGCCGGTGGGAGGGGCAGAGGCGTGGGTGCGCCGGACTGCGCCACTGACAAAAATTGGGATATTCATTCATTCGTTCATTCGTTTTCTACCACTTATCCTCGCGAGGGTGCACAGAAAAGGGAAAGGAATATGTTTCACATACGGATTGGGATCCCCTATAAGTCCATCAAAGCTCCCCATTGCATGGCCTGCCATGTTTTTGCAGGGTGTGACGTTCCCAGCCATGATGGCCATGTGGGCCCACTGGGCTCCGCCTCTGGAGCGCTCCCGTCTCATCACGCTGTCGGGGTCCGGGTCCAACTTCGGAGCCTTCGTGGCTCTGCCTCTGACCGGCTTCCTCTGCCAGGCGCTGGGCTGGCCCGCCGTCTTCTACCTCTGTGGTGAAGCTCGCTGTCGTTTCCCATCAAATGGCTTTTTCATGTTAACGGTCCTCCTTTCTGCATCTCCCCCAGGGGGCGCCGGCTGCGTGTGGGCGGTCCTCTGGTTCATGCTGGTGTC
The DNA here is from genome assembly GCF_030265055.1 of Doryrhamphus excisus. Taxonomy (NCBI): domain Eukaryota; kingdom Metazoa; phylum Chordata; class Actinopteri; order Syngnathiformes; family Syngnathidae; genus Doryrhamphus; species Doryrhamphus excisus. Next base: position 20,651,409 of record NC_080479.1, on the reverse strand, counting down.
AGACGACCCCCGCACCCACAGGCGCATCAGCCAGGAGGAGAGAGATTACATTGTCTCCTCCGTGGGGAACCAGGTAAACAAGCCCCCACTGGCGCTGCTTTTTACGCTCCTGTTGATGCTTGTGAAACTGGCAGGGTGGGGGCCACGGCTGGTCGGTGCCGCTTCTACGCATGATGACGTCAGTGCCGCTGTGGGCCATCGTCGTCACGCAGATGTGCTTCAACTGGTCCTTCTACACGCTGCTCACCTCCCTGCCCACCTACATGAACAACATCCTGCACTTTGACCTCAAGTCGGTGAGCTTTGCCCCTGAATGAGGCAGCACGGCGTAGCACGGCGTAGCACGGCGTAGCACGGCGTAGCACGGCGTAGCACGGCGTAGCACGGTGCAACACGGCGTAGCACGGTGCAACACGGCGTAGCACGGTGCAAAACGGTTTAGTACGTGTAGGGCGGAGTGGAACTGGCGCTCTTTCATGAAGCAAGTCAGACGGACCTATTTCTTTTTGGAAGTTTTGCACTGGGTGTGTGCCGGTGAGATGACTTGCTTGCATTGCGGTTGTTTACGTTTCTCCAGAATGGCTTCCTGTCCGCTCTGCCCTACCTGGCGTCCTGGATGGGCTCCTTGCTCACCGGCATCTTGGCCGACAGCCTCATCGAGAGGAAGGTGTTCAGCGTCACGACCGTACGCAAGCTCTTTACGCTGACAGGTACAATAAAGCTCACCGCTGGCTTTATGCTCCGCCTTCCTGCTCCGCCTTCCTGCCTCCATGGCGTCCCTCTCTGCAGGTATGCTTCCTCCTGCCGGCTTCCTGCTGGCGCTGGCCTACGCCGGCTGCGACCACGTCCTCACCGTCACCTTCCTCACGCTCTCGTCGGCCACAGCGGGCACCAGCGCGCCCGGGGTCTTCCTCAACCAGATAGACATCGCCCCGAGGTGGGTGCAGACCTCCACGGTACATGCGTCAGACTGAAGCACGTGTCTCCTGGGCAGGTATGCTGGCTTCCTCCTGGGAATCACCAACATGTTCGGCACCGTTCCCGGTGTGGTCGCCCCCATCGTGACAGGATATTTCACTGAGGACGTACGTCTTTTTTGTAAAAAGAGGCTTGCATGTCCTTGGGGGAAGAAATAAGTCTTGTTGCTCTGTGGTCGCCAGCACACCATGGCAGGCTGGAGGAAAGTCTTCCAGGTCTCCGCCGCCATCAATGTGGGCGGTGCCTTCTTCTACGCTCTGTTTGGCAGCGGCGACATCCAAGCGTGGGCCGTGGCGGAGGAAGACGAGGGAGGAGCTGAGAGGAAGAGCAGCCGCCCGGTGTCCACGTGAACGCAGCACCGGGTTGTCACTCTCCACCAATGAGACGCTCCATGATACTTTTGAATTAGCATCATCTTCTCTTTTCTCACCACGGCAACACTTGAAGCGGGGTCAGCTTTCTTGGGTGGCTTCTAATGCAGGTCAAAATGTCCACGACGCATCATATTTCTTCCGTAATTACTCCAAAACATTACACAAGAAAAGCTTGACACGGGAAGGAGGATGGATGGACAGGCGGATCTGTGTTTGTATTTCCAGCCTTTTTGCCATTTTAGCTGTTGTTTTGCCTGGTTGTGTGTGGGACATGTCCCGTGGAGGCACTATGCCGGACGTTGGACACAAAGCAAGTATGATGTGTGGAAGTACGACCACCTTCTATGTTGTTTTGAAGAAGACATCCTGCAGCCTTTGGAAGCAATGAGTGAAGTGGTTGCTTTGAATCAGGAACGAGGGCGTAGCAGTGAATACTTCTTTTAGTAAACTTTCATGAGACCACTTTTCATTCATCATAAATCTTGATTTAAACATTTAACAAGCCAAAGATGGTGCAACCTGCTCTTAAATTGTGGTGCTGGTTTTATACTTTAGCTACTTTATTGTTGTGGACACGATTTGAAATTGTAATATTAAAAAACACACTCAAGCATTCCCCTCACATTTGGACGATTGTGTGTTCGTTTTTGTTTCATTTTATGACCAGCAGGGGGCGGGAGAAACCATTTGTAGGTTGGAAAAAAGACTTTTTCATATTGCTGACCGTTTGTTTCACCGCAAATATGCAAATCGCACACATCCCCTGGGATTTGTTTTGACTGTTTTTATGGCAAATGAATGACCTGACACATTCACAAAAACCTGGCATGCAGTTAACTCCAACTAATAATAAATAGACACTGAAGAACCCAAATGGCAATAGCTGCTAGCTAGCGATGGGAACGACAAAGCTGCGTAAAGCTGCTAAAACAACACTAGTTGGTTCCAGTGAAATGTTTTCATTGGCAAAAGATGACTGTTAAGCTTCATTGTTTGGAAAGTGCCGCCCTGTTGCTGGCGTTTGCATCAGCCGGTCGATGACCGTCGACCCGGAAGTTGTTCCAGGTCAGCACGGTGTTGCAGGTTAAATATTCCCCCTTTGCCCCATTCACACAAAACTTTTGTTTGACTGTTTTTTAACTATAACATTTACCTTACCTGCTAGTTGCGAAATACTTTGAAAGATACCATTTCATCACTGTTGCAACTCTTTCCATACAAATCCTCGGTTTTAATATACACCACAACAAATATGGAAACCTTTAACAAGTCTGCATCCCATTTACACAATATTTAATAGTTGATTATTTCAAAGATTGTTCTCACGTAATCATAATGATTAGTCAGATTCAAGAAGTCTGCCCTGTCAATGACTTGATTTGATTATTATTATTATTATTGTTCAGTAACTCAGAGACCAGAGACGGTTCAAAACAACCCCAAGCACACTAGATAGCACACTAGATAGCACACTATCCTCGCCCACTAGCCCACTAGCCCCTTCCCGCGATGATTGCTGATCTTTCGTGCACACAATGTACCTTAAACCTGTCAAGTCCTCTTTACATTTGCTCGGTGAGACTTGTGTTGCTAACCGGGAGAGATTTGACTTTCGGGAGCACCTTGGATAACGACAAAAGAAGCCTTCAGGGCGGATGTTTGAGTGAAGGCGCCACACCCTCTCCGATGAGTCTCGCACACGTCAACGGGGTGTGGGTTCGGGATGGGGGTGGGGGCCTCGTTGTGCGGGACAGTGGCTTGTGTGTTGCAAATGTGCCTGCTTTGCATCCAGCGTCTCCCGGCCCGCTGTTAGCATACCACACGCTGGTATTGCCGCTCACAGCCACTCCCCTGAAAGGCCCCGGAGCCCGACGATCAGCCCGATCTCACCCGGCTTTTGTTGCACGCCCGACACCACGCTGTGCTCCTGAAAGCACGTGAACTCTACCGGTGGCACGATGCTGGGGAAAGAAGGAAACCTTATTGCAGGAGTGGCAGTGATGATGCTCTCCACACCAAGCCGTAAGGATGGAGTATATGTTCAAAGTCCACGTGGATTTGACGAAAGGTGCATTTCAGCTTTGCGATACGGCCTATTGATTATATATATAGCTTATATATATATATAGCTTATATATATATAGCTTATATATATATATAGCTTATATATATATAGCTTATATATATAGAGCTTATATATATACAGCTTATATATATAGCTTTTTCCCAAATACTTTCAACTTCTTAAATAAGCTTTGGAAACCTTTTCTTTTAATAATGTCAGCTGTCATCATATTTTCAGTTGATTTTCCCTAACATTGTAGCTTTTTCCCCAAAATAGTTTTCCAAGCATGCTGACTTTATTTCTGAGAATATTAAAACTTTTAGAAAACTTTTCAGAATATGCAAACTCCACACAGTGATGGCCGAGGGTGGAATCGAACTCGGGTCTCCAAGCCGTTAGGCCTGCGCGCTAACCACTTGCCGATGTGCAGCCCATTATAGCTTTTCCCCAACCTCATTATGTATCTAATTATGATTTGGTTCTCATAATATTCCAGCTTTTGAGGGAGTATATTTCAAGGCTATGCTACGGAAATGACGTTTTTATTCTGAATATTTCAAGCTTGTTCTCATAAAATTATGACTTTGCTCTCGGAATATTTTGACTTTATTCTCATGAGATACTTACTTATTTCCATTTCTGCAGGGATTTTTTCAATGATTTCAACTTTGTTTTGGCACATTTTCTTCTCTTAATTATGACTTTTTTCCCCACAATATTTTGGCTTTATTAGAATAAATATTTGCTTTTTATCTACAGCCAAATTTTGATCATATTTGGTCTCAAATATATGACAAATGCCGTGATTTTTCCTCATCATATTCTTGTAAAATGCAGATTTTTCCTCTTAGATGTTAATATTTACACTTCATTTCCCCGATGACTCCCGTGTTGGCCTGACTGTTCGTCGACGAGCAGCAGGACATGCCAGCTTTATTGGAAGAGAGAAGATGTCCAAATGATGTATGGCTGACGTGGCCGCTGTGTCCACATCTTTTCTTTTCTCAGTCTTGCGTGGTCTCTGTTGCCGTGACGACGGTTCACACCAGTGACTCACGTGAGCGTGTGCTGGTCTTGCTTTTGTTTAAATAGTTAGTGAAATGGACATTTAACGTCTAATACAATAGGAGAATGTCTTGTGGGATACATGGTGGTGGTCTGCGCTCCAAGCTACTCATCGCTATTGGGCTGATCAGGCGGCCCTTGAGAAGCCAAGTAGAGAGTCCTGAAGTCCTGAACACGAAGCTTTCCTGTCACGGTCTCTCCCACGCCGGTAATGACAGGTGTGCTTTATCAGCGTGCCTCTTCAAATACCAAAGCATGACACGACCTGTTGCTTTTTTTTTTGCGTTACCCAATGGCGAAGTCTCAGGTCAGGTCACGGAAACACAAGCTGGATTTTGCCAAATGAATTTCCCTGGCGGTACATTTAAATAGCGAACACAGCTCCGGCTCATCTGGCGTATTCCTTGCTGCATTGTCTTTTTATTTGTTCTCGCTCACCTGTGTGCCCTCTTTCATTCAGCGCCGGCCTCTGCTGACTGAGGGCAGCGGCCCAGTAATAAACGTGTGTGCTTTTGGCAGCAAGAAGCAAGAATCCGACACTTTGAATGATTCAACTTCAAATGAAAAGGGCACCCGGGAAAAAAATCACGTTTGAATTCAATCATTGCGCTTGTCAGTGCGAATGATCAGGGATGTAGACAGCCCATGGTCCTATTCACTTCGGTGCCACTTTTGCATTCTAACATTGGGAGGATCCAATTGCCAACCATTTTGTTCTGCTTTTGTGAAATACAAGTCAAATGAAAGTGATTAGGTACAAACTACTGGCTAGAAAATGTCAGTGTGCGGACTTTATAAGACCTTTATATGATCATATATACTGAAACAAATGCGATTGCAGGAATCCCCTCATATTTACTGCGTTTCACTTGGACGTGAACGCATCGATGGCCGAGCATCCGGGTACTTTGGTCCATCACGATACGTAATGACGCATATCACAGAGGCTGCAGTTTGATTTGCGGGCCTCCGGGCGAAGGGGGGCAACCGGAACCAAGGGTACCCATATGCAGTATAAAAGCTGCCGCCGAGGGTCTATCGTCCTCTTTCTGTTACCTGGCTAGGGGCAGCAGCTTTGGCCGCGACAACCCAGAAACACCGGTAAGTCCAATTTGAATGGCTTCAGGCAGTTTCGCCTCCGGGCGTGTTGGCTGATGTCGTCCTAGCAGCAATTATGTAGTTGTGCCGTGATTGTTCATCCGACTTCAGTATCGTTATGTAACCCGCTGTTTTATTATGGTGTGTCTGTTCTATACAACCATCTTATAAAAATGCATTCGACATCCTGTGTATTTTTTACGTTTGGCCGACATGTTGAGGCAAAATGGTTTCTTAAACACGGTGGACCGATGCCGTAAGGACAAAGGGACTGTAGTGAAATGGCCGCCAAAGGCATCACATCCCGCCTCATTGGACCGCCGATTCATCTAATATGGTGGCAGTCGTGGTTGTGGTCCACATTGCGGTGAATATTGAGCCATATTATGACTCTTGTGAGGACGTGGCCCAAAGTAGAACACGTGTCCGTGGGCCGGCGAGGCCTGCTAGCTTGCATGCTAGCATGCATGCTAGCAGCGGCTGTGCATTCTTGTTCGATGACTGCTCGGTTTGGTCAGGCGGCAAATATGCCTTGACTCAAGTGGCTCAAGCCGCTGTAAATGAATCGCCCTAAAGGTTTATTTTTGTCCTCCGACTAGAAACTCCCAACAATGCCTAAGGAAAAGACCCACATCAACATCGTGGTCATTGGCCATGTCGACTCCGGAAAGTCTACCTCCACCGGCCACTTGATCTACAAGTGCGGTGGCATCGACAAGAGAACCATCGAGAAGTTCGAAAAGGAAGCCGCTGAGGTGAGCGAAAATCCTCCCCAATTTCTAGTCACTTCCAAAATGGCGGCTCGGGCATGGCGAGCTGAGCAGTCGACAGAAGGGCGTGGTCCTTTATGCGCATGCGTCACCGCTGCGTCCACAAAGCCTATGCAAATAGTTCAAGCTTAGGGTGAGAGCACTGTGTTGTATTGAATGCATTACTTTTAGCTTGGATGAGTAAGCGTGTCAAAGGCAGTTGATGAAAGTCTTGACTGGCGTACATAGAGCTTTCATCAATGGAATAAACCTGGATGTCATTTTAGAAAATATCTGAAAGTCATCACTTTAGATCTTTCAAGTTAACAGTTATTGGCAATTTGAATCTAATGGTGACAACCTAAATGTTAAGTGGATTGAGTTCACTTTAATAAAATTGACTTGTTGCAAACCAGATGGGCAAGGGCTCCTTCAAGTACGCCTGGGTGCTGGACAAACTGAAGGCTGAGCGTGAGCGTGGTATCACCATTGACATCGCTCTGTGGAAGTTTGAGACCAGCAAGTACTACGTGACCATCATTGATGCTCCTGGACACAGGGACTTCATCAAGAACATGATCACCGGCACTTCTCAGGTAATCTCGACACAATCTTGCATACATGTCACGTTTTTAGGGTGTGGCAGTGTGTAACAGTTCTTGATGCCAGGCTGACTGCGCCGTGCTGATCGTCGCCGCCGGTGTCGGTGAGTTTGAGGCCGGCATCTCCAAGAACGGACAGACCCGTGAGCACGCCCTGCTGGCATTCACCCTCGGCGTGAAGCAGCTCATCGTTGGTGTCAACAAGATGGACTCCACTGAGCCCCCCTACAGCCAGAAGCGTTTTGAGGAAATCACCAAGGAGGTCAGCACCTACATCAAGAAGATCGGATACAACCCCGCCACTGTTGCCTTCGTCCCCATCTCTGGGTGGCATGGAGACAACATGCTGGAGACCAGTGACAAGGTGAGGTTCAATTGCTGTTTAACAGACGCCAGAGCAGACTTCATTTTTGATTCACCCTTTTCTTTGTAGATGAGCTGGTTCAAGGGATGGAAGATTGAGCGCAAGGAGGGCAACGCCAGTGGAACCACCCTGCTGGAGGCTCTGGATGCCATCCTTCCTCCTTCTCGCCCCACCGACAAGCCCCTTCGTCTGCCTCTGCAGGATGTCTACAAAATTGGAGGTGACTGAATGGTTCTGTCTTCTTCCAAGGCCCACCACAGCATTTTCTCATGGGCTCTCACCACTTTCCCAGGTATCGGAACAGTCCCCGTCGGCCGTGTGGAGACTGGTGTGCTGAAGCCCGGCATGGTGGTCACCTTCGCTCCCCCCAACCTGACCACTGAGGTCAAGTCTGTGGAGATGCACCACGAGTCTCTGGTTGAGGCTGTGCCCGGCGACAACGTGGGCTTCAACGTGAAGAACGTTTCCGTCAAGGAGATCCGTCGCGGTTATGTCGCTGGTGACAGCAAGAACGACCCGCCCAAGGGTGCTGATAACTTCAACGCTCAGGTGTGTATGCTAGTTTTCTTTAATGTTGGTGGTTGCAGCTGGTAATGACCTTGTCTCTCCAGGTCATCATCCTGAACCACCCTGGTCAGATCAACGAAGGCTACGCCCCTGTGCTGGACTGCCACACAGCTCACATTGCCTGCAAGTTCAAGGAGCTCATTGAGAAGATCGACCGTCGTTCTGGCAAGAAGCTTGAGGACAACCCCAAATTTGTCAAGTCTGGAGACGCCGCCATTGTCAAAATGATTCCCACCAAGCCCATGGTGGTGGAGCCCTTCTCTAGTTACCCTCCCCTTGGTGAGTGCTCTCCTCCAGTGCGGTGACAGACCCACACCAGCTTTAGTTCTGGAGACAAACGCGTTCTTGTCCTCGCAGGTCGTTTCGCTGTGCGTGATATGAGGCAGACTGTGGCTGTTGGCGTCATCAAAGCTGTGGAGACTAAGGAAGTGAGCGGTAAGACCACCAAGGCTGCGGAGAAGGCCCAGAAGAAGAAATGAATGGTTGTGCAGGACATCCAGCAAGGAGATGTGTGCCGGCAGCAGCGGGCCACCCATTCTCCCCCCATCTCCGTCTCTTCCCACCCCGGATCATCTCTGAAGCAGAGTTCACTGCTCAAGGACTGGCTTATGCTGATTAAAACTCATCGCAAAAGTTTTCGCAGGAAAAAGAACTTTTGGGCATTGTCGTTTTACCTAATTAACATGACGGTGCCTCGAAGTTTGGAACTGTACATTGGATGTTCAAATGCCACAAGTTTGATTGGAAAGAAAGCTGCTGGTAACTAATAAAATGTCTTTGAAAAAATGGACACCTTTGTGTCAAGTTGTTCTTCTGCTGTAGAAGCCCCCAGGTGTTGTGCTGTCAGCCAATCAGTGGTGGGCTGCCTGCTGGTCTGGCTTGTAATTCCGGTTCTTGGGAGTCTCAGACAGGACCGTACAGGTCCAACCTCCTGGCTGCTAGCCTATAAAAGGGGGAGATGGGCAGCGCTTGATCTCTTTGCCTAGCTTAAGGACTACTGCTTGGTACCTGGGTGCAGGTTGGTATTTTTTCTGTATATTACATCAAATTGGGTGGTAAGTTGGGCTTTCTGTCTAGTCAATCTTTGACTACTGATGAATGGAAAGAAACGTTAACAAGTTAACTGTATAATGTGAGCGCCATGACGTAGTCCTGACAACATGGCGGCGCTCGTTTACCGTCCTAACATGGAGGCCGACCACGTGATTAACAAAGGTGTCGCGAGCCGGTTGTTGCCTAACTGTAAAATGTCACCAATCCTGTCAGATGTACTGTTGCTAGGCTCGCCATACCATAGTTGTAAAGTGCCAAAGACGTAACCACCGTGTTCCGGAAAGGCTTTAATAAACATGTCCTTCGTCTCCAGTCGCTCAAAATGCCTAAGGAGAAAATCCACATCAACATCGTGGTCATCGGCCATGTTGATTCCGGCAAGTCCACCACCACCGGACACCTTATCTACAAGTGCGGCGGCATCGACAAGAGAGCCATCGAGAAGTTCGAGAAGGAAGCCGCTGAGGTGAGCGAAACTTTTTTTTTTTACTTTTGCGGCCCTATCAAAATGGCGGCTCCACTAAAGGAAGCTGTTGGCGCGTGCCGGTTGCTGCATGCAAATGTCGAGTCGATCCGAATGTCGATGTCCTTGATATCAGGGTACTACCGGTATGTTTTTGAATAATAGTGCGATTAGTCGACATAATCCCGTGCGATGTTATGGTTCTTTGATTAAATATCTGATTTTTTGTTGAAGTATGTTCATGTTCAAAGGGACTAAGAGTTGTCACTCTTGCATCGATATCTTGTTAAAATGTACACGGACAAGTGTGTTGATACAGATATTTTTTTGATACAGATATTCAATGATGTTGATAAATGTCAAAGTAACAAGTACCATTATAGGCAATACTGGCCCTGTATTTGCATTTGGAGTACCACCCACCTGCACAGAAAAGTAGATCCCCTACTGGAGCTTGTGGGAATGACAGCATGGATCATCTTTTTTTCTTCATTCCTCTCTAATCTAGATGGGCAAGGGCTCCTTCAAGTACGCCTGGGTGCTGGACAAACTGAAGGCTGAGCGCGAGCGTGGTATCACCATTGACATCGCTCTGTGGAAGTTTGAGACCAGCAAGTACTACGTGACCATCATTGATGCTCCTGGACACAGGGACTTCATCAAGAACATGATCACCGGCACTTCTCAGGTAATCTCGACACAAAACTAATTTAAACCTTCTGTGTTTGTGCGGCCATCTTTAACTGGGGGCTCAATGCCAGGCCGACTGCGCCGTGCTGATCGTCACCGCCGGTGTCGGTGAGTTTGAGGCCGGCATCTCCAAGAACGGCCAGACCCGTGAGCACGCCCTGCTGGCCTACACCCTCGGTGTGAAGCAGCTCATCGTTGCTGTCAACAAGATGGACTCCACTGAGCCCCCCTACAGCCAGAAGCGTTTTGAGGAAATCACCAAGGAGGTCAGCACCTACATCAAGAAGATCGGATACAACCCCAACGCTGTTGCCTTCGTCCCCATCTCTGGGTGGCATGGAGACAACATGCTGGAGACCAGTGACAAGGTGAGGATCGCTAATCGTTTCAAGCAACCAGGAACTGCTGTCAGTATGGTTTTGAGGTTTGGTTTTCTTTGTAGATGAGCTGGTTCAAGGGATGGAAGATTGAGCGCAAGGAGGGCAACGCCAGTGGAACCACCCTGTTTGAGGCTCTGGATGCCATCCTTCCTCCTTCTCGTCCCCTCGACAAGCCCCTTCGTCTGCCTCTGCAGGATGTCTACAAAATTGGAGGTGACTGAATGGTTCTGTCTTCTTCCAAGGCCCACCACAGCATTTTCTCATGGGCTCTCACCACTTTCCCAGGTATCGGAACAGTCCCCGTCGGCCGTGTGGAGACTGGTGTGCTGAAGCCCGGCATGGTGGTCACCTTCGCTCCCCCCAACCTGACCACTGAGGTCAAGTCTGTGGAGATGCACCACGAGTCTCTGTCCGAGGCTTTGCCAGGCGACAACGTGGGCTTCAACGTGAAGAACGTTTCCGTCAAGGAGATCCGTCGTGGTAATGTCGCTGGTGACAGCAAGAACGACCCGCCCAAGGCTGCTGATAACTTCAACGCTCAGGTGAATGAGCGTCACGACAGAACACCATTTGGGAGAAATGTTACAAAGACTGTTTGTTTCAGTGGTGGCTTCAGCTGATCACTTTTGTTGAAGAGACTGAACAGTCACATCGTCATCATCATCATCATCATCATAGTCTCTCTCCTGGCACAGGTCATCGTCCTGAACCACCCTGGTCAGATCAACGCAGGCTACGCCCCCGTGCTGGACTGCCACACAGCTCACATTGCCTGCAAGTTCTCAGAGCTCCTTGAGAAGATCGACCGCCGTTCTGGCAAGACGCTTGAGGAGAACCCCAAGTTTATCAAGTCTGGAGACGCCAGCATTGTCAAAATGATTCCCGCCAAGCCCATGGTGGTGGAGGCCTTCTCTAATTACCCTCCCCTTGGTGAGTGCTCTCCTCTCCTCCAACACTGTGGCCCAGACCCACACCAGCTTTTGGAATCAGAATCGCCTTTATTGTGATTGTATTGCATACAACGAAATTTGAGCGCACCTCCACGGTGCATTTTGTAGAAGGTAAGAATAAGGAAAAGCACCACCTCCTTGTCCTTCCAGGTCGCTTTGCTGTGCGCGACATGAAGCAGACGGTAGCTGTGGGCGTCATCAAGTCTGTGGTGGCCAAGGATACGGGAAGTGGTAAGGTGACCAAGGCTGCACAGAAGGCACAGAAGAAATGAATTATCATGCAGGACCCAACGCCAACCTCCCCCGACATCAGCCCCCTACTCAAGGAGTGGCTCATACGAGTTCAAACCCACCGAAAAAGCTTCCGCAGGAAAGGACGTTGCGTGTCTTTTCTCAATGATTCGCATCCTTATTATGTGGAAACAATAATAAAAATCTGAAAGCTGCCAAATTTGTGTGCTTTACTGCGAATCAGAAGGGTTGAAAGGTTGAAACGTTGAAAGGTTGAAACGTTGAAAGGTTGAAACGTTGAAAGGTTGAAACGTTGAAAGGTTGAAACGTTGAAAGGTTGTGTTTTAGCATACCTGTCACCGGCTCCCCGCCCCTTCTCCCACAGCAGCCAACCACCAGGTGCAGGTGCAAGCCACGCCCACAGGTGGCCGTTGGGCCCTGCACAGCTTCTGCAGGTGGAGCCCCAAGTGGTGTTTGCAAAGGACCCACAACAGGGACACCCCCTGTTGTGGTTGCTGGTGTGGAGCAGGCTAACCCCACGGAATAAATCTCCATGGTCATTTATAACAGAACATCTCCCACTCTCCACTATCCCACTTGAGTGAAACCGGATGACAGATAAACTGAGCCAGGATAGCCAAGCTATTCCAGCTTAGACCCTCATCCTAGTTTTGGGTGGACCACCCGGGCTAATTGTCTTAGGGATTGGAACCGTCCCTGTCAGCCGTGTGGAGACTGGTGTGCTTGATGTCACCCTCGATTCCCCCAGCACCGAGGTCACGTCTGTGGATCCCACCCAACACCTGTGGCAGTGGAGCACGCTTGCCAGGAGGCCACCAGCCCAGGCTCCCTAGCCGCTGACCAGGAGCAGCTCGGAGGTGTCGAGGAGTGAGGTTTACTTTGCGTCCAACTAAGACGGCTGGCATCTACTTCACTTGCCTGGCCTGTATGTCCAGTTCTCAGGTGCCTCACACAGTAAGATCCAAGTCCAACCTCCGGCTGGTACCATATAAAAGGTGTAGACCGGTCATGCTTGCTCTCTTTGTCTGGATCTGGGAACAACCTCCTTGGTGCCTGCTTTGCCTGTTGGTAAGTTTACTCCACTATACTGAGTGTTCCCTTAAGGTCCCACATCCAAGGCGGTGATAGGTTATCGTGGTGTACGTTCATCCAAGGCAGTGATAGGTTATCGTGGTGTACGTTCATCCAAGGCGGTGACAGGTTATCGTGGTGTACGTTCATCCAAGGCGGTGATAGGTTATCGTGGTGTACGTTCATCCAAGGTGGTGATAGGTTATCGTGGTGTACGTTCATCCAAGGTGGTGATAGGTTATCGTGGTGTACGTTCATCCAAGGCGGTGGTGTACGTTGGAGGGTTCAATGGTGGCGTATGAAATGCGTGGGGAGTAATTCAGCAATGTGGCCTCTGGCTCCTTTTTAAAGTAAAGTTTTGGTGATGAAATGTGACAAATTCAACTTAGAATACTCAAGTTGAGCATGCGACTGGTCCCAGTTGGAACTTGTCTCGTCACAACAAGGCGGGACAACACGGCATGGCAACTCGGAGGCCGAGCATGTGACTCGTAAAGGTGTGGTGCATGCCGCCGGCTGCCGAATGGCATAGCGATTCACTGATAAGCTCTTCAACAACAATCACAGTTGGCAACAAAAAAGAAAAAGTTAAGAACAAACAAAGTCCAATCTGTAGTTTGATGGTCCAGTTTTAGGTGGCCATCCAGCCCAAAGCCCAAGTGTGTACGAGCCACTTCATCTAAACATCTTCACTTCAGTTTTCTTTTGTTTAAAGTTTAAAAAGCGTGGGATCGCCCGAGGATTCCTCCGACAGTGGAAGAATACGCCACGCTTCCTCAGGATGGAACCCAGTGGGAGGAAAATAAGCAGGGCCCTAAAACTCAGCCCCGTGGGACCCCTCGAGACGGAGCAGTGGAGCATTCAGCAGCAGCAAAGTGAACACCCGAAGCCCCCCAGACAAGGGCCACAAAGGGCCACTTGTTGCTGAGAAGGCCGACATGGAAGATTGTGCTGCATTTGGTGCAGCAAGACCAGAATTACCTGTTCCCCCCCGCCCGTTGCCAGGAGAATGGCGTTAAAAACGCCCACTAGGGCTGACTCAGGGCCTTGAAAGGCTTCCAACCCTGACTGAAAACGTGTCCCTGAACGGAATGTCGCGCTCATCCAAAGAAGGCCGTTTGGAAATAGGTCACCACAGATGCTCCAGCATGTTTCCAGGTAGGAGTTGAACTACTGCATGTTTCAGATGTGGAAGAAGCACACCTGAAGACAGATTATTATTCATGATGGGAGGAGCTGGCTGCCCTATTCAAGAACTGAGGCGGGATGGCATCATGGGGGGAAGCTGAAGGCCTGATCCAAAGGACTAGCTCTGAAGCGCATCAGGGTCCCTGTCTCACACTGCTGGAAGACCACACAGCAGGGATGAGCTCCCTTGGAGCGGCAACCTTATGAACAAAGACATTGCGCAACTCAGAGACGGGTAGCAAACATGCAGGCCGAGAGGCCTTTAGGACGGAGTCGATGGCTGTGACTGCTCCTCTGCTCCTCATCTGACAGGAGCCGGATGAGGTGGCTCAGGCATCTGAGCAAGATACCTCCCGGAAGCCTCCCAGGGGGCCGTGATCAGGGCCCGTCCGACGAGTAGGGGGCCCTGGGGAACACCCAGGCCACGTTGGAGAGACTCAGTCTCTCAACTAGCTTGGGAAAACTTCAGGATCCATCAGGAGGAGATGGATGAGGCAGCCGGAGAGAGAGGAGTTTGGGCCTCTCATGTCAGGCTGCTGCCCCCGCTCACTGACCTCAGATCAGCTGAACAAGATGGATCAGTGGTTTCTATTATTTGTTTATTGACTAAAATATTTCCATCATGTTGGCTTTCCGTGGTTATGGTTATGGTTATTACACGTCATGAGCTCCAGATGTGAGATGACATTAGCGTTGCTCAGCCTTTTGCTGTAGCCACCATGTTCCTTTACCCACAAACATGTCCTTCGTCTCCAGTCGCTCAAAATGCCTAAGGAGAAAATCCACATCAACATCGTGGTCATCGGCCATGTTGATTCCGGCAAGTCCACCACCACCGGGCACCTTATCTACAAGTGCGGCGGCATCGACAAGAGAGCCATCGAGAAGTTCGAGAAGGAAGCCGCTGAGGTGAGCGAGAGGGTTTTTCTTTTCGATATTCCTGGCTATTTTCAAAGGGCCACGCAGTGGACGAGTGGTTAGCATGCAGGCCACACGGGCAGGAGATGGGAAGACCTGGGTTGGAATCTCCGCTTGGGCATCCCTGTGTGCAGTCTGCATGTTCTCTTCTTTTCTCCGGGTACCAAGGTCCAGCCCAAGGTCCAGCCAACTTGTCGGCTGTAGCTCAACCCCAGTCCAAGGTCCCATCACCTCCCAGGTCCAGCAGTCCCCAGCTTCTGCTTGAAACAGGCTCCAGCTCCTTGCTCCGTGCCAACCCAGACAAGTCCTTTCAGAGAAATGATCCACGGCAGACTGAGGCCAGATCGCTTCCGGCCCATGATCCATGCCACACCATGGGCAGGTCACCCTGGCCTCTGTTCCTGCTCTAAGTTCTTGTCACCTCCTGTACCCGTTCCAAGGCTACCAAGGTCTAATGGCCTCCCAAGGTCTAATGGCCTCCTGTACCCACTCCAAGACCGACCAAGGTCTAAAGGCCAAGTCAATTTACCTTCTGGTTTCCACACCGTAACGGGGTCCTACTGGCCACTCCCACAATTATTGAAATGAAACAATAACAATATATCATTTCTTCTTCATTCCTCTCTAATCTAGATGGGCAAGGGCTCCTTCAAGTACGCCTGGGTGCTGGACAAACTGAAGGCTGAGCGTGAGCGTGGTATCACCATTGACATCGCTCTGTGGAAGTTTGAGACCACCAAGTACTACGTGACCATCATTGATGCTCCTGGACACAGGGACTTCATCAAGAACATGATCACCGGCACTTCTCAGGTAATCTCGACACAAAACTAATTTAAACCTTCTGTGTTTGTGCGGCCATCTTTAACTGGGGGCTCAATGCCAGGCCGACTGCGCCGTGCTGATCGTCACCGCCGGTGTCGGTGAGTTTGAGGCCGGCATCTCCAAGAACGGACAGACCCGTGAGCACGCCCTGCTGGCCTACACCCTCGGCGTGAAGCAGCTCATCGTTGCTGTCAACAAGATGGACTCCTCTGAGCCCCCCTACAGCCAGAAGCGTTTTGAGGAAATCACCAAGGAGGTCAGCACCTACATCAAGAAGATCGGATACAACCCCAACGCTGTTGCCTTCGTCCCCATCTCTGGGTGGCATGGAGACAACATGCTGGAGACCAGTGACAAGGTGAGGATCGCTAATCGTTTCAAGCAACCAGGAACTGCTGTCAGTATGGTTTTGAGGTTTGGTTTTCTTTGTAGATGAGCTGGTTCAAGGGATGGAAGATTGAGCGCAAGGAGGGCAACGCCAGTGGAACCACCCTGTTTGAGGCTCTGGATGCCATCCTTCCTCCTTCTCGTCCCCTCGACAAGCCCCTTCGTCTGCCTCTGCAGGATGTCTACAAAATTGGAGGTGACTGAATGGTTCTGTCTTCTTCCAAGGCCCACCACAGCATTTTCTCATGGGCTCTCACCACTTTCCCAGGTATCGGAACAGTCCCCGTCGGCCGTGTGGAGACTGGTGTGCTGAAGCCCGGCATGGTGGTCACCTTCGCTCCCCCCAACCTGACCACTGAGGTCAAGTCTGTGGAGATGCACCACGAGTCTCTGTCCGAGGCTTTGCCAGGCGACAACGTGGGCTTCAACGTGAAGAACGTTTCCGTCAAGGAGATCCGTCGTGGTAATGTCGCTGGTGACAGCAAGAACGACCCGCCCAAGGCTGCTGATAACTTCAACGCTCAGGTGAATGAGCGTCACGACAGAACACCATTTGGGAGAAATGTTACAAAGACTGTTTGTTTCAGTGGTGGCTTCAGCTGATCACTTTTGTTGAAGAGACTGAACAGTCACATCGTCATCATCATCATCATCATCATAGTCTCTCTCCTGGCACAGGTCATCGTCCTGAACCACCCTGGTCAGATCAACGCAGGCTACGCCCCCGTGCTGGACTGCCACACAGCTCACATTGCCTGCAAGTTCTCAGAGCTCATTGAGAAGATCGACCGCCGTTCTGGCAAGACGCTTGAGGAGAACCCCAAGTTTATCAAGTCTGGAGACGCCAGCATTGTCAAAATGATTCCCGCCAAGCCCATGGTGGTGGAGGCCTTCTCTAATTACCCTCCCCTTGGTGAGTGCTCTCCTCTCCTCCAACACTGTGGCCCAGACCCACACCAGCTTTCCAGCACCACCTCCTTGTCCTTCCAGGTCGCTTTGCTGTGCGCGACATGAAGCAGACGGTAGCTGTGGGCGTCATCAAGTCTGTGGTGGCCAAGGATACGGGAAGTGGTAAGGTGACCAAGGCTGCACAGAAGGCACATAAGAAATGACAAAAGATTCCGTCTCCACACCAAAGCACGCCAACCTGCCCTAACATCCACTTCCTGTTCAAAGAGTGGCTCATCCCAATGAAAAGCCACTGGAAAAGCTTCCGCAGGAAAGCATTTTGAGCGCCTTTTGGCAATGAATGCCATCCTTATTATGTGGAAACTAGAAGAATAAAATGTGCCGCCTGCCAAATGAAGTTTCTTGCGTGCTGCTTTGTGTGTTTTACTGCAGATGTCCTTCAGCAAGGTCATCAAGGTCATCATTTCCAGCTGGTATAGTGTGGATTTCTAACAGGGTAACTTTCAAGGGATCCAAATATGAGGGGGCATGAGGCTTTTGGCTACTTTAGGATGAACCTCACATGCACTGGAAGCTTTATGCACACAGTAGAGTTGGAGTTTAGACTGTTTGTCTGTTCTTGCTGATCTTCGCACTCGAACCCACTGGCCACTTCCCTCCGAGAACAGCCCGTTTGAAGGGGGTCCTGACTAGCGAGCCGTCGTCTTTCACAACACTTGCAAAAAGATGAAAAGATTCCTGGTGGGTGATGCCATCTAGTGTTAGGATTTGGTACAGAACTTCCTGTTTGTTTCTTATCCTGTATATCCCAACCAATCGACATTGGACATTGGTATCGATAATGTGTATCGATTTCAATACAGTATCACATTTCTATGACACAAAATACTTGATTACAACGATGTCACAGAATAAGGGGACATTTAAATCAATTTAAAAAATTAAATACGGGAAACGGAGGGCAATC
Organism: Doryrhamphus excisus; assembly: GCF_030265055.1. Classification (NCBI taxonomy): domain Eukaryota; kingdom Metazoa; phylum Chordata; class Actinopteri; order Syngnathiformes; family Syngnathidae; genus Doryrhamphus; species Doryrhamphus excisus. The sequence goes on along the minus strand of NC_080479.1, from coordinate 20,633,494 downwards.
CAGAAAAAACAATAATCACAATCATTTTCTCCAGCCCCGGCAGCCTTGTTCAGTGCAACCGTGAGTGTCTACGAGAGTAACCATTTTATTTTGAAGGCCTGGTTTTACTGGCCTCAAGATGTTGCGATGACGTTGCCCGAGTGTGACCAAGCGGAAAGGAAGCAGTGCCTCTCCAGCAAATAAAGCTAAAATGCGGGGGAAATACAGTAAACGGTTACAACGAGAAAATAAGAGAAAAGTACGATGGTTTTCCGAGGACCCTGAATCACAAAAGTTTTAATGTTTACAACTGGACGGCGGTACCTTTGTGTCAAGCCGCTAACCCCCGCCGGGCTGCTTTTCGGGGCGCACACCAGCATAAGTACTTGTCACCGGAAGTGTTGCGTTCTCTTCTAGTGATCCAACATGGCGGTGAGTGGCTTCTCCTACATACGAATTAGCTACTATGAAGACGATGTGGGTATCTGCTATCATCGGAGCCATGGAGACCCCCGAACGGCCGTATTACTCACAGTGGCTCACATATGGTTACGTTAGAGAAGCCTTATGTTGTATTCCATCGATTGAAGCATTTAATGACCCGAAATGACTTAAACTGCTAATGCTAATATGCTAGTTGTCGGAAAATGAAGTCGGGATCAAAATGAGTTACAAAGAAGCGTGCTCGACCTTTAAAGTATGTGATTCTTAACAGTGGATTGCGAAAGTCCTTGTCAGCCGTAATATTTTTAACTACACGGAGTATTACGTTGAAATGTACGTATTAGAGCTCCGAGGTGAAAGTAGCAGTACGGGATATGTATGGACATGTCCTCTGCTTACACACGTGACCACGGTGGGACTTGGCGAGAGCTCGACTCGGGCAGGCAGACGAGACAATACGGTTTTTGCAGTATTTCTATGTATTTAAGTTCTGCAGGTCCCAGGCTTGTGGCAGCAGTAAACAAGGAGGTCAATTGAGCCATCACCTGCTTTCATGTCTGACAGGAACAGGGTGAGAAGAAGGAGAACCCCATGAGAGAGCTGCGCATCCGCAAGCTCTGCCTGAACATCTGCGTGGGGGAGAGCGGCGACAGGCTGACCCGAGCTGCCAAAGTGCTGGAGCAGCTCACAGGACAGACCCCCGTCTTCTCCAAGGGTGAGTGGTCCTGCTGCAAAACAGGAGACTCGGCTCTATTATGGAACATTGAACACTGCTGAAGTGCCCTTGAGCCAGTGTCCTGAGCCCCAAAGAGCTGTTGCTAAGAGCTGTTGCTAATGTCAACGCCTATGTTGACTTCATAGATGGGGCTTCCTAGCACACCTGGATGCGTAGATGTTACATGCTAAAGATGGATCTGCGCGATCGATCGATTGCGCTGCGATGGTATATTACTGCGCCCGGGATGGATGTGTGTAGTTTAGATGCCAACAGGACTGAGCGTTGTTACTTACAAGAATCAACAAGAAGTGGATGCATGCAAATATCAAATCTTTAATTGTCAAGCAGTTCACTTTGTTACCGTTCTCGGCGGGGGGAGTGTGAACCCTAACCATGTCATTGTATGCAATTAGCAGATCAACGATTGTCATTATATCGTCAACGCAGTGTCAAAGCATCGGTCTCCAGCGCAAGGCAGTTATATCCATCGTGAGCGCAGAAATCGATCTATTTGTGCGCTAACGATGGATCCATCTCGGGCGCAGCGCTGTCGATCGATCGTGCAGATGCATCGTTGGCGCATAATGCAGATATATTGGGCTCCCACTAAATGTTCTTTCAGACCTGGCACGCGACTCTGTAGATGTTCCGCATGTCTTGATTGTAAGGGTGGCAGAGTCTCTTTTTCACGTTGCAGCAAAAGCGGTAGAAAATGAATGAATGAATGTTTGTGTTGCCTGCAGCCCGCTATACTGTGAGATCATTCGGCATCCGTAGAAATGAAAAGATTGCTGTCCACTGCACCGTCCGTGGTGCTAAAGCTGAGGAGATCCTAGAGAAAGGACTCAAGGTAAGCCTGCGTCTCGCCAGTGGTGCTGGTTTTCATCCTTTAATAGACAAGATGTTATCATTCAAGTACACGCCTATGCTGTGATCATGCCGCGCCTCAAATTGTAAAAAGTCTTCATCTTTGCTCTGAAACAAGGTCTTGTTCTGAACCACATTTCAGGTGCGCGAGTACGAGCTGAGAAAGAACAACTTTTCCGATACTGGAAACTTCGGCTTTGGCATCCAGGAGCACATTGATCTGGGCATCAAGTACGACCCCAGCATTGGCATCTACGGATTGGACTTTTACGTGGTAAAGCAGTCTTACATCTCACACGTTGTTCTTGTGGAGCCGCACGGTTCATTTCATGAGGTGACATTTGTGCTCTGGGTGTATTTTACTGTAGTTTCATCATGATCATGTCATTAACTTGCCTTTTGTTGAAGCTTCTCACGTTCCGTCCATGGTCTGTTCAGGTTCTGGGCCGGCCCGGCTTCAGCATTGCCGACAAGAAGCGGAAACGAGGCCGCATCGGGTTCAGACACCGCATCCGCAAAGAGGAGTCCATGCGCTGGTTCCAGCAGAAAGTGAGTCTATCCTACAATATGTCCAAGACGGGTGTCTATGTGACGCATGCTGTGTTCTCTTGCAGTACGATGGTATCATCCTCCCTGGCAAGTAAAGGACCCCTTCTCACCTCTTTGTAACAAAGATAAAAATAAAAATAGAGAAGAACATAGTTGTCCTGCACTTGTTTCCTTTTGGAGGAGTTCATGAGAAGTGCTGCTAACGCGAACCTGAGCTCTTAGAACTTGGCTTATAAAATCCTATGGATGTTGTTCCTGCCACCGCATATGCGGTTGCTACTGGAACCTTGTGGTTCCCCCTGGGCGCACATGCAGGGAATCAAGAGTTGGAATGGAATTGAACTTGGTCTCCCACCATGCTCTCGTGAGGATGAAAATGCAGAGACAAGCTTTTGATCAGTTTGGTTTTACTCGGTGAAACTCCATCAAATGACATGAAGGAACTACAAAGCCATCTGATGCGTAGGGAATCCAGATTAGCCTCACGAAAACCCAGTGGGCTTTTTTTTCCTCATTTGGCATTCATTCTTTTTCTCCATCGTCCTCCACTCTGCACCCGAAACATCTTAAATGCACAAACCCTTCTCTCCAATTGGCCTCGGAAGCGATTGATCCTAATGACTGCTTTGTGTGTCTGGCATGACCAAGTGCTCTGCTAGCACGTCCAGGTGCGTCTCAGTGAGTGGGAGTCCATTTGGGCAGATCATTCGTCTCCCAAATGAAATACGGTCAAAAAGCTGAATACTGTAAAACTACTGGTTTGTGTTCAAAACACGTTGGAAGAAACCATTTCCTTTCATGGAGTCCTTAGTCTGATTTGGCCACACACCTGTACCGCTGATCCTTCATGATCAATCTGATGAACGACTCCTTTTGCCACATGAACAAGTCTGCTTCACTGTTTGGATGTTTGTTCCAACAAGCCTTCTTCCCTTCTCTCCATCTTCCCATCCTCTTCCACCTGCTCCTCGTCGGTTTCTTTCAAATCTTCTTTTCATTTTCATTCCTCTGGGAACACGCTGGACCCCCCCCCCCCCCCCCCCCCCCCCTTAAAGATTCACCCGTACTTGAAATTGAACCCGTAACTTGATTGGATTAGAGCCTCCATTCACTTGTTATTTAAAATGGGAAACCATCAATGGTGACTCTTGTGGACAGACGTGATCCAGATGTTCTCCAGTCCCGGCCCCTCTAAGCCGTGATGCTTTGGGCCGGGGCCACACTGTTCTCTCTGCTCCGGTTCTTCCCAGCCTGCTGGTGCTCCTCATGGCCCGGTGTGTTGCGGTGCTGCTGGCGGCGTGGGGCGTGGCGAGGCGGCAGTGACAGCGTGCAACAGGACACGCCTACTGTGGGCTCAGGCAGGTCTTCCGCCCAGGACCAGCTGTCAGTGGTCGGATTGTAGGTCTGGACGGCGGACTTGTAGCGCTTCTCCGCCTCGTTCCACCCCCCCAACAGGTACAGCTTGTCGGCTAGCGGCGACAGCCCCGCCGTGCTCACGCCCAGCGATAGCGGGGCAGCCCGGCTCCACGCGCCCTCACCCTCCGGGGAGAAGACCTCCACGGTAAGCACATCCACCCTCTCCCCACCGGGCCCCAGCTGGCTCCCCCCCACCACATACACTTTCCCGCTCAGCGTGGCAGAGCAGTGCCAGCCGCGGGGCGTCTCCATGGAGGGCTTCTCCGCCCAGGTGTCGCTCTCCACGCTGTAACATGCCACAGAGCGGGAGTAGGCGCAGTTGATGTAGCCGCCGCTCACCAGGAGGTCTCCAGAGGGGAGGGTGGCGCTGGCATGGCAGCAGCGCGGCACCTCCATAGGGGCACGCATCTGCCAGCTGTTGGAGGAGGGCAGGTAGCTTTCGGTGGTGGCCAGGAGGCCCTCTACATTTCGGCCCCCGATGGCAAACAGGCGCCCCCTGCTGGCTGTCAGTGAGAAATGTGTGCGGCGTTGACGCATGCTAGCCAGGTGGAGCCAGGTGTTGAAGCGGGGGTCGTACCTGCGACGGGAGATAAGAAGCCTGACCTGTGACGACCGGACAAGGCAACGACCGCGCCAGGGAAAGTCTCACCTGCTGAGGGTGCTGACGGCGTGCTTGGCCTGGTTACGAGCGTCGTTCTGGTCCTCGCCGCCCGCCACATACAGAAAGCCGTCCATCACCGCCACGCACTGATTGAAGCTCTTCGCTGGCAGCTGGGTCAGGTGGCGCCAGGCCGCTCCACCCTCACGGGGGTCCCGCCACAGCACCTGCACACAGGGCTCTAAAGGTCACGGCGGGACTTTTGCAGCCTTGTTTGGGGACCGTGCATGGGCACCGACCTCGCGACTGAGGGCGCGTTCGGTGAGCGAGGGCCGGCCGCCAACAGTGAGCAAGGTCTGGTAGCTGGCGCGGACCTGCGTGCGGCGGGACTGCAGCGTGTTCTGCTGGTGGGGCAGCAGGTGGTAGTTCATGGCGTCCACCAAAAGGCGGTGGCACTGCGGGTCCAGCATCATGCGTGGCACAGGCTGGATCTGGCTCACCAACTCACAGGCCGGGATGGTCTCCAAGCGCACGTGGGAGAGGAGGGCGGCGGCATGAGACTGGCGGGTGGCGTCAAAGTCCAGCCACTTCATGGCCAGCTGGGAAAAGAGCAGAAGATGAGTTTATTGTTTAGTTCCATGTGACTGAAGAGGCTCCTGGGGTGGAGTCGCTTCCTGCTCCGCTCTCCTGGTCAACCTGTAGAAGTCGTGTTCAGGCCAAAGGGTGCGGTGACCAACCCCGTCCAGCCAGTGGGAAGAGGAAGGAATGTTTTTACTGCTTTTTACTTTCTTCAGGCGCCTGCTGGGCTAACACGAGCCAACAGTTGGTGTTTCCATGTGCATTGAATGCGACGTGAGGCTCGGCTTTGCTCTCTGACCTGGAAGGCCGCGACCTCCGAGGGCAGCACCAACGAGTCGTCCTGCAGGAAGGCGCAGATCTGCTCCAGGGTCAGCTGGGTGAACAGCGGCGTCTCTGCGAACTGCACAAAGTTGTCTAACACGAAGCGGCGGGCGGCGTCGCACACGGACGGCAGGCCGTAGGCGCCAGCGATGTTCCAGACGTACACGCACGTCTGCACGTTGAGCTCGGCCAGCAGGAAGTCCACGCACATCTTCAGGAGTTGGGGGATCTGCAGCGTGGCGGCGGCCGACACGGTGCATCCGATGGTGTAGAGCGACATGTGCACGCGGCCCAGGTAGGCGAAGGTGATCACGTTGGCCAGACCTGCGGGTTCAATGCCTGTCAAACGCGGCGCTCGTCGCACCAGATGAAGCCCCGACCGGTTGGCCTACCGAGAGGTGAGAGGGACGGGAGCTCCAGCCGCTTCATGTCAGGATCTTTGGCCAGGATCTCCCGGAAATATTGACTGATGGAGGAGATGACCAGCTTGTGGACGTCAAAGGACTTAGTCTTGCAGCCCAGCTCCAGATCAGTCAAGAACCTGACCACACCACAAAGCACATTTAGCAACAAGGCATCACGGCCCCCACCTCCCATGGCATACTTCTCCTGCCGCATCTTGCTGAGCTCCTCCAGCAGAGCGTTGCCGTGCAGAGGCCGTGTCAGCTCGCTGCCCAGACCCAGACCTCTCTCGCCGGGCTTGAGGACGGGTGGCGGCAGGGGCAGGTTGAGGCTGTTTAGCTGCGCGATGTCCAGCGCAGCCATCTGCTCGATCTTCTTAGCCGCACTCTCCACCACCACCACGCCGTTGCCACGGTGCTCCACCTTCAGGGGGACGGGGGGGCTCTCCGTGGTGACCTGGCTGGCGGCTTGAGACGTGACCTTTCTCTGCCGGGGGGTCTTCTTCTTGGGGGCCATACTGACCGTGGTGTTGACTTGCTGACGAGATTATCCTGAGGACCTTTTCACAATCCAATTGCTCTTCTTCTTCCTCCTTCCTGGATGGACTTGAACGCAACACGCTGCACCTAAACACACAAATAAAGAAGTATGCATATCTGCAGTACCGGCCACACCCTCTACGTGGTATCAGATACACGCCATGCGAATGTGCCGGGATTTGCCGAGTCCCCAGGTGATGGAACGCCCTTTTAGTTGGAAACACTGACGCCTGCAGGACATACGTGGAACAGCACCGATATGAACGTAAACAGCGTGAGGACTTGACTTGTCAAAGTCATTCATTCATTCATTTATTCACCCTGGACGGGCGGCCAGCCAATCACAGGCCGCCCATTCCACCGCACGCCCATTGGTACCTATGGACACATTATTAATCATGTTCATAGCGTGTTTAGCATTATTATCTACTACTACTAGTATCTGCCCCGAAGGCTGGACAGGACCCCAAAATATAAATACGTATATTAATAGTGTTGTGGGCCGGGGGTTGGGGGGGGGTGCGGCAGCTGTGTTCCCCACCCCCCCACCGGCCTCGGCCCTGATATTTCTGACCGCGTGACGTTCCTTCCATGCCATTGATGAGAGGCCTCGCAGCTCTTTGGTCCAACTTGTGCTCAACTTTGTATTATCGCTTTGGTGCCCCCGGGTCCCGGGTCCCAGGTCCTGCCCTTGTCGTTTTCCAGCAGCTCCCAGGTCTGTCGTCGCCAGTCTGAAGGACTTGTTATCTCAGAGCTCATTGAGAACACAGACCCTCAAACATGGCAGCATTAAAGAGCCAAGGAGAAGTGATCCTCCTCCAACTCCTCGTATGACGATGCCAACAGCTGCTGCCCCCCCCCCGTGGTGTCCATGTGTGGACCACTGAGCTATTTCAAATCACAGTGACCCCCCCGTGAGTTGAATTGTTTGGGATTATGTTCACGTTTGTGCTGATCTCATAGGAAAGTTTGGGATGCGCCTCCATCTTTGTTTACTTCCTTCTACAGCCGGCGTGAAAAACGAAGACTTTTCAACTTCTTCCTAAATGTTGTCAACGTACGCTACCTGCTGCTAAACCAGGAGTCTGCGTGGGCTCCTGGTCACCTGCAGAGCTTTTGTTCGGGACTTTTCACCTTTAATCCAGAAAGACCTCTTCAGTTGGCTATTTCTAAGCTAAAGTGGCTCTATTTAAGGCCCTGGGGGGGGGTCTCCCTTGGTCTCCCCTGGTCTCCCCAAGGTAGAGGTTGCCAGGCTGCTCTCTAAAAACCAACATGGCTGTCCTTTGTCCTTAAGGTGGAACTGCTTTGGTTTGGGGTCCACCACATTTTCACCTCCTTGCTGAGTCGTCATTTTGGGTGGATGCGATTTGACAAAACATGAAATTGTGTAAGATTAGGGATTGGACTGATTTAGGACAATCCTGATCCTTACGAGGAAGCTTGGTAGCAGTTGACCCGCGGCAACACTCGCTGTGGCTAACCAGACTAGCTTGTATTGCATCCTTTCCAGCTCGTTTACACTTTCAACAAGATTGACATATTTTGGGTTAGTTGAGCACAACACCGTGATGTACAAGCTGTGGGCGACTAGCTGAGTGGAAAGCAAACTGAAAAATGGGATTAGTCTTGGAATTGAACACATTTTCATCCATCATGACAGGTGATTTCCATCCTATCTCCCTGTGTCGTATCGAAGCAAATGTGGCGTTCAGGTTCTTGCCGGCACCACTTCCTGGGCTCCCCAGATATTTATAGGCCCCCGGCGGCTGTGCAAGCGTGGCCGAATACGAGATGACAGGACATTATTCTTCATCAGCATCTACAATTCCAACCATTCCGTCTTTCTGCGGGGAGTTGGGGTCCCGTTTGGCCCCCCAGTCATGGATTTCATCAAAATAACAGGATGGAAATTACCTTTCCCTCCTCGACGCTGGCTCACTCTTATACGTGCCTCTTCTCCTTCAGCTGCTTTGTTGACCTTCTCACCGGTTCCTCACAGGTTCCTCATGGTTCTGGCCCACTGTCACTCAACCACTGTGTGTGTGTGTGTGTGTGTGTGTGTGTGTGTGTCCATGTCACTTGACCAAAGTAGTTGTGACGTAGGTTTGAGCCCCCCTCCCACAACACATACCCACGCATCCCAGCACCTTCATGTCCAAATAGAGGCACCCCATGGAACACCCCCCCCCACCACACATATCCCAGAATAGGTCCTCTTAGCAGACTCCACCTGCCAAGCAGATGACATCTCACGATCTCCCTCTGCTGCCCCCAGTGGCACAAATCAGTACTGCGGGCCGTAGCCAAAGCAGTCAGAAAGGTCACGTACATTTTATTTCATATATTACATTTATTTCATGAAATATTTAGGACATAAAACATTCCACTTTGATGTTATGCTATGTTATATTGTATGTATTGGGAAACCTTTTCCTGGAAACTTCCGGTCTAATATTGTCCAATATACTGCATCGGGTTTCTATCCAAAGTAACACAAGCGTGAGAAATAAACCTTTAAAAAACTGTGACGTCGTGTAGTTCTGACGTCAACAAGTGTATGATGACGTACATCCGTCTTTGATCGACTCCCTCAACAAGTTGGCAGAGAATAAACCCCTTCCCTCACGTCGGATCGACTAGTAGGAGTTCAATAGTCGCTTATTCGGACACTTTATGGGTGTTTTGTCGTGAAAATGGCCATTAAACAACGCCTGAAAGTTGCGGAAATTTGCTTCCCGATCGGGATGAAGCCGCTTCCGGGCCAACATTTGCCAGCAGTAAACATGGCGGAGGGCCTGCTGGAAACAGTGGACAGACTTCAGTCCCGGCTCATGGAGAGTCCGGAGCCCCGAAAGGTAACAAATGCCGGGATGCGATGCGGTGGGATCGGCGAGGTCTTGGACCGCGACTGGTTCAGACCTTCGTGGCCGTTTGTCACCGCAGCCCCGAAGGCGACGGAGGCCTCCGCCGATCCTGGACGGCTAGCGTAGTGTTTGGGGTGATGCATTCACGTACGACGGGATCATATGACTGTATGATTGTCGATGAAATCAATGTTGTACACACGATGGCGACAGACGAATATAGCATGCTAATTATTTTCAGTATGACTTTTAGGGTTAACCCTTACAGTCGTTATCAATGGATTAGGGCATCCGGCGATCCTCACTAATGAATGGGGGAGAATGACTCATGTCGTGTAACACTTGCTAGTTGTGTGTCTGTGTTTACTACGTGTTTTACATTGCTCTGCCACGTCCCCGAACACACGAAAAACACGCCATGCATCTCCAACCAACCTTAAAATGGACATTATTGGAGACCTATGTGTCTAAATGTTAGTGCAGATACGGTATGAATATTGACGCTTGTAGGAATAGTTGCTTGTTATCCGATGGCCCGTGAACGCCTCGCGCTAAACGTCACGATAATCGCGAGCCTTTAAACTTGCTTCACAGATCATCTAATCCATTTTTGACGAATAACGACGGTTTGAAACCGGCGTAAACCTGCTGCGTTCACACAAGTGATGAATTGAAATGTCCGATGCTATTGTGGGCCAATGTAGCTCAGTTAGCCAAGTGGCTAGCTCGCTAGCTAGCTAGCCAGCTCCCACACGATGACAGATTAACACACGCAAACAAAATATGAACCTAAGTTGGGATGTTTTCTATTGGATCCGGTTCTTTAAAGATGATTCAAAACGATGACGTTATTCGGGCTATCCTTTTGTACAAGCGGTGCTGTGCTAATGTAAACACCGAGGTAGAGAAGTGCTCCTTGTGGCAGATTGGAGGTAAGTGAAGACACCAAGACGTCATTTTGAAGAGATGAGTGTAGATTGCTGTGAATGGAAATCATCCTATGCACTATGTTGATGTTCTTTCTCCCTCTCGGTCCAGCTCCTGAAGACTCTGAAAAGGCTGGGCGAGCTTCCGATGACCGTCGACATCCTGGTGGTGAGTGCTCTTTAGACTCCTTGCTGATACAAGACTTCCAAAAGGTAGCTTTAGTAGTCCTGGTTTTAGCTTCAGCCAAAAGCCCAATATCTCTGTCCTCTTTGGGAGTACTGCTTCGAGCGTCAAAGTTTCCACCAGTTCACTCACTGGCGCTCTTCCTCTCTGGTAGGAAACTGGAGTGGGGAAGACGGTCAACTCTTTTAGGAAACACGAAGTCGCCGCCGAGGTGGCAAAAGGCCTGGTCGCCAAGTGGAAGAAGCTCGTCCCGCAGCCTGCAGACAGGTAAAAAAAACACAAGGACAAGCCAAGGAATGAAAGTTGACAGCAGCATCCCAGGGTGACGCGTGCATCCCTTTTGCTGCACCCCACTGGGTGCTGCTGGGTGAGCAAGGAAGTCATCATTTAGCTGGAGGACCATTATGATGATGTTGCCACTGGGTGCTGCTGGGTGAGCAAGGAAGTCATCATTTAGCTGGAGGACCATTATGATGATGTTGCCACTGGGTGCTGCTGGGTGAACAAGGAAGTCATCATTTAGCTGGAGGACCATTATGATGATGTTGCCACTGGGTGCTGCTGGGTGAACAAGGAAGTCATCATTTAGCTGGAGGACCATTATGATGATGTTGCCACTGGGTGCTGCTGGGTGAACAAGGAAGTCATCATTTAGCTGGAGGACCATTATGATGAAGACCCGGCCTCGAGGAGCACAGTCATTGACCTTTGCAGGTTTAGTCCTGAATTGTCTGATTGATATCAATGTCAGTTGCCAGGCTGCACGGCGGACGAGTGGTTAGCGTGCAGGCCTCACAGCTAGGAGACATGAGCTCAATACCACCCTCGGCCGTCTCTGTGTGGAGTTTGCATGTTCTCCCCGTACCCGCATACGTGTCTTTTCTCCGGGGATTCCGCTTTCCTCCCCCTTTCCAAAAACATGTTAGCTTGATTGGCCACTCCAAATTGTCCATTGGTATGGAGTGTGTGTGTGTGTGGGGGGTTGTTTGTCGAAATGTGCCCTGGGATTGGCTGGCCACCAGGGCCCGCGACCCTCGTGACGACCAGCGGTAGAAAATGGATGAATGTTTGTTGCCATGCCCCGCCCACACCCTTGGAACAGCCTAAAATCCTTTGCAGGACCACGGCCTGATTTTTCATCCGCTTTGTTGAAATAGAACCATTGTTTTTCCGCCCCTAATTGCAGCCTCAAACCAAAATGGCCGCCTTCCTTGAGCCTTTCTGTGCATCCCGTCATGATTTAGTGGCATCCTGTCAAACTGGTGGCCAAGTTAAAAGCGGGCGCTACTGAGCCAGTTTTGGGGGTTGGCCTTCAGGACCCCTGAAATGTCTTGATTTTTTGCCAAAGCCGATGTTGGTGTTGTCATGCACGTGAACATGCACGTGAACATGCACGTGAACATGCACGTGAACATGCACGTGAACATGCACGTGAACATGCACGTGAACATGCACGTGAACAACCCAACCCGTCCCCAAAAAGCCCCAGTGCTGAATTCAGTGATGGCAGGAGAGGGTGGGAATAAAAAACCAAATAAAGCAGCGACCTTGCACGCTAATAGCTTCTTTCCCCCTCTTTTCGTCTTTTCGTCTTTTCGTCTTTTCGTCTTTTCGTCTTTTCGTCTTTGTCCTTTTGCTTGGCCGCTCACCAAGCATGCTGCTCTAAAGTCACGTCGCCGTATTCCATGCATCTAGAAATAACAATTGGAAGATATGGATGGCCTCATAGTTGACCTCCGTTTATACATTTATGAGTGGACAAGTTGAAGAAGCTCCATGAAGTTCATTTTCCACCTTGATCACCTTTGTGGGGCGGTCTCCTGCCCCCACCTGGGAACAAGTTTGAAGCAGGAAGCAGAAGGATATTTTCAAGTGAGTATATTTTCATTGCGCAATCCTTTTTTCATCTTGTGAAGGCTGCATACGGGAGCATAGAAATAGACGAGTGCTAAGTACTTCTAGGAGTACATTCTCTTCTAGAGGAGATAGCATTAAGCTAATGCTAATCTTAGCCATGACATTGTATGTCGAGCTAGTCATCTCCAGGCTTTTCATTGTGATGCTTGATGAAGGATGCTTGTTGGGGTACCTGGATGCTACGCAGCCTTTCCTCTTGCATTCCTTTTCTTCTTTTCTTCTTTATTGCTTTTAAGGAGCAAGAAGCGGTAGTGATGAAACGTCATCCACCCATCATGGGAACCAGCGCGCCAAAGGACCGGACCCCAGGATGGCACCCATCAGAAATATCTGTGCAAAAAGAACGCCTTTCAAGAACAGCTTTGTTTCACATCTTTCTCCATTTTGCTGCTTTTCCCAACTAGCACCTGCTAACGTCATGTAAGCTAGCCTCGTACCATGGCTCTGCTAGCCTCGTACCATGGCTCTGCTAGCCTCGTACCATGGCTCTGCTAGCCTCGTACCATGGCTCTGCTAGCCTCGTACCATGGCTCTGCTAGCCTCGTACCATGGCTCTGCTAGCCTCGTACCACCACTCGTTCCAATAAATATTCCTCTGCTCGCCTTTCTCCTGGATACTTTCTCATTTTTCCATCAACTCATTATCATTGTTTTCATCCACCCACCCATCCGTCTGCACTCATCCGTCCATCCATCCATCCATCCACCCACCCATCCATCCATCCATCCTCACTCCATTGATGCTGTTTATCCTCAATATGGTGGGGGGGTGCTGGAGCCTATCCCAGCTGTCTTTGGGCGGGAGGCGGGGTCCACCCTGGACTGGTGGCCAGCCAATCACAGGGCACATATAGACAAACAACCATTCACACTCACATTCATACCTATGGACAATTTGGAGTGGCTAATTAACCTAGCATGTTTTTGGAATGGGGGGGGGGGGGTTCGGAGTACCCGGAGAAAAGCCACGCATGCACGGGGAGAACATGCAAACTCCACACAGAGATGGCCGATAATGGAAGTCGGGTCTTCCCATCTCCTGACTGTGTGGCCTGCATGCTAACCACTCAGCCACCGCATTTGTAAGAGCAGTGAACTTTAGAAAGATTGAAAAGTCCAAATATTCAAATCAATATTTCAATTCCTTTTGAGCGAACAGAAAAAGATTTCTTCCAATTCAGTAGGAAGAGCCTTTTGGATGCTGCTGTCATGAACCGAGGGTCTTTGTGAGAATGTCTGTGCAGTCATTGGCCGGTCTACTTGTCAGTCACTCCAGGCGGCGCCATCATTGATGCTGGTGTTTTTGTCCCACCACAGAAGCGGCGGCAATCACGCCAAAGAGGCGCCACGGTCACACTCTCGAGGCTCCAGTGATGCGGGCCAACGGCACCAGCGGGAGCCCTCCCCCGAGGAGGAGAAAGAGCCGTCCTACGTAGAAGAAGAGGAAGAGGAGGATGAAGGGCGAAGCCGCCACGCCAGCTATTCCCCCTCGCCACCGCGGCCTGAGCAGTACAGCCCCCGGCGGCCGGGGGGCGACCAGTCTGACGAGTATGACAGCCCCGAGCCGGAACCGGAACCCAGCCCGCCTCCCCGTAGAGACGACAAACACGCCAAGCCCGGCAAAGCCCACGGGAACCACCGCCACGACAAGCAGCGCCGACACCACATGCCGGGCGCTCGTGATGGAGGCCCCCGCAGCGAGGGGAAGAAGCGGCGTGCCGACAGGGAACCGAGTCCGCCAGCTAAGTCCACCAAGCAGGACAGGAAGTCACATGAGGACAGGAAGGGCGGAGATGATGGTGAGGGCGAGTTCATGACTCACTTTGACTCCTCCTCGTTGTTCATCGTTTCTTCTCACAGCTCAGCCTTGTGATGCTGCCACCTGCAGGACTGGAGCATATGAACATCAAAGGAACTTCCTGTGTCTGTGCTGTTGTTTCCAGGGCGACCGCTGCCAGCGCACAAGGACTCTCCCGGTGCCGGGGGCAGCGGGGAAGACGACTTTGAGACCCCCACCATGTCCTTCGAGTCCTTCCTCACGTACGATGCCCCGACATCGTCCTCTGTCAAGAAGAAGAAGAAGAAGAAGACGACGACGTCACACGGACACCCTTCCCACGCTTCCCACGCTTCCCACGCTTCCACCGCCCCGTCTCATCGCCGCACGTCTCAGCCCGCCCCCTTATCTTCATCCTCCTCCTCTTCGTCCAAAGCGAGCAAGACCAACGGCGCTACGAGGACAAGGAGGTCTGACTCGGACTTGGCTTCGGCTGTTCCGGCAAAACGCAGAAAGGTGAGACATGCTAAACCAGGGGTGTCCAAAGTGCGGCACATTGTAAAAACATCATGAGAGGGGACCGATGATGCGTCCTTTGGATTGAGCTGTGGACTCCTTTTGAGCAGCTACGCGCCACAACCCGCACGCAAAGCTTTCTAGATCTTCCACAATCGGCACCCATTCCATCTGGAGTTCCTTGGCTTTCATTTATTGCTCCCACAGCCCGCCTCCACCCACGGCCACTCCGCCATAATTGGTCACGCCCATATTGTGGGCACATCGTATTCCCTGTGGTGTCACTGTGAGCCGGAGTCAGGAAAACCTTCTTTCAGGGCACACTTCCAAATGTGCCCACCTCATTATCGGTTGCTATGGCATGCGCTAACACCAGAATGCAACGTTCCACCATCATAGGTCCCCTTTAAGAAAGAACAGCGAGGTATGATGTCATGTCATCACATTAGGACGAACAAGTCAACTTGTCTCTTTTGGAGAATAAAGGAAGGAAACGGAGGTTCCACCCTTCCGGGAGGACTTGGCACCGGGTTTTTAGAAGGAGGTTTTGGAGGAAGTCACTGAGGTGCAAACGAATGCTCTGTGCAGGCGGTGGAACCTCTTCCCTCGCTTCCTGAAATCCCTCTGCCAGACATCCAGCCCAACTACAGACCTCTGCCCTCCATCGACATCACGCCGCTGTCCCCTCAGAGACGGAAAGGTAACAGCGTGCATCTGTGGCGCTCCAAGTGTCCCACCGGACCCCCCGCTTTCTCCCCCCAGGTCCTGTCTACAACGACGAGGAGGACGCCGGCTTCACGGGGAAGCGATTCAACTCCAAGATGGTGGTCTACTCGGGGTCCAAGACCTCATACCTGCCCCGGATGATGACGCTGTACGAGCAGTGCATCCGAGTGCTGCAGAACAACATCGACTGTGAGTGGGGGGGTCTTTTGGGGGCACCAGAGCTTATGATTAGTCCCCCCGTCAACAATGCCTGGCTTTGCCTCTGCGTCAGCCATTGCCGAGGTGGGAGGGGTGCCGTTTACCATCTTGCAGCCGGTGCTGGAGCGGTGCACCCCGGAGCAGCTGTATCGCATCGAGCAGAGCAACCAGGTGAGCCATGTTTCCTCTTCCTCAGTACGAGCCGCTAAAACGGCTCACAGGAGATGTTCTTGTCTTCAGTGGTTCACCGAGGAATCGGACGAGCTGTGGATGCGTCACTGTCAGCGGGACTTCAAGCGGGAGACCCCCCAAGAGTACGAGTCCTGGAGGGAGCTCTACCTGCGGCTGCACGACGAGCGAGAGGCGCGCCTGAGGAGGCTGACCCAAAACATCAGCTCGGCGCACGCCAACAAGCCCAAAGGTGGGGGGGGGGGGGGGCGTGCCGCCACGCTTTGTCTCGGTCAGCCAGCTCTCCAAAGTCAGGACGTGTGGTCTTGTGTCTTTGGCGTGCAGGGCGGCAGGTCAAGATCGCGTTTGTCAACTCGGCCGCCAAGCCGCCGCGAGACGTCCGCCGCCGGCAGGAAAAGTTTGGCACCACCAACGGTTCCTCTGCAGCCTCCACCGCCGCCGCCACGCCCATCAAGTCGGCACCGCATCCAAGATTTTAACCCAGCGATGACTCTTTCCTGTTTTTTTTTAGCACTTGAAATCACCGTTTCCTCTTCCTGGCTCTTTCAGAATAAGACCAGCAAGCAACGACTACTCCGGCGACTCCGGCCGCTCCTCCTCTTCCCTCCTCATCCCGTCACCCAGCTCGTCCCGCTCCTCAGCGCCCCCAGCAGCAGGAGGCGGGGCAACAGGTGGAGGACACGCCTCCCGGGAAAAGCCACAGGTGAAAAGTAAGACTGCATCCTGGGAGGAAGTTCCGTCCGTTGTTGCAAAGTCGCCATCTCATGTCGTCTCCTTTCCCCAGAAATCGCCCCCATGATGGCCAAAACAATCAAAGCTTTCAAGAATAGATTCTCCCGCCGATAGGAGCTGAAACATCGCCTCCTTTCCATTGAACCGGGGTGGCGCTCCTTCCCCGACCAACTAAACATGTGACCTTTCAGTGGCTTTTAATTAAGGCCTTGGGGGGGGGGGGGTCAAACCAAACCTAACCTTTTTGTCCATTTTCTTTTTGTTTTCTGTGATAGTTCAGTGAAGGAGAGACAAAAAGGTGGAATTCAAGTTTTTATCACATTCATGTCCATACTTGGGGGCTGGGGGCTGGGGGGGGGGGCACGTTGCAAACCAGCACAGCAACTTGTTTTACCTCGCCATGCATTTGAAAAAGCTGAAGATCTCCTTTCCTGCTGTCCGACTGTGTACATATTCTCTTATCTGCTTCACTGGCCATTGCCGGGGGTGGGGGGTGGGGGGTGGGGGCGTGGGGGAAGAAGCAAAGTGATGTGATATTTATTGACTTTGTCCTGACACCCCTCCCACTTGGACCCTCAAGGAAGTAGATGAAGACCTGTCATTTTATTAGATTTTAAGAAATGTTCTATGGTCATTTGTATTAAATAGGACTTTTTGCCCAATTGTGTTCGTGTGGAGATGTCTGTCATCCACGTGACCACAATACAGAGTCCACCCTTTCAAAGTAAGGCTGGATGACAGTCAGACGACTGCAGCCAACAATCATCTGTTTTGGAAAGAAACGCTGTGCTTACTGCATGTAAGGAGTCCGTCATCGTCACTTGTACCAGCAGTAGTACATTTTACATCCAAACTTTGTCATTTTCCTGAGACAATAACACGAGTTTTATTTTACAACCCCTAAACCGGAAGTATATATACACAGAAGCCCAAACTGTTTGTGTTACAGAAAGAAAGAATGCTACTATTGATTTAGTCCGCCAATTATAACAGCTCTAACACACATTAAAAATACCCAAGATGTGTAATCGTTTGTGAGAATGGATTTGAAAATCAATGACCCGGAAGTGAATATCAAATGGCGTAAGAATGGTCTATACTTTGGCGAGAGTGCTGTTATTGTACCAATGACAGTTTACTTGGTCCCTTACACGAGCAATGCTACCTATTAAACGTTTCCGTTTCACAATTACTTTCAGAGATGAAAAACATGGAATTCTATTATGAAAAGCATAACCCGGAAGTATGAGTCGGGTTGGTGTTTGAAGTGGGCGCTCGTGCCGAGGGAAAGTTGTGTTTGTCAGGAAGTCCTCACGCCGGCTTCCGCAGCCACTCGCTACCGCTTAACTATTCCCTCTTTCCGGGACACGAAGACGCCCCGCCATGTCCGGACACGGCCGCGGACACCACCACCACGGTTGCGGCTGCGAAGGCTCCCATGAGCCCGCCGAAAGGGGCATCGAGTACGGACTGTACCGACGCATCGACCTGGACAAGGTGCAGTGTCTGAACGAGAGCAGGGACGGCGACGGCAAGCTGGTGTTCAAGCCGTGGGACCAGCGGAACGACCGGGACAAGGTACATGCAGCCTGCCGGGGGTGGGTACCACACGGCAGTACCATATCATCCTACAACCTTTATTTTGGATGTGACGCCAAAAGTTCATTTGAAACGCCATCTTTAAACGTCTATCTTCATCTTTAAATTGCCATCTGCAGTACGAGGCACAGCCACGAGGGGACGCATTTTGATAACTTTCTGTGTTTCTGGTCATGGCAATATCGGCTCTTTTAAGGGAGTCGGTTCTTTTGGCTCAGCTCCGAAATGACTCCTCAGATCACAATTTTTGCTTAAGTTGATTTCTTACCAAATGTGTGTAAAATGAATTTGTAATACAAACATGTATTTACATTAAACTTTTTATTATACGGCTTCATTTGTGCTGAACATGGAAGCCAATTCTCAAGAATTTGAGAGAAAGTTGATTGTGTGTATGGTTTGTAATTTTCTAAATATTTGCAGTGGAAGTATTTCTAGAAAACATGAAACTATAAATGAAAATGCGCAGACCTGAAGGCAACGGTTTTTGCGAGTCTTTCGGAAAGATGCTCTGAAACACAAAGCCTCAGCTTTTGTTTCCTGCTGCTCATTTTCCTTACCCCTCCAGCGTGCGCCCTCCCCCTGTGCTTGGCGTGTTAGCGAGTGACATGTGACCAACATGACTGCCCTGATGGCCGGCACGGTGGTTTGAGCCACGATACTACTGGGCTTGATCATTCCCTTTTTTCCCGCTGCAGTATGTGGAGAGTGACGCGGATGAGGAGCTGCTGTTCAATATCCCGTAAGTTGTGGACGCGACGCTACTTGCACGCTTCCCTGCTGGGCCCGATGCCGCCTCTGAGGTGGTGTAATCTCACAGCAGAGAAACGCACACTCTGCTGTTCCAGCGTCACGGCAGGATTGTCTTACAGCGTTGTGCTTAGCTTCTGTGGCCGTGACCGCGGCGTCTCCCGCTCAGTTTCACAGGAAGCGTCAAGCTGAAAGGCATCATCATCTCGGGAGAAGACGACGATTCTCACCCGGCCGAGATCCGGCTGTGAGTGAAGCGACATCCTAAAGCACGGGAGCAGGGAACCCTTTCTCACAGATGTGTCGCCTCCAGGTACAAGAACATCCCTCAGATGTCTTTTGACGACACGGGCCGGGAACCGGAGCAAGCCTTCAGACTCAACCGAGACCCCAGCGCCCAGCTGGAGTACCCGACAAAGTGAGGCTCGCTGTGGTCGACGAGGCCGGCCGCGGTGGTAACTCCTTTTTTTTTAATTTGTCTGTGTGACCTCCAGGATCGCCCGGTTTTCCAACGTCCAGCACCTCTCCATCCATATCTCCAAGAACTTTGGAGACCGGAGCACCCGGGTCTACTACATCGGGCTCAGAGGGGAATACTCCGAGGTCAGTCTTAGGTGTCTGGTCACCAATGCTAAAGCAGGAACATCTTTAGCATTGGTGACCAGACACACCCCCTCCGTCATCAGGCTGTTGATAACCTGGAACGTTTGCTTTTCCACCCAAATGTCGGGGTGCAACCAAAAACACACGAGGAACACACAAAAGCAGAGCTTTTTATACTGGTGTAGAACCTGCAAGGCATGCTGGGAATCCCACACACACAGGAAGTGAGCCAGCATGCCTTGGATTTGCATCTATCACCTGGATACCCGTGAAGGCGCCCAGGTTGGCTTGTGTTGTCATACGTTTGGTTGCACCCTGCGTGAGGATGGCGTTCCGTCTGACGCCCTCCCCTTGCTTTGTCTAACATCATGTCTGCGTCCCTGAAGGCCCACAGACACCAAGTGACCATCTGCAACTACGAGGCGGCGGCCAACCCTGCCGACCACAAAGTGGAGAGCATGATCCCTCAAAGCAACTTCATTTCCTGACGCGATGACCGGGACGTCGGAGGCCGTCACCGAGGAGCTTGGCGACGCATTTCTTTTTCTTTGCCTGCGTGTGAGGAGGCCACGCTCGACGGCACTTCCCCTCTAGTTGATGTTGTGGCGGAGACCCGTCGGCGCTCGCTGGTAACCTGCTGGTAGCGGCTGCTAAAATAAAACACGTTGATCAGAGCGCCCGTGCAGGTCAAGTATGACAGGAAGAGAAAGACCCAAACGCACCGCCTCGTCGTCTTCCATGAGCCTCATGAAAGATGAGTTGCGTTCAAAGACATTTAGGAGGAAGTGGCATGTTGTTCCAAACATACTTGAAGTATTTGAGTGATATGAATATCCACTTGTTGTCTTTGTGTGTATTTACCAGGCAGAATAAAGAGGGTGTCCGTGAAGGCATCTCCAGTGACAAAGAGGACATGTGCTTCCTTTGGTCTTTGTGAGTGGGGCGCGCGTATATGCTGGTGGGATGGCACTGCAGAGGGTGGGGGTAAGCCGGAGCCTACCCCAGCTGTGCCAAACATGCCTGTGGACCGTTTAGCGTAAAGTCATTCAAGTGGGTCGGGCTGCGGTGAAACGACACGACTTCCGTCTGCCGCCATAACGGAGAGGTGTGGCTTGACATGATGCGCATGCGTTCATTACACTACAAAATTTGATGTCATTATGTTTGACGGTGGCGACACGGCGGACGAGTGGTTAGCACACAGACCTCACAGCTAGGAGACCAGGGTTCAATTCCACCCTCGGCCATCTCTGTGTGGAGTTTGCATGTTCTCCCCGTGCATGCGTGGGTTTTCTCCGGGTACTCCGGTTTCCTCCCACATTCCAAAAACATGCTAGGTTAATTAGCCACTCCAAATTGTCCATAGGTATGAATGTGAGTGTGAATGGTTGTTTGTCTATATGTGCCCTGTGATTGGCTGGCCACCAGTCCAGGGTGTACCCCGCCTCACGCCCGAAGACAGCTGGGATAGGCTCCAGCACCCCCGCGACCCTCGTGAGGATAAGCGGTAGAAAATGGATGAATGTTTGACGGTCCTAATCGTTTTAAAATCTGCTAAGCTAACTTCATTCATTGCTAAATACGACATTAGTAATTGATTTTATTCTGTTTTTAGGCGACTGTGGAGGCCTCAGCTGTGTTATATATTCTCTTTATCATTATATTCTCCTAAAATATACATACCTGCTGAAATATGTATAAGTTATTGGCATATTTGGTTGAGTTGGTCTTTTCGCTGTTAGCTATTAGTTCCCAGTTCAAACCATGCTTATCTCTAGTGGGCGTGGTTATATCGTGACGTGCCTACGCACGGCTCCACCCCTTACTTGTGTGCTGACGCTAACCGGAAGTTCCGTTTCGTCGTGAAGTGGGACAGCAAAGCGGTGAGTGCAAGAATTTGTGTCAGCAGGCGGGCCGTCGTTTAAACGCCCCCCTTCCCTCATATTTGACCTTTTTACACCGCGGAGCTTTTGGGTCGCTCCAGAAGCCCAACTCCGGGGTGGCCATTTTGTGACGTTACGCCAGCTCGCCGGTAGCAGACAATAACAAGTTATTGTGGTAGCCTGCTAGCATCGTACGTGTGCGTGTGGCCGGATTAGTCGGGGTTTAATCCGACGCGGGGGTCCGTTTTATCGGCTGTTTCTTTGGGGAGGTGGCGGGCTCGCACGGCTGAATGCCATCACTGGCGGCGATGAGCCAAGAAGAAGCCACCATTGTTCTCTTCGTCGACACCCTCCCGCCACCGACTTCCTCCTCCGCGTTAACCGCCACTTCTAGCCGCCTTGGCCGTTTCACTCGGCCCCAAGCGGGGAAGAGTGACCCGGATTAGTGCGCCCGTTGACGGATGCGGATCTGCTGGTGTATTGTGTGCATGCGGAGGGGTGGGCGGATCGATCCAAATGTTGCTCTGGTCGATAACTGGGGTAGAATCTGTATCGAGTCGATGCTAGTGTGATGAGATCGCTGTCACTGTTCTCCAAGTATCTGCTGTTGCTGGTTTTGAGTCGCTCTTATCGCTCCATCGTCGATATTGTCACGCACCAAACCATTGAAAGGTGAAATATTGAGACGGTATCGGACCGATACCTAATTCCACCGTATCGCCCATCCCGAGTGCGTCCGGGAGAGGACTGCAGTATATTCCCATGGTGGTGGTTGGCAGCAGCGTGATGAGGGGTCAAGTGGAATATGGGTGGATGTGTAGCTGCTACATTCATAGCAAGTCATTGGTTAGATTTAGAAAGCCATCATTGGGAGTGGCCTGGAACACGTGCTGAGCCCCCCCCCCCCCCCCCCCCCCCCCCCACCCCAGGGGCCGAGGGAGAGGCATTGCCTCCTTTGTGTGCTCGCTCTTGGGGATGGTTGTGGGGGCCGTGGAAGGAACCAAAGGTTAGACTGCCGTCAATCATCCTGATTAGAGCTCCTCCCACTTCTTTCAGTGAAGGGGTTTCCCTGGGGGGGCACACACTGAAACATGGGAGGGGATGTGGTGGTCCTCCAAAAAGGCAGGAAGAGGGTTCATCGAACAACCGCATGAACGAAGTGAGCCCTCTTCTCAGTCATACAGTCTGGATGGGTGGAGGCGGGGCCGCTAGCATCCGTACACACACAGTGCAGTAGAGTGTAACCTACTAGAAATGATATTAGTAGCTTGCAATATATATGCTCATATTTTCAAGATATTTTTTCCTTGACCTTTCTGCCTTGTTCAGGTAGACCTGGTCTGGTCTGGTCTGGTCTTCGTTTCATTTTGGCCATCATCCACAATCCTTGTGAGCACGCACCTCTAGTTTTTCCTCTGCTTCTAAAGATGGCAAAACAGATAAGAGATGCGGCTAAGAAGGCGCGTCACGGGACACGCCTATTCCGCCTAGAAAAACCTCAATTTCCATCATGGCATCATGCATATGTCTGTAGGCGGAACTACGTTCCTGGCGTGATGACACCTGGCCACTAGCTATTGGAGCTTCCTTTCTATGTTCTATCTTATCTTCAACGTAGCTGTTACTACACGCCCACAGCATGGATGGAAAACCTTGCTGGAGATTTCTGGAGCTCTGTAAGCAGTCCCCCTTCTAGGCCCAGTAGGTGTGTCCCATGACGGGCATCCATGAGGTCTTCACCTCTTGTCATAGCTTGACGACACACAGAAGACCCACCTAAGCGCAAATGAAAGGATATAAAGTGCAGGTTTCCTTGAAAAGGCCGTGGCATTGCAGCATGTTCGTGCTTGGCATGTTCAGTATGGACTTCAGTAGACCAAGATGACCCACATGTGGGCCCGCAGGAGAAGGTGGTGTCAGCCACGCAGTAAAGTGAAGGTGTGAAGGTGCTCTTTGTTCCCCCTGCAGACTCTGTCAGTGTATGTGTGGCAACAACATGTCTGTGCCGCTGCTCGCCGAGACTGTGACGGTGTCCGGGAACGAGAAGGAGACTGCAGCGGTGAGTTTTTGTCTGATTTCAGGGCAACATGCACTTTTTTTAGTTGTGTAGATGTGACCTGCGTGCGTGTGCGTACCTGCGGTTCCAACATGGCACCCTCAGTCCATCAGCTTTCCCCCAAATGAATCCATTACGTTAGCTAGCTGACTACAGCCTGCTAGTCCGACACCTTAGCTGGTCATGGCTTCAATGAAGCATTATCAAACATAAACATGGCGGAAGCACCTCAAGTACACCGTAAAGTTACCATTGAGATGTTGATGAGGTGTATACACTGGCCACGAGGTGTCACGAGTAACACACAAGCACCAGACTTGATGCTCTCTGGAACAACGGGCTTTCGTAACCCTAACCCTAACCCTAACGATCTCACAACAGTCACAATAATAAACATCATCATCTTCATCATAACATGGGCCACTCTTGCGGCCGTCCTCCCCCAACGTCACTTCCTGTTTCTTTTATCCACCATGTGGTGTAGTAGGAGCGTTAGGGTGTATATGTACGTGTATATGAGCCGAGGTCTAGGCTGCCATGATGAGAAGAAGTAGGAGGATGTAGCAGGCGGTACATCCAGTATGCTGCAAGTAGGATGTGGATGAGTTGAATATTTGTGATTAGTAGTTCAACTGTTTGTTTCCCTACCTTGCAGGTGATCTTCCTTCATGGTTTGGGAGACACGGGGTAAGTTGATGATGAGCATCTCCTTTCCTCCCAAAAGAAAGACCAGCTTTGTTTGACAAAAGCTCTTCCTCCTTGCGTTCCCAAATTGCTGAGATATTTTCCTCGACATCAGACTAGATGTAGAAAAGAAGAGAACACAGAAAGAAGAGAGAACAGCATGAGCTGTGCAGTATTTGGTTGGGGGCCGGGGCCGGGTCTGGCGGGGACGGTCGGTATTGGTAAGGGTGAATGCTGCCCCCCCGCTTGAATATCATCCCTCTTTGTTGTCAGGCACGGGTGGGCCGACACCCTGACGGGCATCCAGCTGCCTCATGTCAAGTTCATCTGCCCCCACGCGTGAGTCCCTTGAGCGGTCAAAGCAGCCCACCTTGGGGCTCTAGTAGGTCTTCATCCTCCTGTCTTGTCCTCTCGTAGGCCGCGCATCCCCGTCACCCTCAGCAGGAACGTCACCATGCCCGCCTGGTAAACACGGCCCCTCCCACACGGCCCCTCCCACACGGCCCCTCCCACACGGCCCCTCCCACACTGCTGGTGGAAACAAACTAAAAGTGACTTTGTCTGTGTCCAGGTTCGACCTGATGGGTCTCAGCCCCGACATCCCAGAGGACGAGTGTGGGATCAAGAAGGCGGCTGAAAACAGTGAGTTGGGGTCATCCTCTGCACTAGTGGTCCCCTAAGTGGGGTATGCGTACGCCCGGGGTACGTCAATAAAAATGAAAAACAATTGGCACCTAAAACTCCAAATTATGAGTGCGCCTGAACGCCTCAGTGCGAGGAGAACAACAGGAAGGAGGCAGCGTGGCAGTTGGTCCTTGCTCTGTGTGCGTCATACCAACACACAGGTACGTGTGAATGACCTTTCACCTTGAAGATGTCATTGCTATTGGTGTTCCATCCCCACACGGCCCCAGCCGTGACAATCTGGCACTGTGATGGAGATTCACCCCAAAATGAGGCTTCATTGTTGCTCGTATGTACTTTTCTATTTCAGGTACTATTACATTAGAGGGGGTGGGGGGTGGGGGTGGTCCTTTCGGAGCTGGACACCAACGTTAAACCAAGCTTCATCGGGATTGGTCAACCTTCCCCTTCTATTTGCCATGAAACGTACATGCAGACTTAGACCATAGCCATCCTGGGTCAAGCTGAAATGAAGGAAGTATCTACTGGTATCTACTGGTATCTATTGGTATCTACTGGTATCTACTGGTATCTACTGGTATCTACTTATGAGTCACGTCTATCACCATGTCACCATGCTAAATACACATCTTTCACCCGCAATGACTACAATCTAGAAACATGAATGAGGCCATGAATCATCTTCTATGATATATATATCATAGAAGATGATATATGACATAATATTTCTCTAAGGTTGATGTTGATGAAGGGTGCAGGAGTCGGGGTACGTGGCTGTAGAAGGTTTGGGAACCGCTGATCTACACTGCATGGTTTCCTGTGCTTGCTGGCCTGCTAAAGGGCCTGCTAAAGGGCCTGAAACACACTGAAAGCTTTTGGGGGGACTAAAGGTAGGACAAATAGCAAGGAGTGAAACGCACATGAAGCATTTACGGCCAAGCTGTGGCACCCCGAAACAAAATGGCTGCCAAAGAGAAGAATACAGAGAACGGGTTCCTTAATCCAAGCTCGGGCGGTGCACCTCGTGGAAAGCAAGCCTATAGCTCCCTTCGGTGGTCAAAGGGCAGAATATACGTCTACAATCAGGGAATGGTGGTCACGGCCCCCCTTTTGGACCTCAACGGGATTCCTTGGGATCAATGTTTGATTTCCTCGACTTGTAATGACTGCCTTGGTGATGTCTCTGGTCTCCCTGCAGTCAAGGCCATCATTGAACACGAGGCTAAAAATGGCATCCCTCCTCACCGCATCATGCTCGGAGGCTTCTCTCAGGTAGGCAGCCCGGCAGGAGCTTCCAAGACCTTGAAACACTAGTGATGATACCCACGTTGTCTCCTCCTCCTGCAGGGCGGGGCCTTGTCCCTGTACACCGCCTTGACCTGCCAGCACCAGTTGGCCGGCGTCGTGGCCCTCAGCTGCTGGCTGCCGCTTCACAAGACCTTCCCTTCGGTGCTTGTTGGAATCGGTTCTGAAAGCGTGCTTTTGAAAAGTGCGTGCTGATGTGGGATCTCTCCTGTGCAGGCGTCCAATGGCCACCAGAACCTGCCCATCCTGCAGTGCCACGGCGAGAGCGACGACATGATCCCTGTGCATTTTGGTGCCATGACGGCAGAAAAGCTCAAATGCATCGTCAACCCGCAGATGATCACCTTCAAAACATACCCGGGGGTCCCTCACTCGTCCTGCTCTCAGGTGTGGGAACCAGCGCACGCCACGGTGGTCTTTCATGCAGCTGTGAAGGTCACCAGAGTAGCAACTACTGTCAGTACGGTGTAGCGATGTGCTCGCCAAGACCCCCAAACACGGAATAGATGTACATGCTAATTATCAGCAGCATATGGGGAATGATCACATGACATTACAAGTAGCTCCCTGAAGCCAGCAAATCAAACGCTCCTTTGTTCCTCCTCCTGCCTGTGATGCTGGCCTCTAGCTTCCCCTGAGCTCCCTTGGAAACAAACGTTCTCTTTGTGAGGAAGACGGTTGACGCGCTGGTTGTACCCACCAAGCTCCAAGTTACCAAGCATCAAGCTGCCAGCACTGCAGCTCTTTGCCATAGACCTCTGAGGCGTCACAGCGGATGCTCAGAGCGTGGGCCCGAATACCGTGCACCCCCCCCCCACACACCCCATACTCGGCTCCTCCTGATAGTAGTCATGTCACAGTATTTGACTAGTCAGTTGTCCTGGGTGTAACGTCTGTGTCTTTGGCTTGCAGGAGATGCTGGCGGTAAAGGAATTCATTGAGAAGTACTTGCCTCGGATCTGACCTCACCTCCTCATCCGACTGTGACAACCCCCCTTCCCCTCGTGACACGGACCTCTCACCCTCGTTGATCTGTGGTTCCCTAACAGGAAAGAGCCATGCACACCCCTTCTTCCTTCCACGCAGACGTTTGTCAGCAATGAATCGGATGACGATAACCAAGTGGTCACACTCATCATGGGTCGCTTGTCCAGGGAAGATTCCTGTTGATGTGCTGTCTTCCTTTGTCCCCTCCTGTGTCGCTGTTGTGTGTCCGCTTGGCAGCCCCCTCCTTCGCACCCGGTGCTGTTTTTATTTGATGAAGCCAAGTTGAAACTGCGTCTTGCCGCCTCCCGCTGCGTTGGCACCTGGTGTCTAACCCCACCCATCCACGGCTAAGGAACCTGAGTGACGGGTGCTTGTCCAGATGAAAGTTAACCAATACTTTAGCAAGGCGGTGTGCGGTTTCCTTTGCCAGTTGCTTTGACTTCCTTTGCGTTCTTCCGTTTGCAAAGTTGATGGGAGAACTTTGATTGTTGACAAATCAATGAATGTCTCACAGTCGTGTCACGTATGAAATCATGCAAAGGTGTTTCCTTTGTATCCTCTTCCACTGCTGCCTCTCTTTTTTTTATTCCACTATGCGTGATGGTGTCACACCTTCTCATGCCGTTTCTCCTGGATTGTATGTTGGAATTTTTACATATGTTGTTTTTGTGTAATGGACCATTTTTTTGTTTTTTGGCACTGTCGTGATGTCATCCTTTATTGTTGTTTGTAATGATCATTTTGTTTCTGAGCTCTTGTAATGCAGAATAAATGACAAGAAAAACAGTAAATGAGTGTTTTCTTTTTCTTAAATGTTGAACTGAAGGTAAATAAGTATTTTACTACATTCAATTAATTAAACATGTTATATTTGAAGTATACACACAAAAAAATCCAAACGTTACCTACTAGGGTGTTTTTCCCCCTCGTGGAGGAGGTAAACTCGCTAAACCGTACTCCGGAATGCTAAGGGTTAAAGACCGAGTGACCAAACGGAAGTAGCAGCCATTGGCTACTCGGGAATCAAAACAGGACCGCCTTCTTAAAAAACGGCCAATAGGCGACGTAGGGCGTGGCAATTGTGCCAGAAGAAGAAGAAAGGCTTTTTAGTTCAGCCTCAGCCGTTGGTCGCCATCTTTGACACGTTTCAACCCTTTCGCGAGCAGTGTGCGATACGTCCACGGTGTTTATTGCCATTCTAAGTACATAGTCGGGTGGGAAGATCGATGTCTCGATATCATAACAACCGCGGCGGCATGGGGATGAATCATTTTCAGCCTCGCAGAGGTGGCGGCGTCGGCGGTCCGATGCGTGGTGGTCTAATGGTCAACCCCCAATTCCGGAATCACCCATTCCACAACCAGAATCGAAGGGGACCGAACAATAACTTCAACAGGCCATCCAACCAGGGACAGCAGACGAGCCAACAGAAGCCAGCAGTCATCCCACCGCCGAGCCCCGGGCCTGCTCTCACCATGAAAGGCCCAATGGACAAGCAGCAGGCATCCCCCAAGCAGGAGCCGGAAAAGCCGACAACCCCCCCCTCAGAGTCCAGCCTTGAGCACAAACAGGAACTTGAATCTCCCCAGCCGAACCAGGCCAACAAGAACCAGCAGACCAAGGCAGAGCCGGGGAACGCTAACGGACAGCAGCAGAACCAATCACCGCTGACGAGTCCAAAGCCGGGCCCGCAACAGAACCAGAAAGGAGCCCCGCAACAGAACCAGAGGGCAACTCAGCCACAAAGCCAAAGGCCAGGGCAGCAACAAACCCCACAGAACCAGAGGCAGGGCCAGCAACAAACCCCACAGAAGCAGGGCCAGCAACAAACCCCACAGAAGCAGGGCCAGCAACATACCCCTCAGAACCAGAGGCAGGGCCAGCAACATACCCCTCAGAACCAGAGGCAGGGCCAGCAACAAACCCCACAGAACCAGAGGCAGGGCCAGCAACAAACCCAGAAGATGGGTCACCAACAGAACCAGAGGCCGGGCCAGCAGCAAAACCAACAGAACCAGAGGCCGGGCCAGCAGCAAAACCAACAGAACCAGAGAGCGGGCCAGCAGCATAACCAACAGAACCAGAGGCCGGGCCAGCAGCAGAGCCAGAGGCCAGGCCAGCAGCAAAACCAACATAACCAGAGGCCAGGCCAGCAACAGAACCAGAGGTTTGGCCATCAACAAAACCGGACAGGCCCGAAGACGGGGCCTCACATGAATAAGGACAGCAGCCAGGAACAACAAGGACAAGCAGAGGCAGCCGGCAGCACTTCGAATGAAAGTCAAACAAAGGTTGGTTTTGCTACACAGTTTTATTTCTCGTCAAAAACATTTTTGTTTGAAATTGTCGACGTGCGTGTTTGCTAGATGCGGTTTATTTATGTACCGTTGCGTTCAACATATCTCACCTAGCAATCCAGCGGGGCGGTGCTCCAAGGCACCAGTTCAGAAGATGTATTTTTCTTTGTCTCGCTAACCATTGTGAAATCGAGCGCACCCACTGTTCGCGCTGCCGTCGATCCGCCATCTTGTTTAAAATCCGTAGCGTCAAACTTTCGTAATCGCTTATCTGTAAACATTGTGTCTTTACTTTCTCGGTATGTGGTGTTTCGTTTTAGACCTTTCGTATGAAATGTTGGAATAGAGACGTGGCAGTTTTTACCCCCATATCCGCGGAATTGGACCAATGTCGTAATGGCCGGTGGTCGAGGCTTAAAGATGGCGTCGATGAAAATGACAATGACCTACTTTTGCCCGCCCTAGTTATGCAATGTTTTCATTACATCACGTGCAATAAATGGACAAAAATTCCGTATGTTTAGCAGGAATTCAAGGCGACATTGTCCATGTTGCTGAAGCCTGGTGAGAAAACATATACGCAGCGATGCCGTCTGTTCATCGGCAACCTTCCTAGTGAGATCACAGAGGAGCAGTTCAGGAAGATCTTCTCCAAGTATGGCGAGCCAAGTGAGGTCTTCATCAACAAAGCCAAAGGCTTTGGTTTCATTCGACTGGTGAGAGAACAGTGAAAGCCGACAACTCATACAGACGAACATGTTAACAACGTATTTCACTTTATGTAAAGGAGTCCCGTGCGCTGGCTGAGATAGCAAAAGCTGAGCTGGATGACATGCCAATGAAAGGAAGAACCCTCCGTGTCCGGTTTGCCACACACTCGGCAGCTCTTTCCATCAAGAACCTGTCACCCTATGTTTCCAACGAGCTGTTGGAGGAGGCCTTCTCACAGTTTGGGATGGTGGAAAGGGCCATCGTCATTGTTGACGACCGCGGGCGCTCCACCGGCAAGGGTATCGTGGAGTTCGCCTCCAAGCCTGCTGCCAGGAAGGCCCTGGATCGTTGCAACGAGGGCGTCTTTCTGCTCACCACGTAAGTTGGCTCTGTAAAGAAATGCTTCTCAGCGATCCTTGGACGATTTCATGTTTTTGTGTCCACCTTCTCAGCTCGCCAAGACCCATAGTTGTGGAGCCCCTTGAGCAGTTTGATGATGAAGATGGGCTGCCTGAGAAACTGGCACAGAAGAACCCCAGATATCAAGTGTGAGCGTGTCCCACTGCTGTTGTCATATTGCACCCATATTGCAGACACGACTGACTTGATGTTCCTGTGTTCTCTTACGGCAACAGAGAACGTGAAGAGCCTCCTCGCTTTGCTCGCCCTGGAACTTTTGAGTTTGAGTACTCCAAGCGTTGGAAGTCTCTTGACGAGATGGAGAAGCAGCAGAGGCAGCAGGTGGAGAAGAACATGCGTGAGGCTCGCGAGAAGCTCGAAGGTGAGATGGAAGATGCTTACCACGAGCACCAGGCCAACCTGCTCCGCCAAGGTAAGAAAAGATGGCTGCTGTCATTCATCTGTTGGCAAGGTAACCTCAGACCGCATCCCATTTTCACCTTCCTTTGCAGATCTTCTGAGGCGACAGGAGGAACTGCGCCGCATGGAAGAGTTGCACAGTCAGGAGATGCAGAAGAGGAAGGAGATGCAGTTAAGGTATTGATATCGTCATGCTTTTTTATTTGCTTGTGTTAATGCGGTCGTTTGCAGACAAGAGGAAGAGCGTCGCAGGCGGGAGGAGGAGATGCTTCGCAAGCGAGAAATGGAAGAACAGATGCGGCGTCAACGTGAGGAGAGCTACAGGATGGGCAACTTCATGGACGTGAGTTCAACTCCTGCGATAAGGTGGCAGATAGGCCGTTGATGTAATTGCAGATGTCTTTCATGTAGAGGGAGCGAGAGATGAGAATGAGTTCTTCCGGCGGGATGGGCATGGGAGGTAGGTTCACTTTGTTTGCTTCATAATCTACCGTGTTGATTAGAAACGGCTAACAGTTCGTCTGAAGGCAAGTAGAAAGGACCTGTTTCGGTTTCTTAAGCCCTTGTCGTCCTTTGTAGATGTGTCCTTTGGTGCCGTCAGCCAGAGCTTCTCATTGAGTGCAATGGGATTTGAAGGGCAGCAGTCCTCTCCGGGATCCCTGATGAGCAACGAAATGGTAACGTATCCCGTTATCGGAAGCTCTTGTATCTGGCTTTCTCTTCAGTGGGAGAAGACTCGGAGCTGATGTAGTCTAAGCAGGATGGCAGGTTGCATCCAGATTTGCTGCTTGTTGATACAAATGTTCTTCACTGGCAAGGCAGCCAGCCCCCCCCCCCTCACGTTTAGTAGTGGTTCTTGGTATTTTCAAGTGAGCCGCCAGCCTGCACTAAATGCCAATATTTCTCTCCATATGCCACATTTTGTGTTGTGGATGGTTCTGGTATTGCAAGCCCTGTCTCTTGTGAGTTGGACAGGCACCTCTCCTTGGCAGAACGATGGTGTATACGAGCGTTTTTTGGTTTGTTTTTGTACTGCAAACCTACACATGTATGCACTTAACTTTTTTATGTAGAAAAGTATCTTTAGGGCAGGCTGGACGGTCTAATAAGTAACAAAGGAAGAATGTCAATAATGACTGAATTTTTACCCCTGGAGGGGGGGCACACAGCCTTGTGAAATAGTTGATTACCTGTTCTTGTTGCTTAGGACTTGAGTTGAAGTAGAAGTTGGCCATATCATACACACATGGTCTTCAGTCTTGTTTGCATGTAAAACGATTGCCTAGCTATAAATGAAGAGCATTTTAATAATGGAAAAGTAGTCATTAGCGTGTTGGAACAGCCTTTAGGATTCAGCCTACAATAACATGATTTACAATAACTCATTTTATGCCATTAAGTCAGCGAGAGTGGTACACTATAGATCAAATACAAGGACAACGATGATGTATCGTACTTCTGGTATGCGGTAGCAGACATGCTTAATCATGTGTACACATTCGCAGACGTACAGTATACCGTCATTTCCGCACTTAAACAGTGTACCAGTATGTAAGCCACACATACTAAATTGAAAGAATATCAGATTTGTGAGATAACAGCTATGTAGACGGGCCACGCCTGTCTAAGCTGCATATTTACATGAATGCCATTTTCCCCAAACATGGCTAGTTCAACAGTAGTCCATCACAATGTCTGCTTCAGTCTTCTTCTTTCAATGGAACAGCCCCCACGTTCCTTTTATCATTTATTTTTATCATCGTCGCTCCCGGTGTCACTTTTATCTGGAGGCAATCCAGCCCTTTAGCTCGAGCGGTCCTCTTCATCATGCAGTAGTCCAGCCTTTGGAAAGCCACTGATGATATTGGACTTGGCAGTTCAACCAGAAGCTGTAGTCATTCTAACCTACTTAAGATGTGTCAGATCAAAACAGGATTGCTGGATAACACTTCAACGTGATATTGGCGTCGTCCTGAAGCTGCACTGTTAAGTATCATGGGAACTGCAGTTCTTTTGGCCATGGCATGGCTTTACAAGCTGCAGGGTTCAAAGCGTGAGAGAAAAATTGCAGCTTGTACAGCGGAAATGACGGTATAACACGTCTGTTGACATCGCCTTATGGAGTTGTTTTTATTCACTCCATGTGCAAAATACTTCTGTCAGACACAGGTCTCTCTTGAGAGATTAGACTAGGGTTGGGCGATATGGACCTTAGCGTATATCAGGATATTATGTGGCTGTATCATGATACGATATGAAATTTTAATTCAGCAGAGTCTGGGCTACAAAGCTTAAGCCCTATCATCAAACTGTAAAGAACATGTATTTATTGGTAACAATCTGGCTAACTTTTCGAATGGGATGTCAACCTCTGCACACATTGCTACTAAATCTTCAACCCAAGTGTAGAAGATGTAGTCACCCATGTCATTCCACCTGCATTATGGAAGGTACTTTTTCTGCCCAGACTCGGGGCAAACTGCGCTCTTATTTTGAAGGAAGGTCACTGAAGTATGTGGAGAATGTGCCTTTACGGCTAAGACGAGCTACGTTCCAAAATAGAGGTGCTTCTGGTATTTTTCACTTAGAAGCCGCACGTTGCCGTGGGGCACCGTGAAACCTTCCCGACGTTAAAGCCGTAAAACACAACCTGGTGAAATATACTCATCCACACAAGCTAACCATGCTAGCTTCCATTCACAGTCTGGAAGAGGAGATTCAGCCAACTTCTAAAGCTGGCGTTTATGACCATTTCAACCCGTGTAGGTGGGGTGGGTTGTTCAGTGTTTGTCATGAATTAGTGCCACGACTGGCGAGTAAATACCTCCACACACGAACGTTCCTTCTCCTCACCATGACAGCCGCAGCACGCAGTCATCAACTCCCTGTTTATCATTTCTACCAGTACACCACTATACCCGTACATAAGATATATCGCCCAACCCTATATTAGAATGTTGCTCCAGCCAATGCTGACATTCGTGCTACGTGTCATCCACCTGAGTTTTCCAGCATGTCCTTCCTGGTGTGGGCAGCAAATACAGTAAATACTGGTGGCTGGGATACATGTTTTACCTGATGATCATACAGTATGTGGTGAACGAGCTATATTTGGTGTCAGTCGTCACCATAGTCAGTCATGTCATGTTAATATAGTATTTGTAAATGTAGGACCCTATGAAATCTAGCTTTTTTGGGTGTAACGGCCTGAATTTCATCCATTTATTAAAGAATGAAACATTTTTATGCCAAAGCTTAAGCACTTAAGCCGCGCGTGAAATGAGAAACGTCCCACCATAGTGTATGGCCGTTTTGGCTGACTCCACTGTTGCCTCACAGCAGTCAGTTGTATTTGTGGAACGTGATTAGAGTCATCGAGGCCCTGGTCACACGCCAAGGTCATATGGAGGCAACTGGACTGTTAGGCCAAAGATGAACGGTCTTCAACAAACAAGGACTCCAATTAACAGGATTCGGTCTTAGAATGTTTAAAGAGTTTAGATCGTGTCGTTGTGGCAGATTTCATAGGGCCCTCCCAAATCAATGAAATAATAACAATAGTGGCTATGCTAAGCGGTGCCAACAGCCGTGGCCCGGCATGCACTGCAGACGGAGGCTGTTAGGGAGGCACTGACTAACGAAAGCATTACCCTCTCTTCCTTTTCCGTATGTAACCTGTGGCACCTGTGGACCTTCATATTGGAATTCTTCGGATCTAAAACCGCCCTCTTGCTATGCATCCATACATACACACATGGACATGAACTGTGTGCGCTGACTCCCAACACATACCTCCCTGGCTATTTGCCCTCCAGCGCAATGAGCGCTTTGGTCAGGGCGCTTCCAGAGGATTGGGTTCTGGTAACTCCAGTTATGGAAGGGTCCGTGAGGAATTTGACGGTCCCGCTAAGAAAGCTCGTTTTTAAACGCTCCCTCTTTGCAGCAGCGTTTTTGTATAAATTCTCCAATCCGATATGACTCACAATTTGTTTCTATTTAAGTTCAGAATGCTCTAGCCTTTTATTCTGACACTTGATTCATTTTACCATACTCCTTTTTTATTTAGTGTTGTGAGTAGTATAGAAAGGTAAGAACATAGGTGTATTTGAGCCCCCTGTGTAAGTCTAACATTCTCTAGATGTACTGTGTTGTGATTGGTGGTGAGTGTAAATTGTAACCTTTCTTTTCTTCCACGCACTTGCCATCAATGCATGTATTACAATAAAGACAAATGGGTTCAATCTGGCCAAACCTTGGAATATGTATTCAAAACAACCAAGCTCCAGCATTTGCTTTTCAACAAATAAAAATGAGGATAAGTGCGGGACATAAGGTCTAAAGGATTCTGTTGCATGGACTTGGTCATCATTTGATCATCTGGGGAGGGGCAAGACCCCCATATCCAATCCAATCCGTTGCTGATAGCCAAATATGAAGTATT
This sequence comes from Doryrhamphus excisus, assembly GCF_030265055.1. Taxonomy (NCBI): domain Eukaryota; kingdom Metazoa; phylum Chordata; class Actinopteri; order Syngnathiformes; family Syngnathidae; genus Doryrhamphus; species Doryrhamphus excisus. Next base: position 20,598,273 of record NC_080479.1, on the reverse strand, counting down.
ACTGCACCTTGAGACAATGCGCTTCATACTCGGGAGGAAAAAGTCACTTGGTTTCAGCCTTTTTATGTGGCAAACTCTAAAAGGACCACGTTTTACACAACTTTGCAGTGCGGTGGTCTCTAGATGGCCACAGTCATTCATGCTGCTGCTGGTTGGACCTTTCAGCCCCCGGCACACTCAAGGAAATGCTAACAAGATGTCAGCCAGCCTGCTTGCCAGAGAATATGTTGTTGCAGGAGACCAAATATATAGCTAGTGAGCTATCAGAGCCCTTGATTGACTCTTGCCCTTGGTGTAAGCGACCATTGGCAGTATGGAATTGGATCTGATACAGTTCCAGGGAATAGGATGGAAAATATTCATATTTTATCCACACAACCTGCCACTATTTTCTTTTCTAAAAGAAAACAAAATCAAAATAACAAACTGCTTGGATTGACGTGTTCTCCTAAGGCGCTGGCTAGGGAAGCAAGATGTTTGTGAGGGCACATGCTGGATGCTGGACCAGGCATCCCAGACAATATTTGCTCTTATTTTCCTACAAGCCATTCGGCGTCATCTCTGTCCCCATCTTGGACACGGCCCACATGGATGGACAAGCTTAATGCAGACCTTGTCCAACAGCCATCTCCGGTTATGTACTACATGACCTAGCTACAATCTCCCGGTAATCATATGCTGACACGTATTTAGGATAATGAAAATGGCTGACTCATTCTATCTATTTCCTTTGTCCTGCAAGTGTGCTATTTTGAAATGTCAGCTCCATAGGAGGCAGCATTGGTGTCAACACTTGGAATTATTAGCATACACGGCTACTGTCTGCTTTTGGAGCATTGTAGAATATGCAGCTACCGCCACACATCATATCTGTATTCCACCACTGCTTGGATGCAGGAAGACAAGAAGTTCTCCAGAGGAAGAAGCATTCCACAAGTTTCTCAATAAGAACTTCCTCATGACAATGGAAGCGCCCTTAGTTTTTTTTCTCAGTATTAGACTTGGAATGAACTCATTGGTAAGAACCACAACAAACACTTTAGTTTGTTTGGTGGTGCCCGTGTTTGAAATCTTCAGTTCCTCATATAGAATTTCTGGGTAGCATGTGACATAATGTGTGTTTGCTCAGTGAAATCCCAGCCAACATACTGCTGCTGTTCTTGCGCATGGACTTCAAAGCTATGAGAGAATTCCTAAGAGCCTGTCACGAAGGAGGAAACCAGCCAGTAATGCAGAGCAAGGTGGCCGAGTAGTTGGCAGGGACTTGGATAAGCACAATTGATCCTAGAATCAAAGGTAAGATGCTGTTAGAACATCAACATGGGGAATGCAGAAAGGATGACCTAGCCGAGCAAAAAAAAAAAAAAAACAGCGGCTGAGCCCTTCAAATGTCTCCAAAGACTACATATAAAGCATGGACTTGCCCTCTGCTAAATGTAAACTTGTACAAACAACGATGACATCATAGACAGGATGAAATGGCCATGCCTGGAGGAAGTGTGAACCACCACATAGTTGCTTTAGCGTGTGTGCACCCTGCCATGGATGTTAGACGTGCGAGTACTTGGTTGTCCACTGACTGCCTCTCAAGTGGCGGTGCAACCAGCAATATCTGCTTACTTGTTCAATACCAAACTAGGAAAGATCCATCCATCCATTTTCTACCGCTTATCCTCACAAGGGCGCCTATCCCAGCTTTCTTGGGGCGAGAGGCGGGGTCCACCCTGGACTGGGGGCCAGCCAATCCCAGGGCACATATAGACAAACAACCATTCACACTCACATTCATAGCTATGGACAATTTGGAAGGGCCAATGAAGCTGACATGTTTTTGGGATGGGGGAGGAAAGCGGAGTACCCGGAGAAAAACCACGCATGCACGGGGAGAACATGCACACGCCACACGGAGATGCTCAAGTGGAGAATGCAAACCAGGTCTTCCATCTCCTGACTCTGTGGCCTACATGCTAACTAGGAAAGCTCATACATCACAAATGTTCCACAAGCCTCAGCTGCCCCCTGAAATGTTACCTTGACGTGTTCTTGACATTCTTTCTTTAACAGGTGTGGCTGACTATAAAGATGTTGGCCCGTGGAGGAAATAGTTTGTAGAGTGTTGGTTTGTCAGAGCCTGCTTTGGCCGTGAAGGCAGTGTAGCACCAATGGAAGGAAGCTTGGTAGGTAACTTGCATGACAAATCTATCTCCCCAAGTTCAAGCATGCCCGTATTTTTCCAGAAGCTCTCAAAGCTGCTTAGTAACCTGGGCCCGTATTCACAAAGCTTCTCGGTCCTCTCAAAAAGCTCCCATTGTAGCCCAAATAGCTTCCTAGGAACCTTAGGGAGGAGGTGTGCTTGAACCCATTGCTCGGTAGGACGCAGTGTATTAAAAATGTATCATGCTGACATTGGTTTCATGTCATAAATGGTGCCTGTTCTATAGATATGCTTATTGATACGTTGACTTACTGCACAACCTTGCTAACAATGCAGCAATTCTGCTCATTTTCTGCACTTTGTGATGAGTATTGGACTCCTAGAGCAGCGACACACCATAACGCACCTCTTTCTGCAGTATATCCATTGACTTGTCACTTCCTGTTTACCACCCAAATGGTCTGTTTCCTTTCCTCCACTGTGATGTGGGGATACATGTGTATGTATGTATGTATGTATGTATGTATGTATGTATGTATGTATGTGCATGTGTATTTTACCTGCGACCAGGTATGACAACCCTGTGATGGCCGTCATCTCAGGCGTTATGTACTCGGATGAGCAAGCTCTGACTACGCCAGTCTTAGGCTCCTAAAAAGTCCTCTTTTCCACTCCGCCTTAGGACATATTAGGGTCTAAGACGCTTGGGAGTAACTTATCTCTTATCTCTTAGCAAGTAAAACATTTGAAGAAAAGTCTTTAGAAGTTGTGATGTCACTAATAGGTTTTCTACCGCTAGAATGCTTTGTGGATACGGGCCTCGATCATGTAAACCTTTTGGAAAAGTAAACGGTTAATACTGTCCACCATGATCAGCATTGAGCTCCAATGACTGATTAGCTGATGTTTTACCAGCTCAACAGAAACGTCTAATTGATGTTGTGGACTTTGAATTGAACCTGAGAAACTTCATGGCGCGCTTTGTATTGTATATATGTATATCCCATATTACCAAAGAAATGCCAACTTAGGTCTACAAGGACGTATGCACTCCAGCCATTTGTTTATGTATGTTGCTATCGTAACTGGATTGTCCTGGCTAGCGTGACATGTACACTGCATTACAACATGTACAGAGTAGCTTCCTGTTCATGAGACCTAATCCTGAAAATCCCACAGCCCCCCCAACAATCCAAACAGAAATGTCAAAATGGCGTAGGTTTAGAAAAGCTTTTATCATCTACTCGTCTCTGGCCCAAGTCAGTCATGTGCAGGCAAAGGCTGTTTTTCTCCTTTTCCGCTTCTGTTGGTGGGACTCAGCCACAGCAGACCCACCGACATGAACGTCAACAAAGTCCACTGGCATCAGTCTTGCTTATGTGGACATTTAGCCACTTGGACATGACCTCAACAGGCTCCACTGTTGTTGGCTCATCTACATTGCCCTTGTAGAATCAGCATCAGCTTACCTTACACTTTGTAGTTCTTCAAATTGATCCATTGAAAACCTCATGGCGCCTCTTCCAATGGGACCTGAACCAAAATGATGTCTGTGTGGTGTACAGTTTTTCCTTTAACAGGTTTGTCCATCTTTAAAGCTGAGAAGGAACGATCCAAAGCAAGAACTTGTGTGTGGTAACCTTGGAACAGTAGTTGTGTAGCACTTGGTGGACTGGTTTGGATGATGAAAAGGTATGATGCCATCTCATTTTCTCATCATTTTGGATTGATGGACATGGAAGGTTTCTTCCTGTGTAATATTCTGTAGTTCATGAATTAGACAATATAAGATAGACATGAAAGGTTTCTTCATGAATAATATTCTGTAGTTCATGAATTAGAACAATATAGATAGACATGAAAGGTTTCTTCATGTATAATATTCTGTAGTTCACCATGCATTAGAACAATATAGATAGACATGAAAGGTTTCTTCATGTATAATATTCTGTAGTTCACCATGCATTAGAACAATATAGATAGACATGAAAGGTTTCTTCATGTATAATATTCTGTAGTTCATGAATTAGAACAATATAGATAGACATGAAAGGTTTCTTCATGTATAATATTCTGTAGTTCACCATGAATTAGAACAATATAGATAGACATGAAAGGTTTCTTCATGTATAAAATTCTGTAGTTCACCATGAATTAGAACAATATAGATAGACATGAAAGGTTTCTTCATGTATAATATTCTGTAGTTCATGAATTAGAACAATATAGATAGACATGAAAGGTTTCTTCATGTATAATATTCTGTGGTTCATGAATTAGAACAATATAGATAGACATGAAAGGTTTCTTCATGTATAATATTCTGTAGTTCACCATGAATTAGAACAATATAGATAGACATGAAAGGTTTCTTCATGTATAATGTTCTGTAGTTCACCATGAATTAGAACAATATAGATAGACATGAAAGGTTTCTTCATGTATAATGTTCTGTAGTTCACCATGAATTAGAACAATATAGATAGACATGAAAGGTTTCTTCATGTATAATGTTCTGTAGTTCACCATGAATTAGAACAATATAGATAGACATGAAAGGTTTCTTCATGTATAAAATTCTGTAGTTCACCATGAATTAGAGTACTTTTAAAGCAATGTACAGTGGAGCATTGCTGGGTGTAACCAATTTGGCAATAGGTTATGATGAAAGTAGAAGACGTATTCCACAGTACAAGTACCAGACTATCAACATCAGGACTAAACGATGTAACAATTAGCTTGCCATTCTGATGAGTAATGGGTTAGTTGGCCGGTCAGGTCACATCTGATGTGTAAATATCAACCGAAGAAAATAACATTCTGCTTTCATGGGTGACTATGGAAACGATCAAAGTGGAGAGGTTGGTGTTTTTCCATGGATGAATCACATGGCAAAATAGTTGTGGCTTAATTGGATGATGGCAGCCCTCTTGTTGAGGTAATAAATGCTCAAAAAGCCAAAGAAAAAGCAAACCCAAGTTAATTCTTTGGAAGTTGTCCCAACTTAATTCCAAATAGTACCACCTGTGGGGCATTGGACATGGGACGTTCCACTCTTGAGTCAATTTGTGGATATGACACATCTCTATATGTGACATCTTTGGAATATTTGTCATCAGATTTAAGCGGACGTCTTTGGCAGTGACAAACGAGAAGTAGCTGTGACAGACAAAGGACACTGGCCAGTTATAATGTGCCATTGAGCAAGTAGGCCGGCTTTGAATTTCTTCCCCATCCCAAATGTTATTGGAATTGACCTTAAATCATGTCCCGCTATTGCAGACGTGATCAATTGACAGGCGTGTGGAAAAAGGCGTAGCTGAGCAAGTCAATGTTTAAATGTTTAAGTCTTGGCAGATTGGGAAGCTAATCGGAATAAGAGTGGTATAAATCTGGCCGGAGAGACACCGTAGCTTGTTTCCACGGAGATGGGCCACATCGTTGGTGCGGAATGGAAACTAAAGCAACTGGTGGTGAACAGGTACACGCGTGGCCCGTTGTGCTTCAGTGTGTGTGTGTGTGTGTGTGTGTGTGTGTGTGTGTGTGTGTGTGTGTCGTGTCTTTGGCAACGTGAGTCGGCCAGGAGCTAGCTTGTCAGAGACAGGCCGTCCCGGTCCACAAGTCCCTGCATTGGCTTACATTGACCATGAGTAGTTCTGCAGCAGTAAAGCCTGGACATGCTTACACGGATCCAGTAAGGTAAGTGTCCATCCATGTTTATCTTATCCAGACGCACACTTAACTCCTCTCTCTTTTCTCACTCATTCCACGTCGCCCCCTCCAGGTGACTCTCTGAAGGGCTTCTGGCGTCACACTTGGCAAGAATGGCGTCACAGTGCAGATCCTCCCAGCTCGTTGTTGTGTGTACATGACCAAGCTGTGTAGATAGATAGACTTCCTTTATTGTCATTGCACAATAACACAATAACACAGCAGTGAAATTGCCAACGAAATGTCGTGCTGTGTGTGTGTGGGTGTGTGGGTGTGGGTGGGTGGTGTGGGGGGGGTTGTAGTACTTTTCCTCACAGTGACTGTGTACGGGTTGGCTGCTCAGCATCTTTGACCAGAGGTGGTGACATATCTCCAGCAACATGCTATTCCTTCACTAGCAGGTAGATTGTCTTTGAAATCAGCACAGACTGTCCTGTAGTGGTCTTCACCAGAGTTGGGACAACGAACCCACTAGAAGTATGATATTGAGCTCTGTTTCCACTGGGCAGGACATGACTACCAAGATCACGTACGTACGTCTGTGGCACAGCTTCCCTCTTAATGTACCATCTTCTACAATAGGAAACACTCAAGGCGGTGCGTTCACATCACTGCTAGATGATGATGATGATGTCACACAAGACTTAGCAGGTTTGAGCTTTAACTGCTTGGTGGAAAAATGACTACCCTTGAGCAATAAAGGTGCTGGAAGTTGACCTTTAGTCTTAAAGGGGACCTATGGTGCTTTTTCCACCTTCCTGAGCTACAAATGTAGCTGGAATGCTGTATTCCCACGGTACACCAAGCCATCGTTTCACCGAACCAGGTTTGGGCATATTTGGAAGTGAGCCCTGAAAGCAGTTTGGGACGGCTCAAAATGCCCAGTTTCCTTATATGGGCGTGGCGGTAAGCCAGAGAACTCTCCTCCCTGCCCCAAGCTCTGCTCCTCTGTTAACTTGCTAGCGAAGCCACATTTGTTCCCATCTCGGAAACATGCCACCACCAGGCAAGTGGTAGGAGTTCCTGATTCCCTACCAGCAAACGGGTGCCTAGGGAACATGGGCCAAACGCTAAGATGCTACTTCCCTTGGAGAGACGTGTTGAAGTAACCTCTTTTTGGGGGAACTGTCCAGTCTGTACTTCCGGATTGGGATTTGGGATCCAACACATACGGCTGTATGTTCATATGTTGATTGGCGGGAGAAGATAAATCGCAGTTTATTGTCAACTCCGTTTAGCGCTTTCTATGCAAGCATAGCAGAGTGGGCGTGCCCAGTGACTGGCCGTGGGTGGAATACATTAAGCAGCCCATTTTTGCAGGAACCACGAATCCAAAGAGATACTGCTGAATAGGTCAGATTCTGGTGTGTTGGTCATGGTTGGTAGCTGCTCTACAGGAGTCCACAACTCCATAGGACGGACCGTAAAATGAGCACGATAGGTCCCCTTTAAGTACACACAAAATACATAATCATAAAATAGGCATTTCAAAGCTAACGTGCCTAGCATTCATTAGCATTCATTAGCATCTGCCAATCTTTGTCTCTGATTTCATTTGACTTTCCATTGATGCACCGACACTAATGAAGTCCATCAAGTTGAACTTTCTAAGCCTCGGTCCCAAGCAACGGTACGGCTGGTCTGCATGCCAAAAGGGGGGCACCGTGGGACACATGCTGAGGTTGTTTGTGACGTCAAACTCTATGGGTGCTTTGTACATCTTGGGCCTTGTGTGTTTTGCTGGTGTCGTTGGGGCAAAATGTCCAACCTTTTCGATGTGCGCACACACGTTGAGATATTCCTCCTCCATGGCCACCACAAGTACACAAGTTCTCCACCAGCGAACGAGAGAATAGATGTACTTGTGGCCTGGGTATCTGCAGCAGCACCACAGCTCCGTGTACTTGTACCACGGGGGCTCTCGTCTTCAACAGAAGAATGGCCCTGTCAATCAGTGGTGGGGGGGGGGTGTTAACGTGGTAACCCAGGACCGCCTGTACGTACCACTACCGCCTATGAGCTGAATTTTCTCCTGGTTTGGTCTGGGTTCTTGTAGTTGGAGTAGCCTGGTGTTGGAATCGAGCTAACGTTCAGCACAGCCATCTTAATGACTTCTGGCTGCAGCGTTGGTGGATTGTACCAACATTCAGCGTGGGGGGTGGTGGGGGTCCAAGTGCTGCACTGGCACGCAACCTGAAGCCGTATGTTTCCATGTGGTGTTTTGCTTCCATGACTGAGGCCAGGTGTGGCGTGGCCTTGAAGGTCCACGCTGCCCATGATTGAAGGTGATCCATATCGATCCATCTGCACTGTGATCCATTCCTTCCCCCGCCTCCCTGCATTTGCCTTTTAAAAGAAATGTTGGCTCTGTGTCCCGTGACAATGCGAGTGTGATGCCAGAACCCCCCGTGGCCGCCCACGGTGCCCCCAAGACACCTGACTGGTCCAAACATGCTCGTGCTGAGCAGACTCTGAACACCAGCGTCAGGGGTCAAGGTCATTGGTCAGGGATGTAGACTGCAGCTCTCACGCCATGTGACCTTCTGACACACGCCGCCATTTCACCCCTTTGGAATACACGTTTTTGGAAAGGAATGGTGACACACGATGCCGTGTCTCCCCCACCCCCAAGATGGTAGGCCTGTCACAATAACCAATCACGAACCCCCCCGGCCAGGCTGTATGGACGTGGGCATGCGGGCTGGCTTTCCTCCTGTCTGCCGCCCACCGTGCCGACTTCCCTGGTGGAATGGCGTCACCTGTCCAGCTGATGTTGGATGGCAATGAGACCTTTTAGCAGCAGGCTACAGTTGTTATGGCGACAGGCCTACCACTCCTTCCTACCAGGAAGTGGTGTAGCGTGACACATTAACAGTTGCTCTTTGGTAATGCATGTTCATGTCATCATCTCTCTCACGCACACACACATGCACACGCACACACACATGCACACGCACGCACAGCTCATGATGGCCCCATCAAGTCACTCGCTGGCTCTCACTGGATGTCTCTCGCCCACAGGACCCCCCTCCAGCTGAAGGAGGATGAACAGCCTCTGCTCCGTCAGGGTAAGTGGTTCCCACATGATTAGGTACCCCATCCGCGCCGCTGCCATGATGATACAACATAAACACGCTGAGGTCAGCGCTTTGGAGCAGCTCCCAGTGCTGGCTGTAAATTGGGAAGACTGGAAGATGATCGTGGATTAGCCAATAGCGCTAGTGGTGTGTTATATATCGTCCCTTAAGGTGGCACAGTGGGCTGGTCCTTTTGGGATCAAACTCCTTGGAGCATCAAGATGTTTTTCAATGGTTAATTTAATTCTGTTCTTCTAATCTTCTTCTGTTTTGTAGGGAACATGAGCACTCCAAGCTGACCCCCAGGACGCCCCTTCTTTCTTTCCGGGGACATGGATGAACTGCAAGGGTGAGTTAATGCAGGGTGGCCCGTGGTGCTAATAACATGAGACTAAGTCATGGGGGGGGTGCTGTGTGTCGGCAGTGCAGGCCATGATGACCACGCAGCAGCAGCACGTGAAGGCTGGGATGGTGGATTGAAGCTCCCAAATAAAAAGATGAAGCTGTCAGTGCCGAGTGCTTTTTCTTTTGTCTGGGTACCTTGTGTATCATCATCATCATCATCACCATCATCACCACCATCATCATCATCACACGTCACCAAGGTTGGCCCTGACTGAGCCCAGCGGTCCTTGCCGGCCAATGGGTGACTCTGTGGTTCCGTGAAGCGCTGCCACATTTCCACAAAGGGGGAGGGCAAGCCGATCCGGAACTGAGGGGGGTCACTGAACCAACGTGGGTCATTTTCACGTTGATGGGCCTGTGCTGCACCCGATACCCAAACTCTGTTCCTCACGCTGTTGGAGGCCTTGACCTCTTGTCTTTCCCAGTCATGTGATCTCTTGGGAATGCCACAGCCGTCTTTTCTTCCAGTTGTAGCCATGTTGAGAAGCCACCTGGAAGGTCCACCATTGAGAACTGCTGTACACATGTGACCTGTAAAGTGACCTGTACTGCAGGTGGGGTCCGCCTGACCACCCATCCATCAAAGGCCATCAATCATTCATGACGCCAGCCGTCCCATCAGCCCTCACTCCCCTCCGGCCGTGCTGGAGGACGCGTGCACGCATCCACGTCCTCTCCAGGATCTCCTTCAGCACACTCAACGTTCATGAGCGGCCCCGCTGGAGCGGCGCCGCCTGTCGTGCTGGGTGTGGGCATCAGCGGACCGTGGTGCCTGAGGTCCGGTGCTCATGTCTGGACTGACCGGCCGCCCACCGCAGGGGAGAGGAGAGGCAACGCGACCCTGCTAAGGCTCCCCTCGCTCCGAGGACCCGGCAGAACGCCACACAGGCGCGGCATCAACATGGCGCCACTCAGGTCTTTGTAGAAAAATATTATGAGGCGGAATGTAGCTGGAGAAATCATGCCTGATGTATACATCGGTATTGGTAAAAGTATTGGGACAAGCGTGGGGGGGGGGGGTCTATTCAGGATGAGCATTTCAACTTGTTCTTGCTCAGTTTGTCATCTTGGCTATCGTTGTTTCTAAAATGTACATTGGAGAGACAAACATTGTTTACACCAGTGCTTCTCATATGGGGGGGGGGGGGGGCAGAGGCTTACACCTACCAATGTACACATTTATAGCACTCAACATGCAGTTTGACCCAACATGCTTGTATGCTGTCCTTTTTATGCCATTTCCCTGGTTTCATTTTTAGTCTAGTCTGTTCAGTTCAGATAAATGACTAAATAGCACTTTCTCTAGTATTTCAAATGGGGGGGGGGGGTCAAGACATAGACATAGTTCATTCTTTGCCTAAAACCAGCATTTGCCCAAAGTAGCAGGTCCAAATCCCTGCTCGTGTGTCTGTGTGTGCGACATTGAGCACCTTGCCCCCCCACGGTGTTATCCATGGTTACCCAGGGGTGGAATGATGATCATGGATGCTGGTTTGATAGCATCGCTCCACTGGTGGGGGTGAGAGAGAAATCTCCAGAAGGGGGGGGAGTGATACGTGGCCCCCAAGGAAGGATCGGATGGACGGCCACAAGCTGACATTCCGATCATCCTCTTTGTTTTATTTTACAGCCTGGGGGAGCCGCCCCTCCACAACCCAAAGGACACCCTGGTCTTTGAGGGCCTCTGCTGTCTGCTACCCAAGTGGCCCCCGCCGCATCTACCATCATGCCGGTCCAAGACCCTCCAACCGACCCAACGGATCCCCTCGCCCGCCAGCAAGGCCAAGGGCAATGCCCGCCCCACCCACATCCACTCGGCCCGCCCCATCCAGCTCAGCTCCGAGAGCCACCCGGCACAGCGTGATGACCTTTGGCCTTCGGGGGCACAGCTCGGCAAGCCTCCGCCGGACCGGCTGTCTGTCGTCGGGTGGCCGTGTGTCCTGAACGGCGGTCGGCGGCCCGTCACGCCTGCTGCTTCGGGCGGTGCGGGGCGTCCGCATCTCCACGTCTTCCTGCCCACGGAGGCGCAGGAGGAGGCCCACGTCCAGCGTGTGGATGAAGGCTTCACGCATCAGCTGGACCCCAAGAAAACCCCACTGAAGCTGCAGCAGGAAGACCGCAGTCCGCTCGTTCCAGCGCCGTGCGGGACTGCCTGATGTCACTCACTATTGGTATGATTATGATTGATATCAAGCTTCATATTTGTACTGTTGTTAAAGATGATGGCATATTCATTAGTAGCACAGGACGGATCACATCTTTTATACACCAGTAAAAGGCAATGAAACTCATTCTTATTACATACTAAATCAAATCAGTAGTGCAAAATATTCCATATTTAGATGGACCTCTAACGATATGAATATGAAAATGCTATCCCGGAATTATTGTGTGCAGGAAATGCTATTTTGTGTTTGCGTGTCTTGTCAAAGCACAGTTATTACGGTAGTTGGATGAAAAATAAACCCCCCAATGCCTCGTCTTTTCCTCTCGTCCGTGGGTGGCAGTGTCTGCAAGTGTCCAGTGGGGGCGCTCATGAGCCAAGCGGGCTTTCGTGCACCCCGAAAGTAAACAAGCGAGGAAGACGATGCTCCTCTATCTCGCAACATTAGCGACTGGAATGTTCCATCGGCGGTGAATGAAGTGTCGCTAACCTGCCGCCGAGTTACGTAAAAGCACCGTGTCGCATTTGTATGCACAATCCACGCCTCGGGGAACCGGAGCAATCACGGCGGCCATGGAAACTGGCGACGGGCATCAACATCCGGCCGCCAATGAAGTGCAAGTTGCGGTAATGAATCCTCACGCTTTGCCGCCGCACACATCGGCGATGATGTCGGAGCTCAGCAGTGAGCGCGCGTTTGTCCGTGCGACGCTTTTGTCGACATTGTTGCTTGTGCTTACGCGGCGTGGACCTTCGTAAATGTCAAAAGTTGAGCTAACGAGCGAGTGTGCAGCTTCGGCCCCGGGCTAGCGTTAGCTTAGCATGTGGCGTGTAGCCGTCCGGTCTGCGGTCAGCGAGTCGGTGAAGCACGCAATGTCGTCAACGTAAGCGGTCGTTCATGTTTGGCTGTGTTACAGCGAAACCAAGCAACATTAGTTTCGACGTGGAGCTAACGGACTTCCGGCAAACTTCAATGTGTGTTCTTTATGACACACAAGCACCAGAAAAGCCACCACAATGGCAGTCTTTCAATGGCAGTCTTCCTCCCACCTTAAAGGGAAAGTGCCCCTTTTCATCATCTCCAATCTCTTTTCCTGCCTGCTAAACATCTCAGACGGGTGAAGATGTGATTCCTTCATGGAGCACATTGTTGTTCTTGTGAACATCACGACGTGGTGTAGTGACACCTTCTAGTGGGACTTCCTGCAGGGGTAGCTTGTACTTCCTACTCCGTACGGGAGATGGCGGTGTAACCATGCTTCATAACACAGCTGTCTGGGGGGGGGGGTGTTTGCCACTAATGTTGCATTCAGGGACCCTAACCTCATGTTCAGACTAACATGACTGAAGAACCTTTCTTTGTGTTTGCAAGACGCCAATGTCACGGACATGGAAGGCTGCCCACGTGACAGCACCACCATGGCAGTCCTGTAGGGGGCGCTACTCTACTGTCGTGGATGGAATGTCGTCTACTGTGCTTTGCTGTACTGTACTGCAGTGTACTGTACTGTACTGCAGTGTACTACAGTGTACTGTACTGCAGTGTACTACAGTGTACTGTACTGCAGTGTACTGTACTGTACTGCAGTGTACTGCAGTGTACTGTACTGTACTGCAGTGTACTACAGTGTACTGTACTACAGTGTACTGTACTGTACTACAGTGTACTACAGTGTACTGTACTGTACTGTACTACAGTGTACTACAGTGTACTACAGTGTACTGTACTGTACTACAGTGTACTACAGTGTACTGTACTACAGTGTACTACAGTGTACTGTACTACAGTGTACTGTACTGTACTACAGTGTACTGCAGTGTACTACAGTGTACTGTACTACAGTGTACTGTACTGTACTGTACTACAGTGTACTACAGTGTACTGTACTGTACTACAGTGTACTACAGTGTACTGTACTACAGTGTACTGCAGTGTATTGTTGCGTGTGTGCAGGAAAGCGCGGCCGAAGCAGCCGTAGACGTGGGAGGTGGAGGATGCGCCCCCGGTGGTGCTGAGGTGAAGAGGAACCAGGCTCCACACCAGGTGGACAGGAAGCCCTCCAAGCATGAAGATGCCGCCATGCAGCTGGTCCCGTGCCGATGGGAACCTCTGAATCTTGACTCGTCCCTTCCGGAAGCGGATGCCGACACCCCCGGGCCGTCGAGTAGTAACAAAACTGAGGAAGAACATCCAGTTGAAGGAAACGGTGAGGATGAGGAGATGGACGCGACCCCCGCACAGGATTCAGACTGTGAGGAGGAGGAGCAGCGGGAGCAGCAGGAGGAGCAGGAGGAGGAGGAGGAGCAGCAGCAACAGGAGCCGGAGGAGCAGCAGCAGCAGGAGGAGCAGGAGCAGGGTCCAGGGCGGTTCTTCATGGGGACGGACAGCAATCTGGATGAGATGATGGACATCGGTACGGTGGACCAGCAGGAACAGGAAGCTCAGATGAAGAAAGGTGACACGGGCGATACGTGATGGTGGTCATCGGCTGAGGGCTTGGCGTGATGTCTGACCGTCTTGGCAGGAGAGGACGCCCGGGCGGACGCTGACGTGGAAGCGGAAGCGGAAGCAGAAGAAGACCAGGCGCCTCTGGACGCCACAGCTGGCGCGGGTGAGGATGGGACACGGCGGCCAGAGACAGGTGGGACGCTCTGACTCCGCTCTCGTCCCCGCAGGCGGGGACATGACCAACGGCATGAAGGTGGTCCGCCTCTCTGTCTCCGACCCCGCCCCTTGGCCTCCCTCGCCCCCCCTGAAGATCAAGGACGAGCCGCTGGACGAGGAGTACAACCGGGCGCTGCTCTGCACCCACGCCGCCGTCAAGGACGAACCCGGCACCGCCAAGGTCACCCGCCCGCCTGCTTTCACCGCACGGGTCTCCTTGTCTCCTTGTCTCCTTGTCTCTCTACCTCCTTACCTTCCTATCTCCTTCCCTCCCTGTCTCCTCGTCTCCTTATCACCTGGTCTCCTTGTCTCGTATAACCCCCCCTCCTGTGGTCAACAGGAGGACTTGCAGATCGGCTCGGTGTACTCGGTGACTCCGCCCTCCAACGCCCCCACGCAGCGAGCCGACCCGTTGGCGGCGTCCTTGCACATGACCTGCGCGCGCTGCAAGGCGGCGCTGGCCAAAGGTCAAACGGCCTACCAGAGGAAAGGCTCGCCGATGCTCTTCTGCTCCACCGGCTGCCTCACGTCCTCGCTGGGCTCGTCCAAGAGCGTCAAGACCTGCCACCATTGCCAAAGGTGAACGCCCGTCCGTCCTCCGTGCCCAGCGCCACTCTCTAAACTCTCGTCTGGGCAGGAGGATCTCCCGGCCTCAGGACGTCATCCTGGCGCCCGACGCCGACGGCGTCATGAAGGGCTTCTGCTGCCAGACGTGTCTGTCCGCCTTCAGCCGCAGGAGGAGCACGAGGAGCGCCAAAGCCAAGACTTGGACACCCGTCGGTCCGCAGGGTCAGGCGGCGTGCAGCATGTGCGCCAAATTCAGCATCGTAAGACGCGCGTCCTACACCTCCTCTACGCTCCTCAGCCGCCTCTTCCTACCTTCCTACCTTTCCTACCTTCCTAACCCTCCTCACCCTCCTAACCTTCCTACCTTCCTAACTTTCCTACCTTCCTAACCCTCCTGACCTTCCTACCTTCCTACCTTCCTAACTTTCCTACCTTCCTAACCCTCCTGACCTTCCTACCTTCCTACCTTCCTACCTTCCTAACTTTCCTACCTTCCTAACCCTCCTGACCTTCCTACCTTCCTACCTTCCTAACTTTCCTACCTTCCTAACCCTCCTGACCTTCCTACCTTCCTACCTTTCCTACCTTCCTAACTTTCCTACCTTCCTAACCTTCCTACCTTCCTAACTTCCTACCTTTCCTACCTTTCCTACCTTCCTAACCCTCCTGACCTTCCTACCTTCCTAACTTTCCTACCCTCCTAACTTTCCTACCTTCCTAACCTTCCTACCTTCCTAACCTTCCTACCTTCCTAACTTTCCTACCTTCCTAACCCTCCTGACCTTTCTACCTTCCTAACTTTCCTACCTTCCTAACCTTCCTACCTTTCCTACCTTCCTAACCCTCCTGACCTTCCTACCTTCCTACCTTCCTAACCCTCCTGACCCTCCTAACCTTCCTAACCTTCCTACCTTCCTAACTTTCCTACCTTCCTAACCTCCCTACCTTCCTACCTCCTAACCTTTCTAACTCTCCTAACCTTCCTAACCTTCTTAAACTTCCAAACTCTACACTACTTACTGCTTCCTATCTACGTATGTGTATATGTATGAGTGTACTATATGTATGAGTGTACTATGTGTATATGTATGAGTGTACTATGTGTATATGTATGAGTGTACTATATGTATGAGTGTACTATGTGTATATGTATGAGTGTACTATGTGTATATGTATGAGTGTACTATGTGTATATGTATGAGTGTACTATATGTATGAGTGTACTATGTGTATATGTATGAGTGTACTATGTGTATATGTATGAGTGTACTATATGTATGAGTGTACTATGTGTATATGTATGAGTGTACTGTAAGTATATGTATGAGCGTACTGTAAGTATATGTATGAGCGTACTGTAAGTATATGTATGAGCGTACTGTAAGTATATGTATGAGCGTACTGTAAGTATATGTATGAGTGTACTGTAAGTATATGTATGAGTGTACTGTAAGTACATGTATGAGTGTACTGTAAGTATATGTATGAGTGTACTGTAAGTATATGTATGAGTGTACTGTAAGTATATGTATGAGTGTACTGTAAGTACATGTATGAGTGTACTGTAAGTACATGTATGAGTGTACTGTAAGTACATGTATGAGCGTACTGTAAGTATATGTATGAGCGTACTGTAAGTATATGTATGAGCGTACTGTAAGTATATGTATGAGCGTACTGTAAGTATATGTATGAGTGTACTGTAAGTATATGTATGAGTGTACTGTAAGTACATGTATGAGTGTACTGTAAGTATATGTATGAGTGTACTGTAAGTATATGTATGAGTGTACTGTAAGTATATGTATGAGTGTACTGTAAGTACATGTATGAGTGTACTGTAAGTACATGTATGAGTGTACTGTAAGTACATGTATGAGCGTAGGCAGATATAGAGCATGCATGCAGTGAGGGTGCCCAGTGTGAGCCGTGTGAGTGTACTATATGTATATGTATAAGTACATGTATAAGTACATGTATAAGTACACGTATAGAGCGTGCATGCGGCGAGGGCGCCCAGTGTGACGAGGTTGCCATGGTGGACGAGGAGCGTAGCGCTCCACGTTGATGTTGACGTGTGTTTGTGGGGACGGGCGGGCGGGCGGACGGACGGACGTGGGACCAGAGCAAACACGAGGTGGTCCTGGGCGGCACGGTCCACAGGATGTGCAGCGACTCCTGCTTCAAGCGCTTCCGCACCACCAACCACCTGAGCATGGCGGGGTGCGCAAACTGCGGCTCCTTCTGCCACGTCAGGCCGCTGCTGCTGAGGATGGAGGGCAGCAGCAAGACCCTGTGCGACCTGGACTGCCTGGTCCAGTATAAGACCGTAAGCACCCCCGCGCCCCCGCGCCCGCCGCCCGCGCTCATGACCCGGATTTCTCCCTCCCAAAGAAAACCAAGACCACTCTGCCCTGCTCCATGTGTCGCTCTCCACGGCCCGTGGCGGACATGGTCCACAACAAAGGCACCGACGACTCCGTCACGCTCTTCTGTAGCAGCAGCTGCGTCATGGCCTTCATGGTCCAGAGCGTCAGCTCCTCAGGTGGGACCTCCTGTCCTTCAGCTTCTCTCCACCGCCTCTCCTCCTCCATCTGCTCTCCACCTCATCTCCTCCTCAATCTTCTCTCCACCTTCATTGGCTCCTTCACCTCTGCTCCTCCTCCATCTTCTCTCCACCTCATCTGCTCCTCCACCACCTCTCCTCCTCCATCTTCTCTCCACCTCATCTGCTCCTCCACCACCTCTCCTCCTCCATCTTCTCTCCACCTCATCTGCTCCTCCACCACCTCTCCTCCTCCATCTGCTCTCCACCTCATCTCCTCCTCCATCTTCTCTCCACCTTCATTGGCTCCTTCACCTCTGCTCCTCCTCCATCTTCTCTCCACCTCATCTGCTCCTCCACCACCTCTCCTCCTCCATCTTCTCTCCACCTCATCTGCTCCTTCACCTCCTCTTCCATCTGCTCCTTCACCTCCTCTCCTCCTCCATCTCACCTCCTTCACCTCCAGTCCCCCTCCACCTCCTCAGCTGGTCCCGGTGCCATAGCTGGCGTGTGACTAGCAAGGCATGATGTGGTCTCCAATGGTCTCCAATGGTCTCCATCCGCAGGTGCCCACACCAACTGTGACAACTGTGGCAAACACACGGTGCCGGCGTACCACCTGGCCATGTCTGATACCACCATCAGGAACTTCTGCACGCTGTCCTGTGTCATGTCCTTCCAGGTGAGAACATCCATGGCGTTCCCCACGGGAGACGTGGATGGATGATCCACCAGTGGTCTGCTCAAGCTGTCTTCTGCTTTGGGTGCTGTGGGGCGTGTGCTTGCAGGAGAAGTTCAAGGTGAAACAGAAACAAGCCGCCATCTTTCCAAAGCTGTCGGTGGCGTCCGGCCCGGACCCGAGCGCCACGCTGCAGCCGCTCAAGCTGACCACGTCGCCCACGCTCACCTGCGCCCACTGTGCCCGCAACATGTCTTGTCAGCCCCAAGTCGTCCAGATCCAGGTAGCCCACATTCCTATGGTGCCATGTTCTTGTCAATGACCCCCCCCCAACCCCCCCATGGCTGATGTGCCTGCAGAACAAGCTGGTGTTTGTGTGCGACGCCACCTGCGCCCAGGAGTTCAAGACGGCCAAAAACGTGAGCAGCCGGTGTGGCTCCTGCAAGACGGACAAGATCTGCAAGGAGGTGATGAGAGTCAACTCCAAAGAGCACTTCTTCTGCAGCAACGGTAAGACGAGCGGCGTGCCGTCAGGGTCTCGGCTTGGCACGGACGCCGCTCTCCACCTCGTCCCCAGGCTGCAAGCGTCTGTACGAGCAGGAGCTGGAGAAGAGCTGGGGCAAGCACTGCACGTCGTGCCGCTACTGCCGGCGTGTCTCCGAGACGCTGGTGACGGAGCTGTACGGCGGCGCCACCGAGGAGTTCTGCTCGGAGGACTGCAGGTCCAAGTACACCATGCTCTTCTGCCACGTAAGGCCGCCCGCGCTCATCCCGGACGCTTTGCCCACTTTCCCGCGCCTCACGCCTCCACCCTCTGTGGGCCAGGTGGCGAAGTGCACGTCGTGTGGCCGCAAAGGCAAACTCAAGCAAAGTCTGGTCATGCTGGGAGACGTCATGAACTTCTGCGACCTGCCGTGTTTGTTCCAGTTCTGCAACCTCCAAGTCAAAACGCAGGGCGACGTCTTCCCTCCAGGTGGGCCCCCGTCCGCTTTCGGCCTCTCCTCGGATGCCAAACCCTCAGCGCTGACGTGTGGCGGCTCCCGTCGTTGCAGACTCGCAGGAGGCCACGCCCGTCATCGCCAACGTCATCTCGCTGGCGTGCGAAGCGGCGAGTCCCGGCACCCCCGAGAGGCCGTCCCAGCAAAGTAGATCACACATCACACCGGCTACGAGAGCGCAGACCTCCACCAATGAAAGCTCCCGAGCCTTAGCTTTGCTAGCGTGCTTCAACTTCCTGTCCGGTCCCGTAGGAGGCGCTCGTGTGCCGACGACATGATAGCTTAGTGGCTTGTAGACCTGCAGAGAAACCATTGCTGCTTGGTGGAGGTAAGAACGGTCAGACGCGTTTCAAGCTGCCATGCTCTCGTCTCCTTGCAGGTGCGGACTCGCTCGGCCAGGACTCCGACCCGGTGAGCATCACCCCCGCCGCCGTTACCCGGGGAGGGACGGCGGTCCATCTCACCCCATCTCATCTCTGCAGGCCAGCGTCAATGCCGACTGGGAGAAACCGCCGCATAGCTCCGCCTCCAGGACGCAGAAAAATAAAGCTCTGCTGTGCAAGCCGCTGGTGCAGAACAAGGGCGTCTCCTGCAGGGTGCAGACCGCCAGCGTGGAGGCCCAGACGGGTACCAGCCTTGGCTTTTACTAGCTTTTACTAGCTTTTACTAGCTTTTACTAGCTTTTACTGGCTTTTACTAGCTTTTACTGGCTTTTACTGGCTTTTACTAGCGTTTACTGGCTTTTACTGGCTTTTACTGGCTTTTACTGGCTTTTACTGGCTTTTACTGGCTTTTACTGGCTTTTACTGGCTTTTACTAGCTTTTACTAGCTTTTACTGGCTTTTACTGGCTTTTACTGGCTTTTACTGGCTTTTACTAGCTTTTACTAGCTTTTACTGGCTTTTACTGGCTTTTACTAGCTTTTACTGGCTTTTACTGGCTTTTACTGGCTTTTACTGGCTTTTACTGGCTTTTACTGGCTTTTACTGGCTTTTACTGGCTTTTACTGGCTTTTACTGGCTTTTACTGGCTTTTACTGGCTTTTACTGGCTTTTACTGCTCAGATATGCTGCTCGGGTCCGCTGCCCGTGTGGGGGAGCGGGGTGCATCGTTGGCATGGTTGGCATCATTTACATGGTTGGCATCATTGACATCATTTACATGGTTGGCATCATTGACATCATTTACATGGTTGGCATCATTGGCATCATTTACATGGTTGGCATCATTGGCATCATTTACATGGTTGGCATCATTGGCATCATTTACATGGTTGACATTGGCATCATTTACATGGTTGGCATCATTGGCATCATTTACATGGTTGGCATCATTGGCATCATTTACATGGTTGGCATCATTGGCATCATTGGCATCATTTACATGGTTGGCATCATTGGCATCATTGGCATCATTGGCATCATTGGCATCATTGGCCATAGTCAGACGTCAAGAGCCTGAAAACCATGCCACCAAAAGTCATGAGTTGAGGAAGCCAACCAAACTCTCTTCTCTGGCTTTGCTGGTCTTGTTGATGTGGCGAGCGAGACGGAGCAGCCTGAGGGTCCAAATCCCGTTCATCTAAAAGCACGACTGGGCCCAAAGACAGAACTTGGAGACCAGAGTACTAACGATGACATATGACGAGGACATGTCCATATTCTCACCTCAACATGGAACACAAACATTTGCATCTACTTCCTATAGATCTCTCCCTGCCAAAGATCCTGGTCCTGCCTGTGCCCGTGCCCGTCTACGTCCCCGTGCCCATGAGCATGTACAGCCAATGCACCCCCGAGGCTGTGGGCGTGCCGCTGCCGGTAGGTGGTCGCCCCCTTGGTCTTAAAGGTCTTAACGTGGCGCTAAGGACAGACTTGGTCCTGCAGCTGCCCGTGCCCGTGCTCCTCCCCGTCACCACCAGCAATGCCGACCGCATCGTGGAGACCATTAAGAAGATCAAGGAGAAGTTCCCGGAGGACCCGTTTGAGGCCGAGCTCATCCTCATGGCGGAGATGGTGGCCGAGCAGACGGGACATGCCAGCGACGGAGAGACCGAACCCGACAAAAAGGCGGACAAGGAACCTGAAAGCGGTCCTGCCGGAGGTAGGAGATGGTGGACGATTAGTACGCTTTGTCTTCTTAACTCTCAAGTACCTTCCTGCTCTCTTCTGCTTGTTGTTATTATGATTATTATTATTATGATTAATATTATTATTACTGTTACCCTCCTCTTCTTTATTCATTCATTCATCACACACAACTTTATGATGCAATCCTTCTTTGGGTGTCGTCAGCCAAGATGGTGTGACAGCAGATGAGACCGGTAGAGGATGAGGATGAGGATGAGGATGAGGATGAGGAGGAGGATGAGGAGGAGGATGAGGATGAGGATGAGGAGGTTTAGACGAGGAGGGGTTGGTGGTATGAGGGCAACGTTCCATCATTGGGACTGCCAGCGTTGTGTGGAAGCTGCTGGTGGCGCTGCTTGACGTTCCCGTGACTTTCCAGATGCCATGAGCGCCTACAGTGACGACCTGGACACGGATGACCTGGCCAGCCTGCTCAACAATTGGGACGAGCCCCCCTCAGACGCCGGCCCCGCCGCCAGACCCGGTCCCGCTGTCAGGAAGCCTGTCCCCGATGCCCCTCCCCCACCCCCCATGGACATCGAAGCGGACTTCCCCGTTGGTGAGCCACCCGCCCTGACCCCGTGATGACCGTCCCCCGAGGCGGGTTTCTCACCAGCTCTGTGCTTCCCCCGCCCCGCCTCTAGAAACGCTGGAGAAGATGGCCCAGCTGCGAGAACTGTCCCCGCAACCCCCCAGCCCCTCACCTGCTGCCTCACGACCACGAGAAGCGTCCCGGAAATCCAAAGACAAGAAGGTAACGGCTGGGAGTTTGGGGGGCTGGGGGGCAGATGGCAGATATAAAAGTCCAGATATTACAGCAAACTAATCACAATACTCTTGTCCCTACTGGCCCCTGCTGGCCCCTGCTGGCCCCTATTGGCCCCTGCTGGCCCCTGCTGGCCCCTATTAGAATGCAGCAGTGTTTTTGAAGCTCCAAGATGACGTAGGAGGCCCTGTTCATCAGCCTGTCTGTGGTTGTGTCCATCAGGGTCGTAAGCGGCTATCCAAGGCCGCAGCCAGGCCCAGCAAAAAAGACTCCGCCCACAAGGCTGACGCGGGCAGCGTCCCAAAGCTGAAGAGTGAATACGGCGTGGACGCCTGGAGGCGCTGGGTCCACTGGAGGGACACTCAGTCCCAGGTGGAGACGCCACGTATAGGATGTAAGTATGTGGAGACACCATCGATTGGATGTACATAAGTAGGTGGAGACACCATCGATAGGATGTACATAAGTAGGTGGAGATGCCACGTATAGGATGTACATAAGTAGGTGGAGACACCATCGATAGGATGTACATAAGTAGGTGGAGATGCCACGTATAGGATGTACATAAGTATGTGGAGATGCCGCGTATAGGATGTACATAAGTAGGTGGAGACACCATCAATAGGATGTACATAAGTAGGTGGAGATGCCACGTATAGGATGTACATAAGTAGGTGGAGATGCCACGTATAGGATGTACATAAGTAGGTGGAGACGCCACGTATAGGATGTACATAAGTAGGTGGAGATGCCACGTATAGGATGTACATAAGTAGGTGGAGATGCCGCGTATAGGATGTACATAAGTAGGTGGAGATGCCACGTATAGGATGTACATAAGTAGGTGGAGATGCCACGTATAGGATGTACATAAGTAGGTATAGTAGCCGCGTATAGGATGTACATAAGTAGGTGGAGATGCCACGTATAGGATGTACATAAGTAGGTGGAGATGCCACGTATAGGATGTACATAAGTAGGTGGAGATGCCACGTATAGGATGTACATAAGTAGGTGGAGACACCATCGATAGGATGTACATAAGTAGGTGGAGATGCCACGTATAGGATGTACATAAGTATGTGGAGATGCCGCGTATAGGATGTACATAAGTATGTGGAGATGCCGCGTATAGGATGTACATAAGTAGGTGGAGACACCATCAATAGGATGTACATAAGTAGGTGGAGATGCCACGTATAGGATGTACATAAGTAGGTGGAGATGCCACGTATAGGATGTACATAAGTAGGTGGAGACACCATCGATAGGATGTACATAAGTAGGTGGAGATGCCACGTATAGGATGTACATAAGTATGTGGAGATGCCGCGTATAGGATGTACATAAGTAGGTGGAGACACCATCAATAGGATGTACATAAGTAGGTGGAGATGCCACGTATAGGATGTACATAAGTAGGTGGAGATGCCACGTATAGGATGTACATAAGTAGGTGGAGATGCCGCGTATAGGATGTACATAAGTAGGTGGAGATGCCACGTATAGGATGTACATAAGTAGGTGGAGATGCCACGTATAGGATGTACATAAGTAGGTGGAGACACCATCGATAGGATGTACATAAGTAGGTGGAGATGCCACGTATAGGATGTACATAAGTAGGTGGAGACACCATCGATAGGATGTACATAAGTAGGTGGAGATGCCACGTATAGGATGTACATAAGTATGTGGAGATGCCGCGTATAGGATGTACATAAGTAGGTGGAGACACCATCAATAGGATGTACATAAGTAGGTGGAGATGCCACGTATAGGATGTACATAAGTAGGTGGAGATGCCACGTATAGGATGTACATAAGTAGGTGGAGACGCCACGTATAGGATGTACATAAGTAGGTGGAGATGCCACGTATAGGATGTACATAAGTAGGTGGAGATGCCGCGTATAGGATGTACATAAGTAGGTGGAGATGCCACGTATAGGATGTACATAAGTAGGTGGAGATGCCACGTATAGGATGTACATAAGTAGGTATAGTAGCCATGTATAGGATGTACATAAGTAGGTGGAGATGCCACGTATAGGATGTACATAAGTAGGTGGAGATGCCACGTATAGGATGTACATAAGTAGGTATAGTAGCCGCGTATAGGATGTACATAAGTAGGTGGAGATGCCACGTATAGGATGTACATAAGTAGGTGGAGATGCCACGTATAGGATGTACATAAGTAGGTGGAGATGCCACGTATAGGATGTACATAAGTAGGTGGAGACACCATCGATAGGATGTACATAAGTAGGTGGAGATGCCACGTATAGGATGTACATAAGTATGTGGAGATGCCGCGTATAGGATGTACATAAGTATGTGGAGATGCCGCGTATAGGATGTACATAAGTAGGTGGAGACACCATCAATAGGATGTACATAAGTAGGTGGAGATGCCACGTATAGGATGTACATAAGTAGGTGGAGATGCCACGTATAGGATGTACATAAGTAGGTGGAGACACCATCGATAGGATGTACATAAGTAGGTGGAGATGCCACGTATAGGATGTACATAAGTATGTGGAGATGCCGCGTATAGGATGTACATAAGTAGGTGGAGACACCATCAATAGGATGTACATAAGTAGGTGGAGATGCCACGTATAGGATGTACATAAGTAGGTGGAGATGCCACGTATAGGATGTACATAAGTAGGTGGAGATGCCGCGTATAGGATGTACATAAGTAGGTGGAGATGCCACGTATAGGATGTACATAAGTAGGTGGAGATGCCACGTATAGGATGTACATAAGTAGGTGGAGATGCCACGTATAGGATGTACATAAGTAGGTGGAGATGCCACGTATAGGATGTACATAAGTAGGTGGAGATGCCACGTATAGGATGTACATAAGTAGGTGGAGATGCCGCGTATAGGATGTACATAAGTAGGTATAGTAGTCTGACGTGTTTGACTGTAGTATAGACTATAGTATACGTAGTATATTAGTGTAGTATAGCGTGTGTGTGTAGGATATTGTAACCTGGTGCATGTTGAAATAAAATGAACCATTCCCATTCCCATTCCCATGTGTATGTTTGTGCGCGTGCCAGCGCGCCCCCTGGTGCTGAAAGAGGACATCCTGCACTGCACCACGGCCGAGCTGAGCTACGGGCTGTGCCGCTTCGTGGCGGAGGTGACGCGGCCCAACGGCGAGCGCTACACCCCGGACGGCCTCTTCTACCTGTGCCTGGGCATCCAACAGGCAAGCCGCCGCCCCTCCCCCGCCGAGAGCGGCGAATACGGGCCGGGCGAGCTCTGACCGACTCTGCTCTCTCGCAGCATTTGTTTGACAACGGCCGCGTGGAGAACATTTTCATGGACCCCTTCTACTGCAAGTTCTCCAGCGAGTTCACCGCAACGCTCCGAGGCTTCCAGCCTTCCCTGACGGCCAGCGGTGAGTCGGCGTCGACACGTCACGCACGGGTGCTTCTTTGACGCCACCCCCTCCTCCCGCCGCAGGATACATCCACTCCCGCGTGGAGGAGGAGTTCCTGTGGGACTGCAAGCAGCTGGGCGTCTACTCGCCCATCGTCCTCCTCAACACGCTGCTCTTCTTCTTCTGCAAGAACTTTGGCTTCACCAGCGTGGAGCAGCACCGCCAGCTGTCCTTCGCCCACGTCATGCGCTGCACCAAGACCGACCACAGCAGCGGCAAGACCACCTTCCTGCGCTTCTACCCCCCCATCCCCCCCGCTGACATCCCGCCAGGTACGCCGCCTCAACACGGAAGCAACCGCTGTGGCGCCGCCTTACGTCCGTCCGTCTGCGTCTTTAGATTCCGATTTCCTGCCACCGGCGAAGAAGCGCAAAGAGGAGGAGGCCAAGGAGGAGAAGATCCTGGAGATGATGGAGAACACGGACAATCCTCTCCGCTGCCCGGTCCGACTCTACGAGTTCTACCTGTCCAAGTGGTGCGTAGCTTTTGTCCTCGCCTCGTCCCATGAGTTGGGGTGTCCTAACTTTGGCTCGCCTTCCTTTGCATTGTTCTTCCATCCTCCATCACTTCCTCCTTTGTTCTCCTCCTGACATCCTCCTTATCGTCGTCCACCGTTGCAACTTTCATTTCCGCTTCTTCCCTGCTAGCGTTCCATTGGATGCTATTCCCTTCTCTTCTAATCTTCTGGCTGCTGGTGTTTGTAGGACGTGCCCGTGAACAACGCTTTTATTTCCCATAGGAATTATGGCAATATGGCCACCATATTAGGACTTTTTGCCCAACTGCCATTTGGTTCACATCATATGACTTCCTGTCTGCATGGCGGCCAACATGGCGGCCACCATGCTGGCCACCATGCTGGCCACCATGCAGACAGGAAGTCATATGATGTGAACCAACATGGCGGCCAACATGGCTGTATTTGCTTTTGACTCCTTGTCCGCCATGTTCCTGTGTGTGTCCCGGCCAGCTCGGAGACGGTGAAGCAGCGCACCGACATGTTCTACCTTCTTCCCGAGCGCTGCTGCGTGCCCAACAGCCCGCTGTGGTTCTCGTCCACGCCGCTGGGTGAGGACACCAAGGAGGCCATGCTCACGCGCATCCTCACCGTGCGTGAGCTGCACGTCGCGGCGAGGCAGCGGACGCTGGAGCCCAAAGGGGATGACGCCGCCAACGACAAAGACGACTTTGGCGGCGGCAGAGAAGTGGAAGAGGAAGATGAGGACGACGGAGGAGACTACTGGGAATGACGAGGACGCCGGTGGACTCGGCTTGCGTCGGTGTCTTGAAGGTCGGACTAACCACGTATTCATCCACACGTTGACATGTTTGTCTGCTTCTTGTCTGGTGTTACTTTTTTTTCCAAGTTTGGACGCTGCCACGACAGCAAAAACAAAACAAGCCAGACCAGGTCAAAGGTCGCTTCACTCCTCCCACTTCAACTTGGGAAATAACTGGAATAGCTGGTGACGTGTTGGACGATGGTGTCCAGCCAGTAGACGGAGATGAAACCGCCCTGGTTTGCCTCGCATTTAGAAAGCAGGACAACGGCAGTAATAATCCGCAGAAATGAAGCCACAATTGATTCAAGTTATGTCTTTCAAAGCACCTTTTAAGACGCCATGATGGCCTTTCCTGGATCTAGGGATGTAAAAGTCTATCGGTCACATGTTCCTTCACACAGCATTTTGTATTGATCGCTTTTTAATAAAATCCAACCATCTGCACATCTTGACCAGCAGCGTCATATTGATATTGTTTATGATTGGCCGCCAGAGCTGTCTGTCTTCACCGAACGATCCGCGGTTGGCTCGTTGTGGTCACGTTGGTGACAACATGGCGGCCGTTCCGACCATGGGTAGCCATTCGTGGAAAGATGTTCCCCTCTTGTTTGGGATACCGGAGACATTAATGACACAAAAAAGTACCTGCTGATCAGGTAACGACATAAAGAGGCAAAATGGGCGGGGTTATGAGAACCGGTGAAATGAAACCGACTGCTAGTAAAACGATGGCAAATCCTAATGAGAACCAACAGATTATATGAGACGGTGACCACCAAAGATCGAGATGGTGGTGAAACAGGAGGTACGTGTTTCATTTCAACCAAATGAAAGCTTCGGCTTTGATTTCAACACCAAAGAAGTTCTGCCTTCAGAACGAACGTGTGTCCGTACGTCATTTGACGAGCATCCAATCACCACACGCGATACTTGACAGAAGACGCTGACCACAAATCGGAAGCGTCCCACTCTTCGCGGGGCGGGGCTGACGCCGTCTTAGCCAATTAGCAGCCAGGCGTCGCCCCTTCCTGGCCGAGTTGGCTGAGCTGTCAGTAGAAGGACGCCGACTTTGTACAAAGTTTATTTTCTCGTCCTCCGATGGCTCCGAGCGCGCAGCTCAAAGAGGCGCTAGCCGACGTGCAAGACGGGATCCGGGCGATCCTGCTCGGACCGCCCGGCGCCGGGAAGGGGACCCAGGTGAGCTGCTGGTGTCGGCTTGTAGCAGCTAGCTTGGAGAGTAGCAACGCATGGTGGTGGATGTCGGCTAGCAGCTAAAGGCTAATTATCGCAGTGGCTAAACCGGCTTTCATTTCAACTTTTTAAAAGCAGCGGCTACGTCAAATAAATGACAACAACAATAACAGTGTTTATTTCATAGCAATCGCCGCGGGGCTTAATCCACAAATTTCAATGCTGAGTCAGAAAACCACGCACTCGAAAAAGTCCATCAACTTTAGCTAAAGTGAAAAACACTCGACGGAAAGTGGCTTTGCCCTGCCGCTCCGGTTTTAGCAATTGCTAGTTCTTCTTTAAATTCGCCTTTTCCTGCAGACTGTCCAAGAAACACTATGAAGAAGTGCTAATTGTTGGCTCGTTGGTCTATGAAGCCTACACAAATACTCTATCACTGTATACACATACGCTATACACTGTATACACACACCTACACTATATACACACCTACACTATATACTGTACTGTATACATGTACACGATATACTAGTGTATACACGTATACTCTATCACTGTATACACATACGCTATACACTGTATACACACACCTACACTATATACACACCTACACTATATACTGTACTGTATACATGTACACTATATACTAGTGTATACACGTATACTCTATCACTGTATACACATACGCTATATACTGTATACACACACCTACACTATATACACACCTACACTATATACTGTACTGTATACATGTACACGATATACTAGTGTATACACGTATACTCTATCACTGTATACACATACGCTATATACTGTATACACACACCGACACTATATACACACCTACACTATATACTGTACTGTATACTATATATACTATATATATGTACACTATATACTAGTGTATACACGTACAGTACACCAACACGGCGGTCCTAAACGCCTGACTTGAGTGGGCTGCCTGAGTGGAGGAGAGGTTTGTGAGCAAGGTCTTCCTGGGACCAACCTGAGCTCCATCGATGGCGCCCCTAGATTTGGGCCTGACTAGTTTTCCGCCTGAACGGGCAGCTGTACAAATGAAACCTTTGCCCATGAACCCAAACCAGCCGCCCGTCCAGCAGGCCAAACGAGGACACTCGTTTCAGTCCCACTACTGCAGGTTGACGCCGAAAGAAGTCAACATGAGGAGAATGCCAACTGAATGCGAGTACGTTTGTCAGGCTTTTGACAGGAAGTAGCTGCCTCTCCTGCAGACCAAGTGTCCAGCACGCCGGCAGAAAGCGTCCGAGGGCGTCCTTATACGGACCGGTCCAGTTGGCCGCCCCAGCGGGCTGCTGTAGAGTGAAGAATATGACACGTGAACCAGTTGTCCTTCCCACAGGCCCACCGTCTCGCCGAGCGCTACTGCGTGTGCCACCTGTCCACCGGAGACATGCTGAGGGCCATGGTGGCGTCGGGCTCGGATCTGGGCAAGAAGCTGAAACAGACCATGGATGCCGGCAAGCTGGTAGGTCTTCCCCGAGGGCGTGTGTCCCCCCCCCGACCAACGCCGGCTTCTTCTGGTTCAGGTCAGCGACGAGATGGTGGTGGAGCTCATCGAGAACAACCTGGACACGCCCCCCTGCAGGAACGGCTTCCTGTTGGACGGATTCCCCCGCACGGTCAAACAGGCGGAGCTGGTCAGGACGTGGCCCCCACGCTCCAATCTGATTGGCTGCCTTTTGTCTGCTCACTTCCTGTCTCTTGTCGTCTGCAGCTGGACGATCTGTTGGAGAAACGTCACGAGAAGCTGGACTCTGTGGTGGAGTTCGCCGTGGATGATGCCCTGCTGGTGCGCAGGATCTGTGGCAGGTGGGTGTGGTGGCACCCCGTGTGGCGGCACCCCGTGTGGCGGCACCCCGTGTGGGAACCACGGCTAGGGAAGCACGTGCACAGCACGCACGTGTCCATGAGCATCCATGCTGTCCATGGACTTCTATCCAATGGCCAGTGATGACTGGTGGAGGAAAGGAATCCAAGTGTTTATACATACGGTGTGAAATAGTACGTTCCATTTGTAAACATGTTAATCCATGCTACTGCTCGTATTCTATGGTTAGCATTACATTTAGCCTTTTGGCCAACAGCGGTACTTGTCTGTGTTTTGGCCGCAAAAATGACTTTTTGTCGAAGTGAAAGGGAAGGTCAGGAGGTGACGTCTGAGGACATCTGCTGGCTCGGCAGAAGACGATGCCGTGGTTGCTGGTCTAAAGTGACTCGTGTTCCTCCAGGCTCTTTCACCAGCCCAGCGGTCGCTCCTACCACGAGGAGTTCAACCCCCCAAAAGAGCCCATGAAAGATGACGTGAGTCGCCGGGCTCGGACCCCGTCCCAGCAAGCATGTCACCTGATTTTGGCCTCCTCCTCGCCACAGGTGACGGGCGAGCCCCTTATCCGCCGCAGCGACGACAACGAGACGGCGCTGCGCTCCCGACTGGAGTCGTACCACCGCCAGACGGCGCCGCTGGTGCAGTACTACAGCGCCAAGGGGCTGCACGTGGCCGTCGACGCCGCCAAGAGCCCCGGCGTGGTCTTCGCCTCCATCGTGGCCGCTTTCACCGCTGCCGTGGACGCTCCCGCCCGCGCTACCGCCTGTAAATGTCCTCCTCACGTCATGATCACACCCGCTTGCTTTCTGTCCGCTACTGCCTTCTCCACCCGCATCACGCACGTCCACTTGAAAGACTTGGTCTTTATGGACGCCACCCACCACCCTCACCTCTGGTCATGATCTTTGGGAGGAGATGGTGGACACAAGCATCTGAAATGAGTTTCCTCGGTAGGGTAGCTGGACTCCCCCTAAGAGATGGGGTGAGGAGCTCGCTCTATCCGGGAGGGGCTCAGAGTAGAGCCGCTTCTCCTTCACATGGAGAGGAGCCGGTTGAGGTTGGTCGGGCATCTAGTCCGGACGCCTCCCGGACGCCTCCCTGGTGAGGGAAAAGGCCCCGGGGCAGACCTAGGACACGCTGGAGGGATTGTGTCTCACAGCTGGTCTGGGAACGTCTTGGTGTCCTCCTGGCGGAGCTGGAGGACGTGGCCGGGCACCGGGAAGTCTGGGCTCCTGCTGAGACCGCTGGCCCCGACCCCGGATAAGCGGAGAAGAATGGATGGATGGAAGCTCCTCTCCCTGAAGGCCTGAAATCACTCTTTCTTCTTCCCTTCCAGCCAGGTGAATGGTGTCCCATGCGGCCGGAGTAGAGGACGACACCAGGGAGGGTGTGGTCGAGCAGCGAGGACGAGTGTAGACCAAGGCTGACATCGGCCTTCAAATTCCTGTGGCTTCAGACCAAAGCCACAACCTTCTTGTCATTCCTCTTGCTTCCACTTCTTCCAATAAACCTCACTTCTTTTGCTACCACCTTCTCTTCCTTTGCTTTGCACATACAAGCCAAAGATGGAGGTAACATCACCACGTACACGTGGAGATGTCCTGGAGGAGGTAACATCATCACCACGTACACGTGGAGATGTCCTGGAGGAGGTAACATCACCATGTACACGTGGAGATGTCCTGGAGGAGGTAACATCATCACCACGTACACGTGGAGATGTCCTGGAGGAGGTAACATCATCACCACGTACACATGGAGATGTCCTGGAGGAGGTAACATCACCACGTACACGTGGAGATGTCCTGGAGGAGGTAACATCACCATGTACACGTGGAGATGTCCTGGAGGAGGTAACATCACCATGTACACGTGGAGATGTCCTGGAGGAGGTAACATCATCACCACGTACGTACATGTGGAGATGTCCTGGAGTCCTGGAGGAGGTAACATCATCACCACGTACGTACATGTGGAGATGTCCTGGAGTCCTGGAGGAGGTAACATCATCACCACGTACGTACACGTGGAGATGTCCTGGAGGAGGTAACATCATCACCACGTACGTACATGTGGAGATGTCCTGGAGGAGGTAACATCATCACCACGTACGTACACGTGGAGATGTCCTGGAGGAGGTAACATCACCATGTACACGTGGAGATGTCCTGGAGGAGGTAACATCATCACCACGTACACGTGGAGATGTCCTGGAGGAGGTAACATCATCACCACGTACGTACACGTGGAGATGTCCTGGAGGAGGTAACATCATCACCACGTACGTACACGTGGAGATGTCCTGGAGGAGGTAACATCACCACGTACGTACACGTGGAGATGCCCTGGAGGAGGTAACATCCATCCAGTGACTGAGTGGTGGGGGCTAGGTAGTGAGAGAACATCCACATGTACTCCTTGTGTTTATTGAGACCAGCCATGGTTTGTATTTTCAGAGTGTCAGTGAATGCAACTGCTGTGGTCCAGAGAGAGGAGGTGTTTCCCAGGAGGAGTTTGGGCGTGGCAGATGGAGATATTTGGGGAAACACACACACACACACACACACCTGTTCCAACCTGGCGCGAAGCTCTGTACGCTGTGGGGGCGTGGTCTTGTTCAGGTCGACGCGTGACGTCACCGAGCGGGACTTTCCTCCCGTGACGTTCAGGGGTGGGGGAGGGAGGAGAGGAGGCGGCAGAGAGAGGCTGGCTGGGCTGCGGAGATCGCTGACGGAGATCCTCGTTGAGCGGCCGCCTTCACAGGCTCGCCACCCCGCCGGACACCCACCGACAGGCGGCCTGAGCCGTCCGGGAGAAGGTGGACCTTTCCCGCATCGACGGGAGACCTGGTAGGCGAAGCCTCTGCTGTCCTGCGAGTGCGCGTGCGTGTGTATGTGAACGACAAAGACAAAACAGGAAGACCCCGAAAGGGCGTTTATATGCTTTTAAATGTCGCCGACATAAACCATTTGGAACAACGACTGTGAGTCGTGTGTCAGCAACATGTACTAGCGTAGCGGACTAGCATAGTGGACTGGACTAGCATAGTGGACTCGTACTAGCATAGCAGACTCGTGCTAGCATAGCAGTCGTGTAGCAACATAGCAAAGCGGCTCTGGTGGTCTTCTGCTTCATGGTCCCTCAACATGTCCTCATGGAAGACACAGCCTTACTAGTGCAGAGGGGAGACAACATGAAGTCGTGTCCCTTTGTGTCCCCGCTGTGGAGATAAGAGTGGATAAGTCCTCCATGAGACAGCATTTCTCGGCGTAGAGACCACTTTGACATGTTGTCCTGTGGTGGAGACATTATGAAGCACGTTCAGTATAGAAATATACTGTGTGACAATGTGTACAGGTGTCCAATGTAAGGCCCCGGGGGCCAGATTGGGCCCCCATATGAGTTATATATATATATATATATATTGTGTTATTGAAGTTGCGGAAGTAAAAAGGAAAAGAAGAGAAGTTGGTGGTGTGAAGTGCTGATGTTTGGGATGCTTTGTGCTCTTCCTTGGATGTCAATCCGTCGTCAGTGAAATGCCGATGAGATGAGTGTTCTACCAGCAAAGGAGACCATGCGTCATTCGGGGATGACATCAGCGACACAGCTGGATGTGGAGGACACGGGCAGCGGCGTGATGTCGTGGACGGTGCCTCCCGGTGCTGGTTTTTGTGTGCCAGATTGGCGCGGTGCTGTTCAGCTGCTTTATTTGGAAGGTCCCACGTGAGGCGAGCACGGGGATGTTGGCGTCCGCAGGATTGGCTCGATGAAGGAACGGAATATGTAAATAGTCCATAGGAGGGAATGAGTCCTGCCATTGGCTGGCCCCCAGTCCGGGGTGTGCCTGTACCTCTGACCCGAAGCGGGCCGGGATAGGCTCCAGCATTTAGTACTGCCTTGGCGGAGGTCTGTGCTCATTGGCTGTTCTCACAATCTCTGAAGCGCTGCGGCGTCGGCTCACGCGGGGGCGCTCGGGCTTCCAGACAATAGCCCAGAATTCCACGCTGAGTTGTGGTGATGCTGCGTGCCGGCCTTCCACTCATTGTGTGCCTGTTTCCTGTCTGGAAACCTGTCGGACTTCCCGGTTTGGCTCCCCGTAGGGCCCCCCAGGACTGACGTGAAAGCAGCAGACCACAGCCTGGCCGTGGGATTGGCCGAGGAGGACTTGGAGCCTCACGTCATGCTAGATGTTACCAAAACCCCAGAAGAACATTTGCAGACGCCTCATGACACATGCTAGCTGTCACTTCCTGTGGTGTAGTACCACTACTACATGTACACTACCTGTGGTGTAGTACCACGACTACATGTACACTACCTGTGGTGTAGTACCACGACTACATGTACACTACCTGTGGTGTAGTACCACTACTACATGTACACTACCTGTGGTGTAGTACCACGACTACATGTACACTACCTGTGGTGTAGTACACTACCTGTACATGTCACTTCCTGTGGTGTAGTACCACTACTACATGTACACTACCTGTGGTGTAGTACCACTACTACATGTACACTACCTGTGGTGTAGTACCACGACTACATGTACACTACCTGTGGTGTATATATACCTATAGTGTATATAGTGCTATGTGTATAGTGTATAGTGTGTATAGTGCTACTGTTATGCTATAGTGTATAGTGCTACTGTTATGCTATAGTGTATAGTGCTACTGTTATGCTATAGTGTATAGTGCTACTGTTATGCTATAGTGTATAGTGCTACTGTTATGCTATAGTGTATAGTGCTACTGTTATGCTATAGTGTATAGTGCTACTGTTATGCTATAGTGTATAGTGCTACTGTTATGCTATAGTGTATAGTGCTACTGTTATGCTATAGTGTATAGTGCTACTGTTATGCTATAGTGTATAGTGCTACTGTTATGCTATAGTGTATAGTGCTACTGTTATGCTATAGTGTACATACTACTGTACATGCACTGTTGATGACATGGTGTATTTGCCAACCCTGACGATGATCACTTCATTTGACAACCAATGTATGATTATATGTATGATTGTATGATTATATCCATCTGCGCTTCTTTCTCCTGCTTTGGGATGCTGCACTGTGTGTGTGTGTGTGTGTGCACTGTGTGTGTGTGCGTGCATGTGCGTGTGTGTGTGTGCGTGTGTGCGTGTGTGTGTGTGTGTGTGCGCGCCACCTGTGAGAGCAGCATGCAAACACTGGTGTTGCATTGTTGCATGGAAGAGTTGCCTTGCTGCCATGATGCTGATGAGTGGGTATTGACGTGGTGGAGGAAAGGATGCCAGCCTGGCAGAGAGCACGCACACACACGCACACACACACACACACACACACTGTATGCACATTTACTCACTCCACACATACTCTCACCTTGGCAACATCACTCGTTGCCATGGTAACCACATCGCTGTGCTTCCAGGAGGTAAGTGTTAGCAGCCACTGACTAATATTCTTTCCTGATCATCGTTCATATTTATTATTATTCCTGTATGATCATCGTTCATATTTATTATTATTCCTGTATGATCATCGTTCATATTTATTATTATTCCTGTATGATCATCGTTCATATTTATTATTATTCCTGTATGATCATCGTTCATATTTATTATTATTCCTGTATGATCATCGTTCATATTTACATATGGTTCATCGTTCCATATCTACGCCTGCCTGTGTCTCTGTGTTAGTGCATTGTGTGTGTGTGTGTGTGTGTGTGTGTGAGGCCCAGAGCACAACCTAAGTGTACGTTTGTGTTTGGTTGTGGCTGCAGAGCGAGGGAGGCGTGTGAGAGGACGTTCCAGGAGAAGGAGGCGCGTGTGAGAGGACGTTCCAGGAGAAGGAGGCGTGTGAGAGGACGTTCCAGGAGAAGGAGGCGTGTGAGAGGACGTTCCAGGAGAAGGAGGTGTGTGAGAGGGCGTTCCAGGAGAAGGAGGGATTGGAGCGTGTGGATGGACTGTACCTCCCGTGCTTTTGGAAGAGTCCCAGACAGGGGTGCAAGATGTTTGGAGCAGGAGAGCAGGTGGTTAGCTGTGTTTTCCTGAGCTGAGAGGCTGCCCAACGGAGGCCAAGACAGCCTAGAGAGGTGCCCCTCGGTGGGAAGATGGGCTCAGAAAAGGACTCCGAGTCGCCCCACTCCTCGCTGAGCGGCATCCCCAACCCAAAGTGCCGTGCGGCCGGAAAGCACCGGCGCCGCATCTCCTTCCAGAGCCTCTTTAACGGCAAGCGGGGATCCCGAGGCACCAGGGGCCCCAAAGCAGGGGTGGCCACCACCACCACCACCACCACCACCCCTCAGTCCTACCATCTCCACACACAACAGCAGCAGCTTATACCGTCTGCCTTGACCCCGCCCCCGGGCCCACCCACGACCGCAGCCGCCCGGGACGTCGCCACCACTACCCCGTCCAGGCAGTTGTCCTCCGGCCAGCCCTTCCTGAGCAGCGAGGCTCCGTCATTGGGGGAGGCCGACCTCCTGGAGTGCCCCCTGTGCCTGGTGCGCCAGCCGGCCCAGCAGCTCCCCGAGCTGCTGGGCTGCGGCCACCGATCCTGCCTATGCTGCCTGCGCCAGTACCTGCGCATCGAGATCACCGAGAGCCGGGTCCAGCTCAGCTGCCCCGAGTGCGCCGAGCGCCTGGTGCCCAGGCAGGTGGCCGACATCTTGGATGACGCCGCCCTGCTGCACAAGTACGAGGAGTTCCTGCTGCGCCGCTGCCTCGCCTCGGATCCCGACTGCAGGTGGTGCCCCGCACCCGACTGCGGGTAAGATGACGCCCCTGAACTCCACGTTGAAATACGTTGAAATACTCACGCTTGTACAGCACATATATATGTATACATATACTGTACATATATATGTATACATATAGCTACATACCTACTACCTTGTACAGTACATATATATGTATACATATAGCTACATACCTACTACCTTGTACAGTACATATATATGTATACATATAGCTACATACCTACTACCTTGTACAGTACATATATATGTATACATGTAGCTACATACCTACTACCTTGTACAGTACATATATGTATACATATAGCTCCATACCTACTACCTTGTACAGTACATATATATGTATACATATAGCTACATACCTACTACCTTGTACAGTACATATGCCAAGTAGTTCCTATACAGTACAGTAAATATGTCATATATTGTAGATGACAAAGCTGTTGTGTTTATTTGTTGTCAACGTTGTTGTAGTAAATGTTGTTGTCATAGTATGACGACGTCTTTCCATACAATAGAAACTTCTGGTCCTGGTAAGTCGCACTGGAGTATAAGTCATATTTTTAGTGGGTCATTACTTCCGGCCATGACGCCATCTTGGAAGGCAAGCTGTAACGTGAATAAAAGAGCGGAGGAGCGGCTGAGGAGGTGTAAGATATGCTAACACAACGCTTGTTCAGCTCCATGGAAACTAGACATGAACAGAAGAGGTGTGTGGTGTTTATGTAAGATAAGTACCAGTTGGAAGTACACTGTAAGTACACTAAGTGTGTAGTTGTCTTCCTGGCAGCAGGAGTAGCCTCCGCTTCACGCTGGTCCCTAACACCTTCCTCCTTCCTCCTTCCTCACTTACTCCTTCCTCACTTCCTCCAAACGTTCCCTCTGCTGCCTGCCGACTGTGTTCTGCTGCTCATGCCAACACTTGGCGCTTGTGGGCACAACAATGTGATTTTCTTTCCTTTGGCCACCTTTAATATCCTTCATCGTGATTGGCTTCACTTGGCTGTGCAGGTCAAGGGTCAAGGGTCAAAGAGCTTACCAAAGACTTTTGGTCTTTTGGTCTTCACTTTAACTCCTCACACTCTTCTTTGGCTCATTGGCTCGTGCTTGGTAAAACCACACCTGGATGGGGGAGGGGGGGGGGGGGGGACACACGCATGACCGGCCTATCAAGTGCTGTCTGCGCCGGCTGTCAGTTGCCTTGACGACCACGGATGCAAAATGGAGGCAGCGTTGCCTGGGGGGACGCCACTTCACTGAACACACCGGAACACACAAATGGAGCTGTGTGTGCGCGTGCACGTGTCCGTGCACGTGTCCTCAGTAGCATTCCCAAACAGAAGACTGACGAGATGTCTGCTCTTCCAAAACCTCCACCACGTGTCCCGCCGCAGCCACATTCGGTCACGCCACCTCACGCATCATCCATCCCGCCGTTATTCACGCGTCTGTCTTGTCCTCGTGCCGCCCTCAGGTTTGCCGTCATAGCCTCGGGCTGCGCCAGCTGTCCCCGGCTGGTGTGCCGCAGAGAAGGCTGCGGCGCCGAGTTCTGCTACCACTGCAAGCAGGCCTGGCACCCCAACCAGACCTGCGACTCGGCCCGCCAGCAGAGGGCGCACTCCCTGCACACGCACAGCAACCACTCGCCCAGCTACACGCCAGAGCAGGGCCCCGGTAAGGCAGGCGCACCATCATGCTTCACCCGCCCCCCGGCACCCTCACCCATCTCCTCCTCCCTGTCCTAGCCGACGACATCAAGCCGTGCCCCCGCTGCGGCGCCTACATCATCAAGATGAACGACGGCAGCTGCAACCACATGACGTGTGCCGTGTGCGGCTGCGAGTTCTGCTGGCTCTGCATGAAGGAGATCTCCGACCTGCATTACCTCAGGTAACCAACACCCAACTCCTCCCGACGCCTCCGCCGACCGCCCGTGCTTCTCCCCCGCAGTCCGTCCGGCTGCACCTTCTGGGGAAAGAAACCGTGGAGCAGGAAGAAGAAGATCCTGTGGCAGCTCGGCACGCTCATCGGCGCCCCCGTCGGCATCACGCTCATCGCCGGCATCGCCATCCCCGCCATGGTCATTGGCATACCCGTCTATGTGGGACGCAAGGTGGGGTACCTCCTCTTCTACTTCCTACCACATGCTCTACTCACTGACTTAAGTGAGTGAGTTAGTGTACGTAGAGTACACTAACTCACTCACTTCTTACTCTACGTACACTAACTCACTCACTTCTTACTCTAGTACACTAACTCACTGACTTCTTACTCTACGTACACTAACTCACTGACTTCTTACTCTACGTATGCTAACTCACTGACTTCTTACTCTACGTACGCTAACTCACTCACTTCTTACTCTACGTACGCTAACTCACTCACTTCTTACTCTACGTACGCTAACTCACTGACTTCTTACTCTACATACACTAACTCACTCACTTCTTACTCTAGTACACTAACTCACTCACTTCTTACTCTAGTACACTAACTCACTCACTTCTTACTCTACATACACTAACTCACTCACTTCTTACTCTAGTACACTAACTCACTCACTTCTTACTCTAGTACACTAACTCACTCACTTCTTACTCTACATACACTAACTCACTCACTTCTTACTCTAGTACACTAACTCACTCACTTCTTACTCTAGTACACTAACTCACTCACTTCTTAGTCTACGTACACTAACTCACTGACTTCTTAGTCTACGTACACTAACTCACTCACTTCTTACTCTAGTACACTAACTCACTCACTTCTTACTCTACATACACTAACTCACTCACTTCTTACTCTAGTACACTAACTCACTCACTTCTTACTCTAGTACACTAACTCACTCACTTCTTAGTCTACGTACACTAACTCACTGACTTCTTAGTCTACGTACACTAACTCACTCACTTCTTACTCTAGTACACTAACTCACTCACTTCTTACTCTACATACACTAACTCACTCACTTCTTAGTCTACGTACACTAACTCACTGACTTCTTACTCTACGTACACTAACTCACTCACTTCTTACTCTACATACACTAACTCACTGACTTCTTACTCTACGTACGCTAACTCACTGACTTCTTACTCTACATACACTAACTCACTCACTTCTTACTCTAGTACACTAACTCACTCACTTCTTACTCTACGTACGCTAACTCACTGACTTCATACAACATACTCTATATAGTCTAGTATGGTAGGGTATAGTCTGGTATAGTATATTCTAGTACGGTAGGGTATAGTATGATTATGGTTATGTAATGACACACTCATTCTCATGTCATTTGTTTTTGGTTTTTTAATTGAAATTATTTTTCAAATATACAGTATATTTGTACTTCACCTACCGTCATTTTTTATGTTTAATTTTTCATGTTTGTTATTGTGTTGATTTCCCAACTTTATTCCTCCCTGCATATGCATCCATATATCATATATGCCTCCATATCATACTGCATATGCATCCACATATCATATATGCCTCCATATCATACTGCATATGCATCCATATATGTATCACATATGCCTCTATATCATACTGCATATGCATCCATATATCATATATGCCTCTATATCATACTGCATATGCATCCATATATCATATATGCCTCTATATCATACTGCATATGCATCCATATATCATATATGCCTCTATATCATACTGCATATGCATCCATATATCATATATGCCTCTATATCATACTGTATATGCATCCATATATCATATATGCCTCCATATCATACTGCATATCCGTGTAGCGGTACATGCATATCCCATATCCCATATCCCGCGTAGACATCCCATGATCCTGTGACACGCGTCGGGCAGACGGTGAAGCGTTGTTTTGTTTGCTGCAGATCCACGCTCACTACGAGCTGAAGAAGGCGTCTCGCCACAGGAGGAACTTGGCCATCACGGCGGGCGTGGCCTTGTCCGTGCTCTCCGCCCCCGTCATCGCAGCCGTCAGCGTGGGTGAGAACGCACAGGCGAAGTGAGAGGAACAAAACAGAATGACAAAAAGACAAACGCTGGTGGCGTTTCTTCCCTGGCCAGGCATCGGCGTGCCCATCATGTTGGCGTACGTCTACGGCGTGGTGCCCATCTCGCTGTGCCGAGGAGGCGGCTGTGGCGTGAGCAGAGGGAAGGGGCGGGGCGTACGCATCGACTTTGATGAGGACGACGGACCAATCACAGGTGAGGCCGTGCGGCCATCGCTGTCCGCCGTCCAAAGAAATGAAAAATAATATTCATATCCCGCAGTGGCCGATGCATGGCGAGCCCTCAAGTCGCCGAGCCTGGGCGAGAGCAGCCTAGACGGGGCGGTCAGCGGTCTGAGCACCACCTCCCCCAGTGAGGGCCTCTCTATGGTCCCGGGGACCGTCGGGGACACGCCGTATTTCAACACTCTGGCTAGCGGCGCCCTGGGGACGCGCACGGGCAAGTACAGCAGGTGAGGGCGAGGGTGAGGGCGAGGGCGAGGGTGATGGGCGAGGGTGAGGGTGAGGGTGAGGAGGGTTCCTGATGCGCATGAAAGAGGCTAACGGGCTGCGACGGTCCAGGCTGGAGGTCCAGACGGGGCAGTCGGCCAAAGAGTCGGCCCAGAAGGAGACGGGGAGCCTGGGGGCGGGAAGCGACTGTGCCAGCACTCGAGGGATGGCCGGGTCCATCATCTCCTCCTACACCCTGCCTGACAGGTACTGAAGGAACCTCGGCTTGATGCGAGTGCATGTTGTGACCGTGTTGTGTGGGCGGCGTCCCCAGGGACGGCACCAACCTGGAGATCCAGGTGGACATCGAGACCAAACCCAGCCACCTCTGCCTGACCAGCGAGGAGGACCTGGCGCCGCACGCCGGCCCTACCGCTGCCGCCTCGGGAGGGGAGGAGCCCCTGGACTGCAGCTCCAGACGGGGTGGAGCGTTGTCCGGCTCCGCCCTGGGACTGTCCCACGGCGGCTCCATCAGGGAGGGGCTCCGTGATGTCACGCTGGCCCAGCCCGAGAGCATCCGCAGCGACCTGGAGATGTCGGACACGCAGTCGGACGACATCGCCGAGCTGACGTCCGACGACTGCGACTCGCCTCGGCCCAAAGTCTGCGCCCCGGCCCCGCCCCCCTCCTGCCGGGCCCAGAGCCCCCGCAACGAAGGCCTTCATTGTCCCGCAGACGGCAACGTCGTCTTGTACGTGTGAGAGACCGGCAGCTCTCAGGGACGCACGGCGACCATCCCACCTTTGGTTCCTCCTTCTGGTCTGCTGCCGTGGCCTCCTGCAGACGCCGGGCGGCGTCCGCACGCCCGACACCCGGGAACGCTGGCAGAGTTCTACCTCGGACACCTCCACGAGCCTGGCGCACCTTGGCTGGCCTGGTGCGCCATGCCTTGGCTGCATCAGACAAAACCGCGAACCAGGAGAGGTAGACATTGGACCCCCGTCGTGGAGGCGGCGAGTCACATGACGCGTGAATTTGCTTTGCTGCGTGCATGCTCAAGCACAACAAACATGGCCGCTCATTAGGAATCCCATTCAGCAACACTTTTGACATCTGGATGTATGTTGACTTTTCTTTTCCATGCGCACTCGTGCACTTTACCCAAACTCCTTTTCTCGGCTCCTCCTCCTCCTCCTCATCATCATCATCGTCATCATCATGTTGGCGTTTCAGTGGCACACGACCAAAATCAATCTCCCACCAGGATGCCTTTTGTGTTGGAGTGTGGCGACTGCTCTTCATCATCCTCGCCGGCCCGACTATCAGGCAGCATCATGGCGCCTTGTGCTCGCCGGCAAAACACACAAAAAGCTTTGCTAGCAGGGCCTCCTTCAGGCCGCCAGGAACATCTTCACGTCCACGCG
Source organism: Doryrhamphus excisus (assembly GCF_030265055.1). NCBI lineage: Eukaryota > Metazoa > Chordata > Actinopteri > Syngnathiformes > Syngnathidae > Doryrhamphus > Doryrhamphus excisus. The sequence goes on along the minus strand of NC_080479.1, from coordinate 20,555,987 downwards.
CTCGCTCGCTTTGCCTTCAGACGCTTCTTTCCTTTGCTGCACTTCTCACTCCTTTCTGTGACTAATCACTGGAATGTATGACCCCCGGCCCCCTGGAGGCCACCCGTCCCCGTGTGGATGGAAAGCTAGAGAGTATTGATAGCAATATATGAATGTTTGTGTACTTCCTGTCGCTGTCAAAGCCTGGCCTTGTGTGAGGACGCCCACGCAGGCTGTCAATGAGGAAATAAACACGTCTGATGTTTACCAAAGATAAGTCATTCTTACTCGCTTCAACCGTAGCTGCAGTACTACGCCACAACATCAACAAACTGCCGGTAAAACGCTGTCACCATTGCCAAATACTATCCAAAAGTATTTCTTCAGCCTTACCCGTCAAAGGTAATCCCGTCAGGTCTTGTTCTATGTAGATATGTATCGAAGTATAGTATCAGAGTACTTCTTCTCGTGTGCAAACCTATGTACAATTGTTGTACTTTGTAACAGAGTGAGGTAACATTCGGTTACATGGTAATACGGCGTCTTACCGTTTTCTCTTGCCACATCCAATATGGCGATGATGTGCAAGTGTGATTCAGCGCTCAATGCGGCCTCCACGTCACCCGAGTCCACCGACCCGACCCACTAAACCCGTGAACCCACGTCATTTTCACATTTCACTCGTAGGCGCCTTAAACAGCGGAATTGGCGAGTGAGTCTACCTTCGTGATCAGCAGACAGGAACAGGAAATGGAAAGGGTAGTTGATTTGACTCAAGGATGTGTTGTTTTTCTACGGAGTCAATACATGTATAGAATTGCAGTTAGCGTAAAAGTTGTACAATTCATTTCATGTTACCTGATTTTTTTTTTAAATTTAGATGGCAGTAGCAGGGAACGAGTTAACAGAGACAAACACCCGCGAGTCCCGGGTCGGAATAAACCTCTGAAGTTTTGAACGATTCGGGCAATACGCTCTCTGCGACAAGCCTGTCGCTTTACGGCACCGTTTGGAACAGTCGCAAAGCAAATTGCCTGCCTCCGCAGAAAGGTTAACGCGACACAACATCAAAACACGGTAATGTCCTTCTTGTTGCCTTTCTACATTTTAATATCCATTTCAATAGCCCGTTAAAGAAATTGTGCAGCAATTTATCACCAGTGCCAGTGACGGCGAATGTTTGTTAGCATGGCTGTCATTGAAGGGGAGCGTCTGGCTAGCTAGCATGCTAACAAATACGCTAGCCAGTATTCCACCCTCAATCACGAATGGTAAACATGTCATTTCTTCATTTTGTCTTGGTAATATCTGACAAATATTGTCATATTTGACAGAAAGCTTTTGTGACGGTGTGTAGCGATGGAAATATTATAATAAGTACAGTATGTACTTTCCGTCATCGATGGTATGTAACAATGTAGCGTTCTTCATATATGCAATTATAATAATATAATATGCAATTATTAAAATTATAATAATTATTATTATATATACAGTATGTTTGCAATCCAAACGCTCCAAACACGACAACAAATGTCAAGTGAAAAATGCTTGAAATAGCAAAAACCTGCAGGAGAGAAAACGAACATCACAATAATGCGTAGAATCCATGACTATTATGATTATGATTCTTTCTTTCTTGCTCAAAGACTATTGTGGACTTGATTGTGCTATTTTGTATATATTCTGTTGTATGTTTTGCTGTAAATCAATGAGATTCTTGCTATGTTTTCCCAGCATCGGCACCATGCCCTTCCTGGACCTGCAGTCGCGTCTGGGCATCAACATGGACCAATGGCTGCTGCTGCAGAGCGGCGAGCAGCCATTCAAGCGGGCGTCACGCTGCCACGCCTTCGAGAAGGAGTGGGTGGAATGCTCCCACGGCATCGGGCAGACCCGCGCCAAGAAGGAGTGCCAGCTGGAGTTTGAGGACTTCTACGAGTGCATGCACCGGCAGAAGCTAGTGAGTACTCGCCTTCTCTTCTTCTGGTCGCTCTGTACTCCCAAAGACCACAATCTCTCACTTTGGTACTGCAAAAGGACGTCTCGGCACCTTGACCTGCACAGGAAAAGCCCCCCACCCCACCCTCACCCCCGCCCCAAAAAGGAGGACACTAAGAAATGTGCTATTCTAGTCATAGCAAGGGCTGGATGGTGGTGTGTGTGTGTGTGTGTGTATCACGTGTGTCGCGTGTGTCACGTGTGTCACGTGTATCACGTTTGACGTCTTCCTCCTGGCAGCACCAGCGTCTGTACGCCGTCCGCCAGCAGCGAGACAAGATGGCGAAGGAGGGCACCTACACGCCGCCTCCGTGCCACTCGGCCCAGTCCTAGCCGGCACCGCAAAGTCTTCCCTCGGCTCTCCGTGTCATCACCCCATTCTATTCTTCTCCCATCCTATTCTAGTTTTCAAAATAAAAGTCATCCCCTCCACTTCCTGTGTCTCCCTCATGAGTTTGACTCCTTTCAAGGTTGGATGGTGTCGGCAACAATTGATTCCCTGCCTGGATGACGGAAACAAACGGAGTGAAACATTCCTTGTCTGGTGGATTTGATGGAAACCTTCCGTGTGTTCAACATCCAACGCAGGAGAGCACCGTGAAGGTCTTTGTGGTCTTTAAGGTCTTCATGACATCCAGTGGTGTAGTGACTGTCGGTGGACGCCCTTTGACCTCTGTGACCGGTGGACCACTAGATGGCGCCACGTCCACGTGATGATGGGCATTTCTTCTGCTCAATCGGAATCGATCTGAGAGTTCCTTAGCGTCTTTCCTTGCTTGTGGATCATCACGAGGAGCACACCTTCTCTGCTGGGGGCTGGTTGGAGGAGATGGAGGAGATGTTGCGCGCCAGGCATGTTCTCATGCGGTGACACCCCCACTCCCAACGTTGTCCATGAAGATAATAGAAGATGATAGAAGATAATAGAAGATAATAGAAGATAATAGAAGATAATAGAAGATAATAGAAGATAATAGGACATATTTCCATGCTGTTATTTGACTTTGATGGTGTCCCTAATGAAGTGTCCGGCACGAGGCGCTGCTGACCCCTGGAGGTCAAACGGCGTCATTTCACTCCTCCAGTTGCGTGCGCGTGCGTGTGATGATGCCCCATCCCAGTCCCCAGCCCCAAAAGACCGAGGTTCGAGTGCCGCCGCCGCCCGCGTGTGCACGTGAGCCAGCGTGAGCGCGCCCGGGTCGGAACCGCCGAGCCACGCGCCGTGATGACACCGGAGATAGAAAGCTTCCCTTCCGGCCCGCGGACATGGGCTAACCGAGCGAGCGAGCGCTCCCGGCAGCGAGGAGACAGCCTGCGAGCGGCCGGCCGAGGCTGAGGAGCGTCCGGCCCAGGCTAGAGAGCGGGAGACGTCGGAGGAGGAACCGGGCGGCCATTAGCATCGCCGACGCCGAATCTTCCACTGAACACGTCTGGTGGCGGAGACCCCATCGGGAGGAGCGGAAGACATCATCCTTCTTCACCCCCTCGGAGGAGGAAGGAGGAAGGAGGAGGAGGAGGCGAGCGGCGGCCTTCCTCGCTCGGCGTCCGGCTAGAGGGACCGCTGCCGTCCGCCGGAGGTAAGCGAGCCCCGGAGCTCAGGGAAGCGGAGAAAGCTGCTGTCGTTGTGTCCGTCGTGGACGCTGTGGCGGTCGCTTGATGCTGTGAGTGGCAGCTGTCACTCGGCACGTCTTCGCGTTTGGTCACCGCCGGTGTGCTCGGATGGTTGCTCCCGGCAGAAGACAAAAGAACCCCCCCGGCACGCACGGCCCATCTTCATCCACCCGCCACCCCATCCTCTTCCTCCTTGCCGTCACCTCCACCGGCCTTCATGCTCCTCTCCCGCGGCTCTGGGCGGATGGTCAAACATCTGCTGGTGGCCTCCAGCCAGCAGACGTGCACTCCTGTCTGGGAGAGGAGCAGAAGAAAGGTCCACTTGGAAAGAGATGGCATTCCGGATCTGGCATTCCGGATCTGGCATACCGGATCTGGCATACCGTATCTGTCAGCCATGCCTGATGATGTACTTCCTGCTTCCATTGCCATTCATTCATCTAGCTGCGTGCCGACACAGTCACGCTGTGTCCAGTATAGTCCGGCATAGTCCAGTATAGTACAGCATCGTCCAGTATAGTCTGGTATAGTCCGGTATAGTACAGTATAGTCCAGTATAGTCCGGTATAGTCCAGTATAGTCCAGTATAGTCCGGTATAGTCCAGTATAGTCCAGTATAGTCCGGTATAGTCCAGTATAGTACAAGTGAAGCACTGTTATGCTGCAGACGTAGCACACATGTGACCTGACTGTTTGCAACTGGCCTCCTTTTTAGTCATTTGCCATTCAAGTGGAAAAAGAAGTGCAGCAGGGTACATGGGCTGTGCTTGTCATGAAGGAAGATGTAGTCACCCATGCCATTCCACCTGCATTATGGAAGGTACTTTATCTCACTCTTGGTTTTTTCTGCCCAGACTCGGGGCAAACTGCGCTCTTATTTTGAAGGAAGGTCACTGAAGTATGTGGAGAATGTGCCTTTACGGCTAAGACGAGCTACGTTCCAAAATAGAGGTGCTTCTGGTATTTTTCACTTAGAAGCCGCACGTTGCCGTGGGGCACCGTGAAACCTTCCCGACGTTAAAGCCGTAAAACACAACCTGGTGAAATATACTCATCCACACAAGCTAACCATGCTAGCTTCCATTCTTCCATCCCGTCCACAGCGTGAGTCACGGCTGGTGTGGGCTAGCCTGGCTGCCACATCCACTCAGTAAGCAATCCACGTCACACGCGGCCTCATCTCTGACTGCCTGACTTCATTCTGTCCTCAAATATTAGCTAGCAGGCGTCAACGCCACCATATTGGACCGCAGGCTTGTTGCTAGGCGGACTTTGTGGAGCTCCCCGGCATCACAAAGTAAACAAAGGACAGGGAGATGTGTCACTACATGAATAAAACATGCACAGCTGGACTGTTTAGAAAGTCTTCTGTTTCATGACGGCGCCATCTGCTGGATGTGCTGTAGATGTGCACAATGACTCGGCATTAGCATTAGCGTTAGCATGAAAGGAAAGGTGCACTTTTTTGGAATGTTGCCCTTCATCCGCAGCCCTTCTTCTGTGTGTCGTCAAGCTATGACAAGAGGTGAAGACCTCATGGATGCCCGTCATGGGACACACCTACTGGGCCTAGAAGGGGACCGCTTACAGAGCTCCAGAAATCTCCAGCAAGGTTTTCCATCCATGCTGTGGGCGTGTAGTAACAGCTACGTTGATGATAAGATGCATGGATGCAACATACAACATACAACATACAACATGCAACATGCCACATGCCACATGCCACATACAACATACAACATACAACATACAACATAGAAAGGAAGCTCCAATATGTAGCCTTGCCTCGCTGTGTGCTCAAGCTAGTGGCTAGCCTGCTAGTGGCCAGCCCGCTAGTCGTTAGCCTGCTAGTAGCTAGCCTGCTAGTCGCAAGCCTGTTTGTGGTTAGCCTGCTAGTGGATCCCTGCTTGTTGTTAGCCTGCTAATGGTTAGCCTGCTAGTAGCTAGCCTGCTAGTCGCTAGCCCGTTTGTGGTTAGCCTGCTAGTGGCTAGCCTGCTAGTGGCTAGCCTGCTCGTAGCTAGCCTGCTAGTAGCTAGCCCGTTTGTGGTTCGCCTGCTAGTGGCTAGCCTGCTAGTGGCTAGCCTGCTAGTTGCTAGCCTGCTAGTCGCAAGCCCGTTTGTGGTTAGCCTGCTAGTGGCTAGCCTGCTTGTTGTTAGCCTGCTAATGGTTAGCCTGCTAGTAGCTAGCCTGCTAGTCGCTAGCTTGTTTGTGGTTAGCCTGCTCGTAGCTAGCCTGCTAGTAGCTAGCCCCTTTGTGGTTCGCCTGCTAGTGGCTAGCCTGCTAGTGGCTAGCCCGCTAGTGGCTAGCCCGCTAGTGGCTAGCCCGCTAGCAGCCAGGTGTCACTACGCCACCAACGTAGTTCCCGGGCTAACAATGTAGTTCATATGCAGATGAGTGATGGACATGGAGGAGGAGGCGTGTCCAATCTCTTTTCTAAATCTTTTTCCTCTTTAGAGCAGAAAAGAGAGAGAGTGGGTTCATGCCTCGCGTGGCTCGTGGATGACGGACAAAATCAAAAGTGCACTTTTCCTTTCAGTCACGGCTTTCCCTTAGCTTAGCGGCTGCTGCGCGTGCGCGTGAGCGTTGGATCAGGAAGCGACGTCACCGCGGTCGGTCCTCTTGGAGAACTTGGTAGAACTTTAATGACACGTTTGGGTTGCCAGGCAACCCGCCCCGTCTATTTTTACGGAACATCGTCCAGAACCAACCCAGACACGAGGAGACACCGCAGACCACCCGAACCTCGTAGACCTGGGGGTGGTCCCAGCTGCCGGCGTTGCTATGGCGACAGACTTTCAGGAAGTGAAGTTTGGCTGGAGGTTGCTTTCCGACGCTCGGATGAGGATTTGGTTCACACACGAACCCTCGTTCACGTCGGCCGCCTTTGGGCTACTTAGCCAGCATTCCGCCCCCCCCCCCCCCCCCCCCAGCGACACAACTAGCAACTTTTCTCTTCTTATTGGACACTCCTCGTTTCTCCGCCGCCATCTTGATCGAGCTAAAAGTGGATTAGTCTGCATCTTCGTGGGATGAATGTGGATGAGTTAGACTGCTCGGCCGTTTGATGTCTTCCCGCCACGCTACCGGAAGGAAGCAGGATGGAGACCGGATGGAAGTCATTTTTACGGACTTTCACGTGTTTGAGCTCCGGATTTTAACCGGCGGACTTTAATGGAACTTCAACACAGCCGTAAGTTCTTCACTGGAAATGTTGACCACGGTCCAAGTACAGCTTCAGCTCGCCATCCTGGCAGTGGGGAGTTGCAGCTGGAGCAGCCAGCATGCCTTGCGGGCACTTCCAGTACCTATTGTCCTTAGTGCTTTGTCATAGAATGAGCTAACTGTTGTTTATGACTGGCCTGGAAATGTTGATGCCTGCACACAGTTGGGATGTTAGCTAACATGGCTAACATGGCTAACAAGAGACAAAGTATCGGATCATCTTTCTGTGGCGCTTCCTGTGTATCTGTGGCGGGCCACCACAACTAAAGGAATGTCCGCGGAACCCTGGATTAGCATCCTTACACGTTAGCGGGCAGCAAGAACGCCTGGCAGGCAGCAGAGGTGGCTGTGTGGCGCTTTCAAAGTAAAAGCCCTTTAAGAGAGTCTTTCATGGACGAGCTGGGATCATCTGTCACTGCCAATCACGAGTATTGATTGGCTCGCTGCACACATACTCTACGTACTCTGTGTACGGTACAGCTACTACTGCCAGTGTATACTGATGGTACTAGCTGGGTAGAATACTCCAACTAGCTTCAAAGTAAAGATACTGCAGGACAATACAGCTAGTACTGTAGTAGCAGTGTATACTGATGGTACTAGCTAGGTATAATACGCCAAACATCTTCTAAGTACAGGTAATAACACGGCGAGTACTCGTACTCTGTTGACGAGATGAGACCGTACACCAGATGGGTTCTACGAGAACGAGACAGTACGAGAATGTACCATTACTTTGAAGGAAAGTACACTAAAAGAGAGTATACATTGCAATCTACCGATTTCATTTCTACTATGATAATCTCTGTGTGTATGCTAGCAGCCCCGCCTCCGCCCACTCAGCCAAAGAGACCGTATGACTGAGTAGAGGGCTCACCCCGTTCATGCCCTTGTTGTATGGAGGAAAGGATTGGGTGGCGCCGGCCTCGTGGCCCCAGGACACCCTGGGACAGCTCTCTTTAGTTCAGCTTCTACGCCTAAGAAATAAGTAATACGTAATAATCATAAGTCATAATCATTTTTGTGGCGAGTAAGTGACGTCTCTCCCTGTCCTTTCCTACCAGCAGATGGCGCTCGCGTTCCAAAATGTATTTATTTGCATCAAACACGTCTGATGATGTGTATGGTGTGCTTATAGGACTACTTCCTGTCTGCATTTTCATTGGCTGCTGGAAGTCTGCCTGGTGACACGCCATGAATGACTTGCATGTCATTTTAGTCAACTCAAGTTCTCCCTCCTGTGACCTCCTTTCCCGGCCCCGCCCCGCCTGCTCCTCCTCCTCATCCTCTCCTCCGCTCTTCTCCCGGCAGGCCAGACCTCCCATGGAGTCGTCGGACGATGACACCCTCAGCGAGCGCTCGTGCGTCAGCGAGCCGTCCTTCCGCAGCGAGCGCTCGGGGGGCTCGCTTTCCCCCCGCCCCTCGGCGCATGTGGGCCCGCCCGGGGACACGCTGCCGTGGAACTTGTCCAAGCACGAGCGGCGAAAGAGGCGGAGCCAGGACTCGGTGCTGGACCCTGCAGAGAGGGCGGTGATCCGTGTTGCAGGTAAGCAACTCATTGGATGTTGGATTAGCAACTAGCGTAGCGCACCTTCTTGCTACCATACGTACTACTACTGTACCTACTGGTACTCTCCATGGTGTGTCTTCCATTCTAGTATGTACTAGTATATGTAGTAGTACTCTATGTGACAGGGGTCGGCAACCTTTACTACGGAAAGAGCCATTTGACCCCCTTGGCCACTGAAAAACACCCTGGAGCCGCAAAACAGGTTTAAAAGAAGAGAAGGAATTAAAGTACAGTGAGTGGGAATGTGTAAGGGATGCTAACCAGCAGGGTTAGCATGCTATCATCTTGGTTAGCAAGACAATAGAAGAATGTAAGGGATGCTAACCGGCAGGGTTAGCATGCTATCATCTTGGTTAGCAAGACAATAGAAGAATGTAAGGGATGCTAACCGGCAGGGTTAGCATGCTATCATCTTGGTTAGCAGGACAATAGAAGAATGTAAGGGATGCTAACCAGCAGGGTTAGCATGCTATCATCTTGGTTAGCAAGACAATAGAAGAATGTGTATCTTTATTCGGGCCCCCCCATGCCAATTGGTGTACCCCGGGGGTACGTGTAGCCCACTGGGCAGTAGTGTGTACTGTATATTGTACTTTCAAGGCGGGCGGCTGCCTCGACTCCCCCAAAGCCTACAAATGGGAAGAATAGCTTCCAATGGGGCCGCACGGTGGATGAGTGGTTAGCGTGCAGGCCACACAGTCAGGAGATGGGAAGACCTGGGTTGGAATCCCCCCTCGGCCATCTCTGTGTGGAGTTTGCATGTTCTCCCCGTGCGTGGCGTCCTTTCTCCGGGTACCCCCCCCTTCCAAAAACATGTTAGCTTCATTGGCCCCTCCTAATGGTCCATAGGTATGAATGTGGGGGGAGTGGCCACAGGTTGGTCGGCGTTGGGACATGTTGTGTTGCTACGCTAAAGCACGCATCCCGTCCACAACCTGCTAGCATGACAAAGAGGGACCGTGCAGGCTTGTCCCCGCCGGGCATGACCCGTGCTCGCTCGGGCATGAAGGCTATTGTGACCCCCCTCCTACTTGAGAGGTATCACGGAGCGCTTGGACGTGTTTGGACTGACCCCAATCCCTGTGAGGACAAAGGCTGGAATGTGGACGAGGACTACATGAGCTAGCGATGACACCACAAGAAGGGCTGCCCCGACGTTTAGCCGTCCCCCGTCCCTCCCCCGACGTTTAACCGTCCCCCGTCCCTCCCCCGACATTTAGCCGTCCCCCGTTTCCCCCGACGTTTAGCCGTCCTCCGTCCCCCGTCCCTCCCCTGACATTTAGCCGTCCTTCATCCTGCCTGCAACGTTTCTCCACAGGCAGCCTCTCTGCTCAAGTCCCCTTGTTGCCATGGTGACATGGCGACCTTCCACACAGCTCCCGTTACCATGGTGATGCAGGATGAAGAACAGCAATGGCAGAGGGTGACAGCGGGCTAAAAGAGGGCACGGCTATCCTTGCTTGATAAAAGGAGTGATGAACGTCCAAAGGAAGGAAGGATTTCTGGGACTTGTTGAAAGGAATCCTAAATCCCGCATGGAAAAGAAGTCACATGACATGTCTGCATCCACTGGAAAAGTTTTATTGTGCAGCTGTGAGCATGCTGATGAGGACTCTATGTCCTTTTTGGCACCGTCATTGTGCAGCTGGCCGTGTGTGTATCTACACACACACACACACACACACACACACACACACACACACACACACACACACACACCAATAGTGTGCATTAACACAAGCGTGAGACAAAGACACTAGTGGATGTATTTGGGAAGGAATGGAAGCCTCCATGGGCCAATAGAATGCTAATGAGTTGGATGGTAAGCTTTTGGAGCAGGCTTCAATTTGACTGTCATTTCCATTTGTACCACCAGGGGGAGGTATTTAGCCCCCCGTGTAGGGGGAGGTATTTAGCCCCCCGTGTTGTGTTTCCTTCATTTTCATGCTGGGTAGTTGGAATGAGAGTTGAGCACCTAAGGAGTGTTTTTGTGTGGCTAGCAGCAGATCGTAGTGCATAGCGAGGACAATCCTTATGTTGGAGGTAATGTGTACGTTTATCCCTATGGGATTAATAACATAATCCCTACGGTTGCCTGCAGGCTGTTTTATGGGTTTTGACCCCCACCTGATGATGCACAGATTATCCACTGGTGGCTTTCAACCAGGAGGACGGGGCAGACTCCCATATCGACATGCCGGATGCAGAGGTCAAATAGAGCGGTCCAGAGCATCCATTATACATTGTACGGTCCCAGCCAAGCACCCCCCCCATGTCTGATTTATATCACCCCACAAAGCAGCGCTCGTCTGTACTCAACGTTTAACATTTGGAAATAAAATCAGCCAACAGCGTCACAGTTCCCTTCATGGAAGACCTCCCAGTGTTCTACTTGCTACTTCAATACACCTTCTTAAATGCTAATACATCTATTAACTTTATTTACAATCATTTGATTGACAACAAAGATGTTGTAAAAGTTAAGAACTATTCATATCAAATATCCACCACCTTTGTTTCAATTCTACCATATCCCCTATTTGACAGCCGGTGCTGCACAGTATACACCGCGTACTAGACAGTACGCAGTATAGACCGCGTACTAGACAGTACACAGTATAGACCGCATTCTAGACAGTACGCGGTATATACCACATACCAGACAGCACACGGTATACACCGCATACTAGACAGTACAGTATGCACCGTGTATACAGTAGTACACAGTATGCACTGTGTACTACTGTACTACTGTATACAGTGCAGTCTGTGTGGTTGATCGGTTCCAGCAGTTGGCCGATAGATGGCAGTATCTACTCTTATCTGGCCAGCCGGCGTCAGCACATTACGACGTAATGCCAGTGTCCGCCAACAGGGGGTGCTCCGGCTCCAGTTTATCTGGGCTCCTTGTTAGCACGCCGGCTAGTTTAGCGGGCTAGCAAGCGTTTGGCCACCGGCTTTGAGATTCCTGCGGCGGCGTAGATTCCTGACGTGGCCGACCGAGAGGGATGGAAGACAGCCACCGGAGGCTGGAGGAGGAGGGACAGAGCGGCAAAGAAAGATACCCATTCAGACGGAGGTCGGCTTAGAAGCGGCCATTGCGGCTGGGAAGCACCGGGAAGTTCTCTTTGGATCCACGCTGACGTACGCGGCCGGGAAGAGGAAGCGCGGGTCCGGATACAATTTGGCCTGAACCCCCGCTCGGGGCGGGACGGAAACGGACACTCTTGTTCCCTACTTGGCGGGGTCTCATCTGGGGCGCCGTGCCGAGCTCCGTCCCCCCGCCCGTCAAACAGCTGTCGCCGGTGGATGGTGGCATATTTAAGGAGGGACTCCTCTGAAGGAGACGGAGACGGAAACGGGGACGCCGAGCTATGCGACCGTGTGTCGGCGAGCGCACGCAGCCCGCCGACGATGGCCGGATAACATTTCTGTAACCCCCGTCGTCCATTGTCACCCCGAAGGCGACTCTTTGGCTTTTGAGCTCCCGTCCTGACAATTTACCACGAGCTACCGGCCGTGAGTCGGACGCCGGGGAGGCAGAAAGACAGCCGGGCCGCTGCGGTCGTCCCAAGCGCCATGGCTGGATTCGTACCCGGGCTGCTGCCCGCCACCCATTCCCAGGAGAAGCAGTTCGCACAGGCCTACGAGGATGTGCTGGAAAGATATAAAGGTAAAGTACAGCCACTTTATTGGGGACACCTGCTCAAAGGGAGGGAAGACAAGGATGATATTAATATTTCATATTTTCATACAGCTCTTTACATGTGTACCTAATGTAGTGTCCGTAGAGTAGCGTTATTCAACTTGTGCCCTGCGGGCCAAATCCCGCCCTGAATAAGATCAGAGCCCGTCACGGGTTCACTTACTCACTCAGGATCTTTGAGTGGTCCTTTTGTAGTAGGTCCAGTCCAGTCCTCCTGTCATATACAGGATCTTTGAGTGGTCCTTTTGTAGTAGGTCCAGTCCAGTCCTCCTGTCATATACAGGATCTTTGAGTGGTCCTTTTGTACGGTGGTAGGTCCAGTCCAGTCCTCCTGTCATATACAGGATCTTTGAGTGGTCCTTTTGTAGTAGGTCCAGTCCAGTCCTCCTGTCATATACAGGATCTTTGAGTGGTCCTTTTGTAGTAGGTCCAGTCCAGTCCTCCTGTCATATACAGGATCTTTGGATGGAGTAGATGGAGTAGATGGAGTAGACGGAGTAGACGGGACAGTCCTCCATGCAAGGTTTAGGATGTTTCTTGCTCTGCTGCTTTGGCTTCCCTAGTGTCATGACGTGTGTGCCCTTGGGCAGGCCGGAGGAAGCGGTTTGATGGCCAGCAGGTCTGATGCTGTCCTTGTCTGGGCTGTAAACATCAGAGCTCCTGCTGTGAAGGCCAGGAGAAATGTTGGGCCTCATTTGGGGATGACAATTCAGCTTTTGGGACTTTGGTCTTTCCCGCTTTCTGCTGTGCTGCAGTGGTGGTTAAAAATGGATGCTTCCTCTCACATTGTGTGTGTGTGCGTGTGTGTGTGTGTGTGCGTGTGTGCGTGTGTGCGTGTGTGTGTGCGTGTGTGTGTGTATGTGTGCGTGTGCGTGTGTGTGTGTGTGTGTGTGTGTGTGTGTGTGGTGCTGACAGCCAGTAGGCTCGGGTCACGTGTGAGGATGCTGATGAAAAGCAGTTGGGGCCTTTTAATTATTGATTGTGCTAATGAAACCAAACTCCTCTGGGTTGGTGTGTGTGTGTGTGTGTGCATGTGTGTGTGTGTGTGTGTGTGTGTGTGTGCATGTGTGCGTGTGTGTGTGTGTGTGTGAGATGGCAGTTGTCAGGAAGAATAGTGAACTTGGCGTCGCTCCTTCTTGTGGAGTCACTTGACCGAAACAGTAGGAGGGACATTTGATACGTCTTAAATCATTGACAGGAGGGGGGGGGGGGGGGGGCAGGGGAGGGGGGCGTTTGTGTGCGTGTTGCCAAGCCCAACAATGACAGGATGTGTAGAGTCATGGCGGCCGGGAGGATTGTGGAAAAGCAGCGGGTAGGACGTGAGTGTAGGACGAGGCTAGCAGATACTGACTCAGTGGAAAAGCAGTAGAACCCCCCCCCCCCCCCCCCCCTTCTCTTGGCTCATGGTAAAAGTGCAGATGAGTTCTCGGTGTGTGGTTGTCTTCAAAGGGATGGGGTGCAGGGGGTGCAGGGGGTGCAGGGGGTGGGTCCATGCATGGAAGCCGCTGCGTCATGCGTCAGCCTGCAGGGAAGCCAAGGAAGTCTGGCAGGAAAAGCAACAATCGGATGATTTATTGATTAGAATTGATTGATTTCAGACTAAAAGACCAAATGTCTTTGGTAAGCTCATTGACCCTTGACCCCTGACCTGCATACCCAAGCGAAGCCAATCATGAGAAAGGGTATTTAAGCGTCACATGACCTGAGAGTCACCAACTTGAGGTATCTAACGAACATTTGGATTGGACAAGCCCGCTTCATGCTGGAGGACATGAAGACTGATGAAAGTCAAATGGAGTTATCTGGACATGGGGGGGGGGGGGGATTCCAAGACAAACTTGCTGCCCACAGTAGCATTTGGTGGTGGTTCCATCATGCTGGGGGGCTGGGGGGCCAGTGCAGGTACTGGAAAGCTTCAAGTTGAGTTTGGCAAGGACTCCAGTTGGTATCAGCTGATTGTTGCCAACAGAATGAGTGTCAGAGTTGAAGTTGGGGCGGGGCTGGGCGGGGCTGGGTACCCCCAGCAAGACATGACCCTAAACACGCCTCCGATCCTACCAAGACCTTCATGCAGAGGAACAACGTTGTGGATGGCCATCTCAGTCCCCAGACCTAAGTATTATTGACATGCGCTGTCTGTTGATGCTACCCTGACAGGTCTTAGTGCCACCTAGTGCCACCTAGTGCCACCTAGTGCCATCTAGTGCCATCTAGTGCCACCTAGTGCCACCTAGTGCCACCTAGTGCCACCTAGTGCCATCTAGTGCCACCTAGTGCCACCTAGTGGCCGCCAAGTAGGACGGCGTGTTCACCTTTGGCATCTGTGGGAAAGCCAAGGCTTTTCTTTCTGAAAACATCTCCTTCAGTCTCTCCTGTCTGCCCCCCCCCCCCCCAGCCCCCCCCCCCGTGCTGATAGAATCATGTTGCCATGTCAGAAGACATGTTGTTGTTTGCTGCCAGTGCAAGATTACATATTCCTGGAATGCAAGGCCACCGACTCTTCATATTTTTGCTGAGGGAGGGGAAGGGGGGTGGGGGGGGCGGGGGGGGGGATGTACTTCCTGGTTTCTTGCTGATGAAAGATGGCGGCCAAAGCAAGGCCACGGGAGGGATGGCAGATGAGATGCGGGAGGCGCTGGGATTTTTCCACGTGGCCTAGTTTTCTGTTTGCCCTTCCCTCGGCGCCGCTCATGCCTCGCTGCAGACGCATCTCGACCCCCCCCCCCCCCCCATCAGCAAGGAGGTTATGTGATGGCTGACAGCATTGTTGATGGTGCTTTTACTGAAGGATGAAAAAGCATTGAAAAAGTGAAAAATGATTCCATGTCATTTAGCATAAAAATGGATGATGCAAAACACTTCCTGATCTGTGCCAGGCCAGGCCAGGCTAGGCCAGGTTAGTCCAGGTCAGGACTATTTGTACTGTGTTGTTTTTCTTCTCCGTGTACGTCCCAGCCATCCCACGTTGCATTCAGGGCTCGTAAGGCGGCGTGGCCAGGTGAATGTTGCTATAGAGCTGATGCCATATCCATACATTATGTGCAAGCTACTCATGAAATATGATAAGAATCAGCATCCTTTAGTGGCACCCCCCCCCCCCCCCCCACCCCCCCACCTTGTCCTTTTCCACTTGGCTGCGTTCCTTCCTCCCCTCACCTCCATCCTTACTAGCTAGCTCCTTGGTAATCTCCTCCATCTCCTGCTCCTTCTCTTAACAGGCTTTACTCCTAATTGAGATGCACTATAATTACCAGCCTGGAGCCTGTGTGTGTGTGTGTGTGTGTGTGTGTGCACGTGCGTGTGCACGTGTGTGTTCCAGTTCAAGTACAGTTATCTTCCTGATGGAGAATGATCCACATCTTTGTCTGCCATGGACATCCAGTATGTGATGTTATCATTGGGGATGGGCCGACCCCGCCCACTATCAGGTCACCCATGTGACCCACCTGCCAATGCTCCATTGGCCTCCTCTTCTTCTGGCAGGGTGGCCATGGAAAGCAAAGGGAGCTCCGTTCCTCCTTTTCCCGGCGTGCCCTGTCTTGTCGTGACGTGCCCCGCCTCTCATTTAGCTGCCAATCCTGTACGGAGCCGGACTCGGGTACCGGGTACCGGGTATCGGTACCGGGCAGCCATGCCGATCCCATCCCAATACTTTGGGCAAATTGACCTGACGTGTCCGGCAGGTTGAATACCAGACTTTGGATTGATTGGCCAATAAAGCCAAATTCCATAGCTTGACTAAGGAATGGAATACTGTGGAATTACCAGCTTTACCAGCTGGCCTACCAGGAATAGAAGTGATTGTTATCATCAGTTCTATAAGAATGAATAGTTGGGAGCCCAATTTGGTACAGACTCTGGGTACCATCTGGGTACCATGTGACCTCCTTATGATGCTCACCTGACCACTGGCCCTGGCACGGCGTTCTCTCTGGATAACACACCCTTTAGTGCTGATCCACTAACAATGCCCCCCCCCCCCCCGGAGACGGATCAATGGTGGCCGGGGACAACACACCTCCCCCTCGCTAACTAATCCCTCCCCCCCCTTGAATTATTTATTTTCATTTTTAATGCATTGTGTGTGTGGCCACCCCCACCTGTCTGGGGTGTCAGCCCCCACCTGTCGGGGGCCCCACAGCTACCCTTCACGTTGAGGGGAGGGAGGAATATGCCATCTTCACTTAGCTGAAGATGCTAACATGGCAGCATTCCGGGGGTGGGGTCAGGGTGGGGGGTTGCTGGCCACATACTAGCAGGTCTCCCTTCTGTCCAAGCCCCCCCCCCCTCCCCTTTTTCCGCTAATCCCGGTCCTTCCCTCCATCCCAGTCTGATCTGATGCTCCTGTACATAATCACACTGCAGCATTCCTGCAGGCTTGTCTGGGGGGGGGGGGGTGTCTTGAAGGTGTAAAGTGCACTTGGGGGGGGGGGGGTGTTAGGAAAGGAAAAAGAGAATATTGAATTATGGGGGGCATATAATGGTGTGCGTTGCTGGCTACACATGGAAGGTGAAGTGCTGGACTTCCTAAGGAATAAAAGTGTCAGCACCTTCATTCCCTCCTGCTGTGGCTGGACTGGGAAGAAGCTGGGGAATGCTGCACACGTGTGGGGTGGGAAGAACAGGGGGGGGGGGGGACCACCTTGGCTGGCTACTGTGTCTCCATGTGTGTGTGGGGACAGAACATTCCTGAACTGAGACAGTGACGGAGGGAGGAGTGTCGGTGGGACTCTGGTCCTAGCGGTCCTGTGTGGACTGTGGTCCTGTGGTCCTGTGTGGACTGTGGTCCTATGGTCCTGTGTGGACTGTGGTCCTAGCGATCCTGTGTGGACTGTGGTCCTGTGTGGACTGTGGTCCTGTGAGTGTTGAAGCAGGCGTGGTCACATGGCGCCCCACCCTTCAGGGAAAGTATTCAACAAGTAGTCCTTGTTGCCCACCTGTCCGTCTCGCCGAGCCTTGCCCCGAATGGTTGTGCTTCCAGGCATACTGGCCCCACCTAAAGTGCCCCCCCCCGTCCCGTCCAGCAGCCTGGGCCAGGGTGTGGCCCGCGCCTGTTAGCTTCCTCCTACACGCTCATGGCAGCTGCCTCCTTCCTCTCGCAGGCTGCCGTCATGGAGGTGAGAGGGGGGACTTCCCAAAACCTCTCGGCATGTCAGGGAGCAGCGTTCCCATCCTGGCAAAGTGAAAATAGCAGCCAGGATTTGTCACGCGTCAGGCTGGGCCAGCTGATTAGCTAATGCTAATTCCTGCTAAGGACCCCACGAGACCCCAACATGTTGCCATGTGCATGCCTGTCAGGCAGGAAGCACCTTATGGCCATAGAACAACGGCATGAACGGAGTGAGTCTCTTTGTCTGGGTGGGCGGAGGCGGGGCGGGGCCACTAGCACTTAGAAATGAAATGAGTAGATAGCCGTATATTGTCATAGATCTTCACCTTGTCCTTTTCTTCAAAGTAAAGTTGAAATCTGGTCTGGTCTGGTCTGGTCTGGTCTGCCCTCCATGCTAAACATGCCATAGGGGGCTCCTTGGCCAGATGGATCCTTACTGGGGCTCCTTAGACCCAGCCTGCATGAGGGGCGCCATCTGGTGGAGGACCTAGTCATGGCAGGCTGTGCTACATCTAACCCTACGTCTAGGAGCCAGGCGGCGTTGTTGACCCCGTCATAGATCATCATGGGACACATGACATGGGACCATGGGATTTATCATCTGGCACGGGTGTCCCTCATGAAGCCCCCCCCCCCCCGTGTGTGTGTTTGTGTCCCCTGCTTGTTAGCTGTGACACTTGGCGACACGAAGGACGTCATTGACGTGTCCACGCGGGGACCGACCTCAGTCCGAAAATAATTGATGAGGTGTGGTCGATAATTCACTGGAAGCCTTCCCAGGCAGACAAACGTACGGAATACAGATGGTTAGCATCGGTAGACGTTAGCATATTGTCTCTTAGCATAGACAGCGATGCTAGCAAGAATACAGACGGTTAGCATCGGTAGACGTTAGCATATTGTCTCTTAGCATAGACAGCGATGCTAGCAAGAATACAGACGGTTAGCATCAGTAGACGTTAGCATTTTGTCTCTTAGCATAGACAGCGATGCTAGCAAGAATACAGACGGTTAGCGTCAGTAGATGTTCGCATATTGTCTCCTAGCATAGACAGCTATGCTAGCAAGAATACAAACGATTAGCATCAGTAAACGTTGGCATATTGTCTCCTAGCATAGACAGCTATGCTAGCAAGAATACAAACGATTAGCATCAGTAGACGTTAGCATATTGTCTCCTAGCATAGACAGCTATGCTAGCAAGAATACAAACGATTAGCATCAGTAGACGTTAGCATATTGTCTCCTAGCATAGACACCTATGCTAGCAAGAATACAAACGATTAGCATCAGTAGACGTTAGCATTTTGTCTCCTAGCATAGACAGCTATGCTAGCAAGAATACAGACGATTAGCATCAGTAGACGTTAGCATATTGTCTCCTAGCATAGACAGCTATGCTAGCAAGAATACAGACGATTAGCATCAGTAGATGTTAGCATTTTGTCTCCTAGCATAGACAGCTATGCTAGCAAGAATACAGACGATTAGCGTCAGTAGACGTTAGCATATTGTCTCTTAGCATAGACAGCGATGCTAGCAAGAATACAGACGGTTAGCGTCAGTAGACGTTAGCATATTGTCTCTTAGCATAGACAGCAATGCTAGCAAGAATACAGACGGTTAGCGTCAGTAGATGTTAGCATATTGTCTTGTAGCATAGACAGCTATGCTAGCAAGAATACAGACGATTAGCATCAGTAGACGTTAGCATATTGTCTCCTAGCATAGACAGCTATGCTAGCAAGAATACAGACGATTAGCATCAGTAGACATTAGCATTTTGTCTCCTAGCATAGACAGCTATGCTAGCAAGAATACAGACAATTAGCATCAGTAGACGTTAGCATATTGTCTCTTAGCATAGACAGCGATGCTAGCAAGAATACAGACGATTAGTATCAGTAGATGTTAGCATTTTGTCTCCTAGCATAGACAGCTATGCTAGCAAGAATACAGACGATTAGCGTCAGTAGACGTTAGCATATTGTCTCTTAGCATAGACAGCTATGCTAGCAAGAATACAGACAATTAGCATCAGTAGACGTTAGCATTTTGTCTCCTAGCATAGACAGCGATGCTAGCAAGAATACAGACGGTTAGCGTCAGTAGACGTTAGCATATTGTCTCTTAGCATAGACAGCGATGCTAGCAAGAATACAAACGATTAGCATCAGTAGACGTTAGCATTTTGTCTCCTAGCATAGACAGCTATGCTAGCAAGAATACAAACGATTAGCATCAGTAGACGTTAGCATTTTGTCTCCTAGCATAGACAGCTATGCTAGCAAGAATACAAACGATTAGCATCAGTAGACGTTAGCATTTTGTCTCCTAGCATAGACAGCTATGCTAGCAAGAATACAGACAATTAGCATCAGTAGACGTTAGCATATTGCCTCCTAGCATAGACAGCTATGCTAATGGAAGCCATGTTTTTTTGTTCCATTATTTTATTCTTCCTATTTGATTCTGATATCCATCCATCCATCCATCTTCTATGCCTCTTCTCCTCATAGGGTGGCGGGTATGCTGGAGCCTATCCCAGCTGACTTGGGGCAAGAGGCGGGGTCTTTATGTTGTATTGGTTTTTGTATTTGTGTATTTCCGACATGAAGTTTGGCTCTAGGCGATGTACTAGCATTGTGTGCTAACCTCTCTGCTAGGTTAGGTTAAATGCTAGCCCAGCTCTACATAGCTCCAACGCTAATCTTCTACCTCCAATATGAAGGACACTAGAGGTCCATCACACGATATCACCTTGTTTGATAGAGATGGCTGTACCTAATGTAGTGGCCACTGGCCGGGAAGGCTGCTAGTCAATGATTGACCTCCACTTGGACATTATTGTTGGACACGTCAGGACACCCTTTGTGTTGCCAAGATCACACAAGCTGCTGTGTTCATCTGCCCACTGACATGCCGACATGCACACACACACACACACACACACACACACACACACACACACGGTATGATTATGCTAGCCTATGCTAGCCTCGAGAAAGACTTGTTTGTGTGACATCATCCTCCTGGTCAAAGTCCAGGTCCTCTATCCGGCTTAGAGCTGCTAACTCACACACAGTAGACACACACACACACACACTAGCCCCACACTAGCCCCACACTAGCCCCACACTAGCCCCAGCAGTGTGAGACGCGTGGAAGTGGGAAGAAGAAAAGCGAGACGTGATGATGGATTATCTGCCTTTTCTTTGACAATGTGGATCTTCAGCGTCCACCTTCTTCCTCGCTCGCCTTGCCGCTCCTCACCCCCCGCCGTGTCCCGGAGCTTCCTAAGCGCCTGTCGCCCGGCCGTGGGGGCGTGAGGGCCGCGAGGGGGAGGCATGAGCTCGGCGGCGGCGTACAGGCAGTTCCTCCAGGACTTGGAGGAGAAACGAGGTTGGTTCTTTGTTCCCCAAATAGCAGCTCAGCAAAGGCGTGTTTGAAGTTGTGGAATGAGGAAGAGCGTGCACGTTGGCCGTGAGGTGAAGCAGTGGCAGCTTGAGGCTCGGGCGTGTGGGAGGATGTCATACCTGCTAGTCAGGACTCTTCTCTCATGCTAGCACACTCTTCATTAGCTGATGATGCTAGCGCTTCACCTTTCACTACTGCCGGGTCGCTATTCCCTCATTGGCTGGAACACACTCGCACACACATGCACACGCACACACACACACACACACACTCTTGGCTGCCTTGAGTCACACATGCATGCCCTTCTGTTTCCTTAGTGATGGAAATAGTCTGTTCCAGGGTCAAACTGTGGCCATGATCAACCGTATTAAGAGTGAAGCATCACATGTCAGTGTGTCCCACAGGACTGGAATCTATGTGTGGCAGTGGAGGGGGGTGGGGTGGGGGTGGGGTGGCTGTCGATTGGCCAAGATGGTGTCCAAGCAGATGAAAAGCAAATGGAAAGTACGTGTAGAAGCACTAATCCAGTTTCTATTCAGCTTCTCCTTTTTCTTCTTCTTCACTCCTGCTGCTGTGTGTTTATGTCCTCGACTAGCGTGGGTTTGTGTTCATGTTTGCCTTTTGGGTTCAAAAGGACCCAAAAGGGCCAAAGTTCTACAGCATGATGACCACTTCAAAAGCATGCAGTCTACAGTGTGCCACGCTACATATTTACTTAGCGCTTTTTATACAAAGGTGTTATGTAGCATGTTAGCATACGGAACCTGTGTAGGTGTGTAACATTCATGCTAGCATAGGTGTTTGCCATGCGGTCCATGTAGTATGTTAGCATAAGATACCTGTGTAGTGTGTAACATTCATGCTAGCATAGGTGTTTGTAATGTGGTCCATGTAGCATGTTAGCATCAGGAACCTGTGTAGGTGTGTAACATTCATGCTAGCATAGGTGTTTGCCATGCGGTCCATGTAGCATGTTAGCATCAGGAACCTGTGTAGTGTGTAACATTCATGCTAGCATAGGTGTTTGCCATGCGGTCCATGTAGCATGTTAGCATCAGGAACCTGTGTAGGTGTGTAACATTCATGCTAGCATAGGTGTTTGCCATGCGGTCCATGTAGCATGTTAGCATAAGATACCTGTGTAGTGTGTAACATTCATGCTAGCATAGGTGTTTGCCATGCGGTCCATGTAGCATGTTAGCATCAGGAACCTGTGTAGGTGTGTAACATTCATGCTAGCATAGGTGTTTGCCATGCGGTCCATGTAGCATGTTAGCATCAGGAACCTGTGTAGGTGTGTAACATTCATGCTAGCATAGGTGTTTGCCATGCGGTCCATGTAGCATGTTAGCATAAGGAACCTGTGTAGGTGTGTAACATTCATGCTAGCGTAGGTGTTTGCCATGTTGTCCATGTAGCATGTTAGCATAAGATACCTGTGTAGTGTGTAACATTCATGCTAGCTTAGGTGTTTGCCATGTGGTCCATGTAGCATGTTAGCATCAGGAACCTGTGTAGGTGTGTAACATTCATGCTAGCATAGGTGTTTGCCATGCGGTCCATGTAGCATGTTAGCATCAGGAACCTGTGTAGGTGTGTAACATTCATGCTAGCATAGGTGTTTGCAATGCGGTCCATGTAGCATGTTAGCATAAGATACCTGTGTAGTGTGTAACATTCATGCTAGCATAGGTGTTTGCAATGCGGTCCATGTAGCATGTTAGCATAAGATACCTGTGTAGTGTGTAACATTCATGCTAGCATAGGTGTTTGCCATGCGGTCCATGTAGCATGTTAGCATCAGGAACCTGTGTAGGTGTGTAACATTCATGCTAGCATAGGTGTTTGCAATGCGGTCCATGTAGCATGTTAGCATCAGGAACATGTGTAGGTGTGTAACATTCATGCTAGCATAGGGGTTTGCAATGTGGTCCATGTAGCATGTTAGCATCAGGAACATGTGTAGGTGTGTAACATTCATGCTAGCGTAGGTGTTTGCAATGTGGTCCATGTAGCATGTTAGCATCAGGAACCTGTGTAGGTGTGTAACATTCATGCTAGCATAGCTGTTTGCCATGCGGTCCATGTAGCATGTTAGCATAAGGAACCTGTGTAGGTGTGTAACATTCATGCTAGCATAGGTGTTTGCCATGTGGTCCATGTAGCATGTTAGCATAAGATACCTGTGTAGTGTGTAACATTCATGCTAGCATAGGTGTTTGCCATGCGGTCCATGTAGCATGTTAGCATCAGGAACCTGTGTAGGTGTGTAACATTCATGCTAGCATAGGTGTTTGTCATGCGGTCCATGTAGCATGTTAGCATCAGGAACCTGTGTAGGTGTGTAACATTCATGCTAGCATAGGTGTTTGCCATGCGGTCCATGTAGCATGTTAGCATCAGGAACCTGTGTAGGTGTGTAACATTCATGCTAGCGTAGGTGTTTGCCATGCGGTCCATGTAGCATGTTAGCATCAGGAACCTGTGTAGTGTGTAACATTCATGCTAGCGTAGGTGTTTGCCATGCGGTCCATGTAGCATGTTAGCATCAGGAACCTGTGTAGGTGTTTGCCATTTGATCCATGTAGCATGTTAGCATCAGGAACCTGTGTAGGCGTTAGCATAGGCCACAGTCGGCCACACGGGACGTCGTGTTGAGCGGCTCTAGCCAGTCACGAGAGGGCTTTCCGGACTTTGCGGTGAAGCTAACATTAGCGCCATTGTGACTGCGCGTCATTGAGTTTGTTTATTTGGCAAGCGGCGGTCACGGGTTGAAAGTTGCTGGCTGCTGGATGAAGTTGGATGGCGGGGATAAAAACGTCAAGCTGTGAACGGCGTGCTTTGTTTGCTGAAGGTCTGATGTGATTATGCTGACGGCGTCTGAGCGTGTGCTCGGCGGGGGAGGAGTCTGCAGGCTCATCCTGATGGTTGAAGTGAGGATGAAACGCGCCGACGCCCGTCCTGCATTGTTGGTCGCATCTGAACTTCCCCGGCTGGATGATCAGGTTCCAGAAAGGTCTGCGTGTCTGTGGAGTACACATCCAAGATGGTGGCTTTCCTTCCGTCAACTTGTGTGCTGCTCATTGAAAGCCAAAGCACACAAAGCAAAGGTCTCCCCACAATAATCCCTGACTCGGCCAGGGGTCGTGCTGGCACGCGTGCCTCGGCTGCCGTCACATGACTTCCGCTCAGTCCACTGTGGGACTTTCCGCATTCCTTTGGCGCCGCACGGCCCCCCCGACCCAGCAGTCATCCGCCTGAGCTGAGGAGCGAGAGCACGGCGCAGTGAAAGGAGATCGGTGTTCCCGTGTCCTTGAGGCCCGAGACCGCTCCGCTCCCGTACCTTCCGTAGCGTGACGGTCCAGCCGGTGAGGGAGGACTGCCGTCACTTACGTCAACGTGCTAGCACGTGCTAGCACCCCTCCAGTAGCACCGCCTGGGTGCACTTTGATAAGCGTCGTCCTCTGCTTATCGCCTTGGCCCACTTGGGGTCCACTTGGGGCCCACTTGGGGCGTTAGCCGCTAGCGCTCCTTCTGCCACATCAACCGCCAGTGGGAGGGAGCCCCTTCCTCACGACACGGCGTTGTGTCAGTGCACCCCGTGTCAACACATTGGCAGCACCGTGCACGTGCCTGTGAGGGTGCACGTGCCGTGAAGAGGGAGCATGATTTATAAACACTCTCCTCTGGGCTTTCTAAAGATATACAAAGAGTTCAAATAGACAACCAATGAATGCACCCCGTGGGACACGCCCATTTTGCTATTAAAACACCGCCTTTGTTCTGTAGAACACCGGCATGAACAGAGTGAGACCTTTTGTCCGTCATATAGTCTCTGACTGTGTGGGGGGGTGGAGGCTGGGCGGCTGGCATACACACAGAGTGTAACCTAGTGGAGATGATATCAGTGGATGGATGGAGATACCGGTCGCCGGCATGGCGTGGAAACCCCGCCCCCATCCAAGCCATCAATCATCTCACCTCCACACGTCCCAGCAGCACTTGGACTGACCTGTCGGCAGGCGGGGTCGAGTGGTGCAATGAATGAATGCATCAAAGCTGGGGGGAGGGGGGTGCGTCCATGGCAACCACATCAGCCGGGGTCCACGGTTGCCGTGGTTTTGTGTTGGATTCTTCCCTATTTGTTTACACTTTTCACATTCTTTGACCCCCCCCCTTTCCTTTTCTAGCAAAACACGCTGGCACTTGGGAATTCTGGAAAAGAACATGAAAACATTCAGTGGAAAACAATAAAGTAGGATTCTCTAGTAGCTTAGGAATAGTCGGAGTAGTCACTGTCATGTTGACATGGGGGCAAAGTTGGGAAAATATGGGAAGAAAGGGAAAATATGGGAAGAAAGGTGAAAGGTTTGGAAAAGCAGTTGCATGGTGTTGTACTGTACTGGGCCAAGTGCGCCCTCTGCCGGCTGCTGCGTGAATTGCTTGCTAATGAAGACAAACAATAGGAAGCCTTAGGACTCCATCATCTGTGGAAGTCTTGGAAATGTGTCCCCTCCAGTCCTCCTTGTCTCCCCCCTCCTTGTTCCCCCTTGTTTGCCCCCCCCCCCGAAATGTGGTGATGGTATTCTGCTGAGGATGGGGGCATTTAGTGCATGTGATGAACCCCGCTCCTCACTGATTGGACAGGTCAGGTCAGGTGACCCTGGAGGGGAAAGAGCTCCTGTGTTCATCGGGAACAGGCTGACACCAAGGACGCCGGGCGTGGGCCTTTGTTGACTGGAAACAAGATCTCTATTCCTACATCACATGGTCACATGGTACCAGCACCCCCCCAGGCCCCCCCCCTTCTGAAACCAGAAGCTATCACGGGACAGGACCTGTTCTCTATCAGCTATTGGCCAAGCCCGCCCTCTAGCGGCAGGACGATCATCTACACCCTTTAGCTGCCTCCTTCATCACCCCTCCCTCCTTTATAGTGCATATACCCTCACCCCTCCCTCCTTTATAGCGCATATACCCTCACCCCTCCCTCCTTTATAGCGCATATACCCCTCCCCCCCCCCCCATGTTATTGAAAATGCCATGTCCCAAGAAGAAAGGTCAGAAAGCCAAAGTCTTTGTAACAAAGTGTGTGTGTGTGTTTGGTGCACAGGAAGTGGAGGTGGTGACTTCCTGCTCTCAAGCAGCCAAGCAAGCGTCCTCCAACAGCTTGTTTCATGGAATTGGCTTACAGGGCGAGCGAGTCGGGGGGGGGGGGGTGTATTTCGGGCGTTAAGCTGAGTAGTCAGCCGTGTGGAGAGACGCGAGGGTTCTGGTGTCACCTTTGGATCAGGTACAGTGAGGCGGTCCCCCACGGACGCATGGACTTCCTGTGTGACCCGGACGTCATGGCGCCCATCCTGGTGGTGACGGTCCAGTTCCTCGCTGCGGCCGGTCTGTGGTTCTACCGCCGCCGGCGCCGCCGCCGTGGTCTCTTGGCTGCGCTCACGCTTGAAGGAGGTAAAGAGTTGTCACATGCTTCCTGTTCAGGCCCCGCCCCCTTTCAGCTCAGACTGTTTGGGTTGGAGGGCTAGCATTTAGCCTGCTAGCATGTGTGAAACGTGTCTTTCATGTACCCGGGTCTGATTGGCCTGTGCTGCGGCGTGGCTCACATGGCGGCTTAGCGTGTGAATCCCGTGTGGGATCTGCTGTGAAGACCCGTGATTGGCCGGGATAATACCTTGGTGTCACGTCACCTTGCGGGTTTACCTGCGCTGGTGGGGCGCCTCACTGGCATCCCCCAAAACCCTGCCCTCATTAAACAACCTTCTACCAAGTTACCCTGGGGGGTTAGAGGTCAGAGGTGCCTGGTAGGTTTAGGGATTTAGGAGGTCCGGGTTTAGGATTTAGGGATTTAGGAGGTCCGGGTTTAGGATGTCAGGTTTTGTTCGGGGCTCAGCGGTAACCCCCCTGCCGTAGGGGGATGTTTCTCTTGTATGTCCACAAGGGGGCGTGTCAGGTCACATGGCCCTGTGATGAAGGCAGCTGGAGTATGTGGGCGGAGTCACATGGGATGAAAAGGAGGGAGGGATGAAAGAGGAGAAGATGGCGTCCAGGAAGAAGATGAGTGAGAGGGTGAAAAGATGAAAGCGGCACGAGAAGCTGTGGTCTGCTTCCTGAGGGATGGACGCCAGACAGGAAGTGGAGGGAAAGATAGGCGCAGCTTGCAGAGACACTGCAGCCGTCATTTGTAGATGTCACTTCCTGTTTTGCCTCAGGCTTGTGCTGACTCGCCACCCCCGCCTGCCTCATTCTTGGCGAAGCATGACTCGGCAGAAGTAGCGGCATCAGGCAGAAAGGATGCGGCCTGTGATTGGATGACGGATTAGCGACATAGCAGAGCTGCTACGTGCGTCCCGGACGAGAGCGTGCAGGAAGGGGAGGGCATTGAACAGCCAATGGGTGCACAGCAAGATGCACTTTGACCTTTTGGCGTGTGCACGGCCTGAATAGCAAACGGAAGACGAGCTAGCATGTGAAAGCACGTGAGAGCTTCAGATCAGGAAGAACCCTGCAGAGCCTGGACCAGCTCTGTTCACACCAGGGAGGGGAGGAGGGGAGGAGGGAGGGGGGAGGAACAGAGGGAGGAGGAGGAGGAGGAGGAGCCAGAGCCGACTTTGACACAACACGTGTGGACGAGCGGGACGGAGGCAGAGTGCCGGTCTGTGAGTCCGGCCCCCGTGGACAAGGCCGGCTGAGGAGGAGGAGGGGGGGCGGGGGCGGGTGGACGCCTGGTGATCTTGGTACGGAGCTAGCATCTCAACACGGTCCCCTTGGAACAGGACCACGCTCTGGGGGGGTCTACTATGTGGCCTGACTACAGGAACCAATGTCTGCTCAATTCTCACCTGTACTCACGCATGTGCTGCACAGGTCAGTGTGTGTGTGTGTGTGTGTGTGTGTGTGTGTGTCTGTTAGCTGTTGAATCCTATGAAGTCTTCCTGTCCCCCCCCCCCCCCCCCCCCCATCTAACTATCTAGCTTGAATCAATGTCACTGTGTGCCTGGCACCCCCCCCCCATCACTGGACTGCTGGACATCACCCTTTGTGTGTGTGTGTGTGTGTGTGTGTGTGTGTGTGTGTGTGTGTGTGTTTGTGTGTGTGTGTGTGTGTGTGTGTGTATATGTGTGTGTGTGTGTGTGTGTACATGTGCGTTAAGCAGCTGAGCCACCAGGCAGGTTTAGGAAGGAAGGTGTGTTGCATGGGTGAAACTATGTAGCAAGAGCATGTTGAAATACGCCTCCTATGTCAACTGTGTGTGTGTGTGTGTGTGTGTGTGTGTGTGTGTGTGGGTGTGTGTGTGTGAGAAAGAGAGAGAGAGAGAGATAGAGATGTTTGACCTAGTTAATCCAGTCGAATGTCGTCCAACTTCTAAAGCCTTTCTACTTTTGGAACGAGACACTCCAAGGTGTCAGAGCTGGTTAGCTGTGTGTGTGTGTGTGTGTGTGTGTGCGTGTGTGCGTGTGTGTGTGCGTGTGTGTGTTTGTCCTGTGGGAAGAGGAAGCGATACAGTCTCTCTCCACGTGGCGGCGTCTCCATGGCAACAGCTAAACGCTTGTCAGACTAGCTCCTGTGGTGCTGCTGAGGTGTTTGAGCTTCTGTGTTTATTGTACTGTAGGGAGGCTAAAACATCTGCAGTACTTTGGAAAGAATACTAGGAAAATATTGACAAACGTTGGATTATAACAAGAAAAGAAGTTGACATTTTCCAAGAACAAACTTGTAAAATTGTAAACAAATAGTTAATGCAACATAGACATGAAATACTAGCATTGAGATTAAATACTAGCATATAGATGAAATACTAACATAGACATGAAATACTAGCATTGAGATTAAATACTAGCATATAGATGAAATACTAGCATTGAGATGAAATACTAGCATATAGATGAAATACTAACATAGACATGAAATACTAGCATATAGATGAAATACTAACATAGACATGAAATACTAGCATTGAGATTAAATACTAGCATTGAGATTAAATACTAGCATTGAGATTAAATACTAGCATTGAGATTAAATACTAGCATAGACATGAAATACTAGCATAGACATGAAATACTAGCATATTGATGAAATACTAGCATAGACATGAAATACTAGCATAGACATGAAATACTAGCATATTGATGAAACACTAGCATAGAAATGAAATACTAGCATAGACATGAAATACTAGCATAGACATGAAATACTAGCATAGACATGAAATACTAGCATATAGATGAAATACTAGCATAGACATGAAATACTAGCATAGACATGAAATACTAGCATAGACATGAAATACTAGCATAGACATGAAATATTGGGTGAATACAGTAGTAGTAGTAGTATTGAGTGAATGCAGTAGTAGTAGTATTGTGGGAATACAGTAGTAGTAGTAATATTGGGTGAATACAGTAGTAGTACTATTGTGGGAATGCAGTAGTAGTAGTAGTATTGGGTGAATGCAGTCATACTATTGGTATTGGGTGTATGCAGTAGTAGTAGTACTAGTAATGAGAGTGTGTGAATGTTGTAGTAGTAGTAGTAGTAGTAGTAGTATTGGTATTGCTGGTGTTGTCCATTCTTGGACCAAAGCACGGCAATGACAACATGAGCTCCTTGGCTGGAGTGTTTGATGACGATGATGATGATGATGACGATGATGATGATGATGACGATGATGACGATGATGACCCTGGCAAGCGGTGTGTCCCGTTCGGGTTTTCCTGGGGTGTGATGGGACCAGTCTAAAAGTGTGAATGTTGTCATTGTCCTTCCAGATGAGCGGGACAGAGTACAGAAGAAGACCTTCACCAAGTGGGTCAACAAGCATCTCATCAAGGTAGGTGGAACGGGGACCCTCCTGGGTGGCTCGCCATGACACACCCACACGTGACACATGATTATTATTCACACGGTGCTTCTGAACACACACACACACACACACAGTGTGGGGAGGTGGTGGGAAGCGGGAACGCCGGGAGTCGCATGACTGAGGAATGAGGCGTGTGCCTGACCCCATAACTGTGGTGACCGCGCCCCCCCCCCCCACGTAACCTGATATGAGCAGGCGGTGCTGCATGGCCATGTAGGTCACACGGCACAGGGCCGCATTTGGGATGCGGTTAGCCGCCCATGCCGGCGGGGGCCAGCCACACGATGCCATCATTGGCCGTGGTGCGTGTGCAGGTCTTGATAGGCCAGTCGCCAAGAACACACCAAACGGTCACTGGTCTGGTTTTTGGAACCGGTGCTAAATATAGCACCGGTTCCTTTTGCCACCCCTTGGGGGGACGCCAACACCAACACCAACACCCCCATGCTTGAAAACTGCAAAAGCTTTGCCAGAGTCCTCTGTGGAGTCAGCGGCTGCTCGGACCGTGTGCCCGAATACAGTGCACCTTGCTGGGCCACGGCAGGTGGCTCCCCCCGCCCCCCCTTCTCAATCCTCTGCTTCCCCTGATATTCGTGATGAATCTCTATTAGCTCCACAAAGGCTTGTTGCTAATATGTCTACAATATACAGTATGCAAATATGTATGTAAAACATATATATTTACTATATACACATTTTACTTCCTTTTACATATACATTACATTTTGACATTACATTACATTTTTACAATAAATGATATTTTTACATTACATTTTGACATTACATTATATTTTGACATTACATTTGTGTGTGTGCTTTAGTACAAAAGGAAAGCAAATATGAAAAGTGTCTGCCATTCTGTTTTAAGCCCCCCCATTTCTACAGCTTTGTGACTTTGTCGGCCTCTTGTGGCGACAGACGGTACTACAGCCTTCCTGTTTTGAGATTGACATGTCAGATGAACACCTTTGCCAATGTAAAATATGCCCCCCCCCTCTCTCCATGAAGGTGAGGAAGCACATCACTGACCTCTATGAGGACCTCAGGGATGGACACAACCTCATCTCCTTGCTGGAAGTCCTCTCCGGTGTCACCCTGGTATGCAACACACACACACACACACACGCACACACACACACACACACACATGCACACACACACA
The DNA here is from genome assembly GCF_030265055.1 of Doryrhamphus excisus. Classification (NCBI taxonomy): domain Eukaryota; kingdom Metazoa; phylum Chordata; class Actinopteri; order Syngnathiformes; family Syngnathidae; genus Doryrhamphus; species Doryrhamphus excisus. Next base: position 20,525,336 of record NC_080479.1, on the reverse strand, counting down.
CTGTTGATGGAGTTGTGAGTAAAGAAGGTTGTATTTTGAAAATGTCATGTGACATCCCATCTTGAAGATTTGATGATTCCATCCTTCATCCTCTCCTTCTCCTCATACCACATCTCCTCCTCCTGCCCCCTGCTGTTACCATAGCAACCGAGAGGCGCCCCCTCCCTGAGAAGGGAGTACGCTTCACGGGCGCCTCCTCTCATCCTGCTCACAGGAGAGGAGGATGGCGGCAACGATGATGATGATGATGATGATGGTGTTAAAGGAGCTCAGGGAGTACGTGCCCCCCCTCCCCTCCTAATATCACACCTTTGACCCCTGACCCTTCAGCTTGACACTGCTAGGATGCATGAGAGTGATGAGAATGCACGCAGGAAACACGTACTGTATTTTAAGGGGGGGGGGTCAGATGGGGTACTGAGTTCCCATGAGTTCCCACATGGCGGACAGGAAGTGTGACGCAGGCTGGAATGACTTGGCTCCCCAAGGGAAGACCTGGGGGAGACCCAGGTCACGTTGGAGAGACCATGGGCTTCGCCTGGGCCTGGGCTTCGGATGCTGCCCCCCCATGACTGACCCTGGTTAAGAAGATGGATGGACCCAATGCTAAGCGGTGTCACACCATGTCCCCCCCCCGTAGCCAAAAATGTGTTGCGTGTCTTGTACTGACGCCACCCCGACCTCAAGGACGGTACACCGGGGAACTTTGACCCCTCCCAGTTTGACGTTGGAAGAAACACGCATGTTGACTAATCCTGTCTTGTCTAACGTGTGCGTTAATGAGGTGTCAATGAAGAACGCCACGGCGTGCCCTTTTCTTCCCGCACCACGTTGTTGTGTTCTTCATCCTCACACCAGCAGCACTCTCACACTGCACCCCAAAAGCAGCCCCTGTGGTGCCTGATTGTTGTTGTCTTGCCTCGCAGCCCCGGGAGAAGGGCCGCATGAGATTTCATAGACTGCAAAATGTCCAAATTGCACTGGACTTCCTCAAACAGAGACAGGTACTCCTCGGCTCTGCTTCTTCACACGCACACGCACACGCACACGCACACGCACACGCACACTCAAGGGTACCCGCTCGCTGTCTTCCAGGTCAAACTTGTCAACATCAGAAACGATGACATCACTGATGGCAACCCCAAACTCACCCTGGGTCTCATCTGGACCATCATCCTTCACTTCCAGGTCTGTGCTGACTCCTGCCTGCTTGTAGCCATTTTTTGCACAGTAGACGCCCAATTTATTGCACAGCAGATGCCCAATTTATTGCACAGTAGATGCCCAATTTATTGCACAGTAGATGCCCAATTTATTGCACAGTAGATGCCCAATTTATTGCACAGTAGATGCCCAATTTATTGCACAGTAGATGCCCAATTTATTGCACAGTAGACTCCTATCTATTGCACAGTAGACTCCTATTTATTGCACAGTAGACTTCTATTTATTGCACAGTAGACGCCCTATCTATTGCACAGTAGACTCCTATCTATTGCACAGTAGACTCCTATTTATTGCACAGTAGACTCCTATTTATTGCACAGTAGACTTCTATTTATTGCACAGTAGATGCCCTATTTATTGCACAGTAGACTCCTATCTATTGCACAGTAGACTCCTATTTATTGCACAGTAGACGCCCTATTTATTGTGCAGGAGACGCAGTTTACGTCCTGGCTTACTCATGTCGACATAAGCGGTTGTCAACATGACGGAAGTCATCCATTGCTTGCACATTGACGTGTGACGTAAGACTTCTGGCATTTGTGTATTTTTTGTGTATATTGTGTATATTTTGATAGCAGTTGTTTGCAGTAGTGTAATAATCAAAGGAAAAACTGCAATGTATCTGTGGCGGTGGTGGGTTGCAGGGCGATGACATCATCGGTGGCCATGATACATTTATAAAATGTGAGCAATTTTTTTTTTTTTTTTCTGTTGCTTCTTTTTGTTTTTTGTGAAAGGAAAAAGCCCAAAGCAGACAGAAGCACACGGACATGACATAGCTGGGCATTAGGGCGCCTTAATGGGCATGCCCTGCCTCTATGCTTTCATGAGCTTAGGATGCACGAGTGCTGGAGATGCGGCTCATTTTCTGTGTTGGAGCATTCAAGCTGCAGTTGCAACGTATCACCACTAGTCTGTGTGGCCGTGTGAACCCAGACAAGGTGACACCTTCAGCTAGCGTTAGCATAAGTGTGAGTCAGCACAAAGATGTCTGCTGCTGTGGGGGAGGGGGGAGGGAGGGAGGCTGGATGCTGGAGGCTGGAGGCGGACGTTGTGTTATCTTATATAGACGAGCAGGCGGTCATGGACCGTATGAGCTCCACTGGGGTGCTAAGCTAATGCTAAAAGGCCGAGGGCCGGAATAAAAAGTGTTCCCGTGTGGGCGGGTCCTTGTGAGCTGCTTCCATATGCCATCATCATGCATCATAATGCTTTGCTGGTTTATGACGGATCTCTGCTTCCTATGTGGCTTGGCTTCAGCTGGGTGTGTGTGGTCCAGAACGCACACACACACACACACACACACACACACACACACACACACACACACACACACGCTACATGTGCTGCAGCGTTGCCACTGGTGTTAGGAGCACGCCAGGCTGTGATGCAGCGGATGGCGTGCTGAAGGAGCGGTCTCTAGAAGGCTGTAGCATGTGTAGCATGTGTAGCATGTGTAGCATGGATGTTGACATCCAGGCTCCCTTGGCAGCTGATGGACAAGAACGGGTGAAGCCACAAGGTCAAGGAAGTCGTGCAGACGTTCATTCAATGCAGCGTTTAGCTCCAGTGTGCTTTGGGTGGCGAACGGTTAAACGAGAGCGCGAAGGAGGCCGTAACAAGGAAGTGGAATAGAAGAGAGCCGAGGGAGGGAGGGAGGGAGGAGGGGGGAGAGAGAGAGAAGAAGAGAGGGAGAGGGAAGCTGCAGCAGCCCAGAGATAAAAAGCTTTCCTCTGCCGGCGTCTGCCATCATCAAGCTAGCGAGCCAGGCGAGGGGCGTCGCGTTGTCCCTGGAGAACCAGGCTGGCCTTCATCTGCAGGCCGACCACCCTCCCACCCTCCCAACCTCCCATCCTGCCACAATGCTACGCTGCAGCCACCAGGCTAGCTTGTCTTCATGCGGAGACGCCCTGTGATCCGCATCGCCATCCCTTTTTTTCCACCCGGAGTGGCAGGCGACGGTCCGGTTTTCCCTGCAGCAGATGCAGAATTCTTCTGGCGTTGCTCCACCGGGAGCGGAGCCTAGAAGATGTCAGGCGAGCGTGTCGCCAGATAGACTCCACAGTGCCGCTCCGTCTTCCTAATGAGATGCGGTGAGGCGCTATTAGGAGACATCACGTCCCCAGGGGGCAAAGACCACATCAGCCCCCGTCTCTTGTGGGCCTGTTGCTCCGTCGCACTGCACCACCTGATGGAGACAGGACTGGCTGGCTGACGGCACACGGACGCTCTGCTAGAAGCTGACTGGATGCCATCCATCTCCGTGGGAGATCCCACACGTGACGCTAGGCTGTCTCTCAGCTGCCTCTGTGGAGGAGCTAGCTTCCTGCATCCTGCATCCTCTTTCCACCTGCTCCTCGGGAAAGGAAGGAAGCAGAGATCTTGGACAGCCTTTCCACCGGCAGCTCACACTGGAACAGGAGGAGGAGGAGGAGGAGAAGCCCACTCCCAAAGAAGCCGTGAGAGGATTGGCTGAGCCTGGCTGCAATCTGCGTTACCATTGGCTGCGTGACTCCCCCAACAACCAACCAGGACGCCGTGGGAATCCCATCCTGGCAGCTCCGGGTGGGCCTACGTCACCACGTCTTCAACTCGGCAGCATGGGCTTCCATGAGCCAAGATGCTGGACTGACACCAGTCTTGTGGAACCTGCCAGGTCCTGATGAACGTGCTCTCACCGACTCCTCCTCGGCACGTGTCCTTGAATGCCACCCCAAAGCCCCAGGCTTCCGGGGACTACGGCGAAGGGGAAAGGTTCTTGCAGATGGCTTGCAGCTTCTATCCTCCGTCCACCCCAAATTTCTCCTCCATTTTGCCGCTAGGTCTCCTGTCAACACCGTGATGGGGAACTCCATAGGTTGTGTCAGACCCCCACGAGAGGGGGAGCCCTGTGGAAGCCCACCACTGGCACGCAAGAGGCGGCTACGCTTCAGACGTAGACAAAAAAAGAGGAGTAGAGATGGTGGTCCTGCTGAGCCTGATGGTCAGACGCAGCCTGCAGCTGGAGAAGCTTTCCACTCTGACATCCGCTGTGCTGGAGGCTCCCGTCTGACGGTGCCCAAGCTGGAATACCCAAACCCTGAAGCCCAGCATACCCCCAAAGTCAGTCCGGCCTGGAGAGGAATTTTCTGTCTTCCGGGAGAAGAAGACACCGTCAGTGCCATCGTTGAGGTCTCCAGCATCCCGAGCCAAACCACCACCACCAGCCCGGTCTACACGGCACCGGCGCCGGGCAGCGCCACTCCAGGGGGGGGGAGGCTCTACCAGGTTCGGGAGAAAGTCCACGGGGTTGTGGAGAAAGCCAGCATACGTGAAGAAGATACGGACGACGGGAGGGCAGCCAGGAATGGAAGACGGAAAGAGTCTTTGGAGGTGACGCCTTCTGCAGGAGAGCACAAAGGTGTGGTCCACATCAGAGAGGTAGACGGGAAGCTCTGCGTGGTGAGGACGGTCTACCCAAGTGACTTTGGTTCTCCAGCGTGGAGGGGTGACGGTGACCGTGAGGTGGAGGTCCATCAAGAACCGCCTGCTCCTTTTCCGGTCACTGACGACGTTTTCAAAGTCCAGCTCTCTGAGGATGAAAGTGACGCCCACGGGGACACCTGGGTTCCTGAGGTTCTTGGCTTGGACATGCCGGACCGTGCGCCGGAGAGGTCCTCCCTCTTAGAGTCCTCGGGCTACGCCAGCGACCTCCTGCTGACCTCGCCAGAAACAGCCGTCACCACTCCCAGCCGGGCGGACTGGGCGACGCTCACCAGTAGCTCCATGGAGATGTTGGACACCAGGGTGGAGCATCCTCAGGCTGCTGTCACACACCTGGCACAGGTTTGTGCTTGCTGGACCCGACTGGTTTCCCATACTGCGCCTGATGGAGCCACCTGAGTCTAGACGCACCACGTGGGGCGGACCTGGGGTGGACTTGGCCGCTTCGGACAGCACATTAGCAATAGCATTAGCACTGACAGTGCATTAGCGGTAACGGCGCATTAGCATTAGCAGTGACAGCCCCTTAGCATCAGTGATAGCCAATGCTCCCTTAGGAGATGATTGCAGCCATTGGCGTGTATTGACAGGCTGACTTAGCGCTACTATGCTATCATCTTGGCGTGTATTGTCAGGGTGACTTAGCGCTACTATGCTATCATCTTGGCGTCTATTGTCAGGCTGACTTAGCGCTACTATGCTATCGTCCTGGCGTGTATTGACAGGCTGACTTAGCGCTACTATGCTATCGTCCTGGCGTGTATTGTCAGGGTGACTTAGCGCTACTATGCTATCGTCCTGGCGTGTATTGTCAGGGTGACTTAGCGCTACTATGCTATCGTCTTGCCGTGTATTGTCAGGGTGACTTAGCGCTGCTATGCTATCATCTTGGCGTGTATTGCCAGGGTGACTTAGCGCTACTATGCTATCATCTTGGCGTGTATTGTCAGGCTGACTTAGCGCTACTATGCTATCGTCCTGGCGTGTATTGCCAGGGTGACTTAGCGCTACTATGCTATCATCTTGGCGTGTATTGCCAGGCTGACTTAGCGCTACTATGCTATCATCTTGGCGTCTATTGCCAGGCTGACTTAGCGCTACTATGCTATCGTCCTGCCTTGTATTACTATTATCATGAAAGGCTTTGCCCTCGTCTTCCTGCCTCGGTCCCTCCCGTCTAATCGTGGCAGCACAGACCTCCTTGGCTTTCCCAGCACTCCTTGCCAGGAAGTACTCTTTACACTTTGTCATATACATATATAGTATAGTACACTCGGCTAACTGCTGGGGTTTTTGATGTTGTTGAATGCTAAGGTGCTAATGCACATTTGCTGAGTCATTCCAAGAAAATATGATGGGAACCTAAATACACAGTACTGTAGTGGCCAACGACTAGTATTACTAGGCCAAATACACAGTACTGTAGTGGCCAACAACTAGTATTATTAGCCTAAATACACAGTACTGTAGTGGCCAACAACTAGTATTACTAGGCCAAATACACAGTACTGTAGTGGCCAACAACTAGTATTACTAGGCCAAATACACAGTACTGTAGTGGCCAACAACTAGTATTACTAGGCCAAATACACAGTACTGTGTACTGGGGGGGGTGCAGGCCATGAACGTGTCGCAGGCAGGGATCATGGTGAAGATGATGATGGCGTCATGGATGTTGATGGCGTGTTCCCATGGTAGCGTGTAGGGGTGTTCCCATGGTAGCGTGTAGGGGTGTTCCCATGGTAGCGTGTAGGCGTGTTCCCATGGTAGCGTGTAGGCGTGTTCCCATTGTAGCGTGTAGGCGTGTTCCCATGGTAGCGTGTAGGGGTGTTCCCATGGTAGCGTGTAGGGGTGTTCCCATGGTAGCGTGTAGGGGTGTTCCCATGGTAGCGTGTAGGGGTGTTCCCATGGTAGCGTGTTCCCATGGTAGCGTGTTCCCATGGTAGCGTGTTCCCATGGTAGCGTGTAGGGGTGTTCCCATGGTAGCGTGTAGGGGTGTTCCCATGGTAGCGTGTAGGGGTGTTCCCATGGTAGCGTGTAGGGGTGTTCCCATGGTAGCGTGTAGGGGTGTTCCCATGGTAGCGTGTAGGCGTGTTCCCATTGTAGCGTGTAGGGGTGTTCCCATGGTAGCGTGTAGGCGTGTTCCCATTGTAGCGTGTAGGGGTGTTCCCATGGTAGCGTGTAGGGGTGTTCCCATGGTAGCGTGTAGGGGTGTTCCCATGGTAGCGTGTAGGGGTTCAGCTGCTGGATGTCAATGGATGCGTCGTTAGCTTGATGGTCGGGTGCCAATGCTGCAGGATGACAAAAACCTGCAGAGGCCGTCAGGCTGTGGGGGTCCTCACCGGAAGGTTGGGGGCCTCTGGGCTCACCTCATTGTGTTCCTCATCTCCCCCCGGCGTTGCAGCCGTAGACGGTCATTTCTCTCCACCGTTGGGCAGCTTTCATCTCCTTTCCTTCAGGGGTCCCTAACGCCCTAAAAGTGTCCGTGCTCCTTTTCCCAAATGTCCTACCCAGATTTCGGAGATCTATGTGTGCGGCGAGTCGGGCGACCTCACCGCCAAGGAGAAGCTGCTGCTATGGAGCCAGCAGGCCACAGAAGGCTACCCGGGCCTGCGCTGCGTCAACTTCACCTCGTCGTGGAGCGACGGACGCATGTTCAACGCCCTGCTGCACAGATACAGGTGTGTAGACTCTTCACCGCTTGCGGGCAGCCGGCGTCATGCCAGCGTCACGCCAGCGTCAAGCCAGCATACAAGTATTTAAGAAGCAAGTGCTTTTTAATAAGACTGCACTGCAGGAAGTACTATGTCACTGCAGGAAGTACTATGCCACTGCAGGAAGTACATGTAGCATGGAAGTAGACTGATAACACCAATAAAACAAAGTCCGTCTATTTTGAGAAGACCACTTCAATAATAAACAAAGTTTCCGTTTCTGACACGCGCCATCGCAAGGCCTCCACGGGCCCCACAACACGGTGGGCTCGATCTGGCCCCGGGCCTTGACTTTGACACCCGTGCAATGTGCTTGTGTGCTTCCCAGACCCGACCTGATCAACATGGAGGCGGTGTCGCAGCAGAGCAACCGTGACAACCTGGAGCAGGCCTTCCACATCGCAGAGTCGCTAGGGGTCACCAGGCTGTTGGACGCCGAGGGTGAGGCGCGCTCGTCATCTTCATCATCATCATCATCATCAGCGTGTCACCACATTTGCCGTCTCTATTGACATGTCTCCTGGGAACAGGGGCCTACGTGGCCCTCAGTAGTCCCATACTGGTCCACGTGTCCTGCTATTTAGTCCCATAATGCTAGCCAGGTGCTAACAGGCGTCATGTTTCTGTGGCGGTCCAATTAATGTGTAGGAAACAGCGATGCATGTTCTGCGTTTGATTTGTCTTGTCCTCTCCTGGCAGACGTGGATGTTCCATCTCCAGACGAGAAGTCGGTCATCACCTACGTCTCGTCCATCTATGACGCCTTCCCCAAAATCCCCGAGGGAGGAGAGGGCATCGCAGCACAAGTACGTGACTCGTGCGGTGTGGAGGATACTAGTTGTTGAGGATACGTTGATATCTGATGGTCTAATAGGAGGTGGACCAGCGCTGGTCGGAGTATCAGGCCAGGTTCTCCTCTCTGCTCCAGTGGAGCCGTCAGCAAACGGCCCTCATGGCCAACAAGAACTTCCCCCAGGATCCCGTGGAACTCAAGGTGAGGCTGTGGCAAGTCGAGCTGCTTTTTCAACGTTTCCAAAACAAAAAGGACAACGTGACGCAGCAACTGGGATTTCAAAGTAAAAGCACCTTGGGGGAGGCTAGATGGACGTGGGATGGCAGCATGAAGGAAGGAAGGAAGGAAGGAAGGGAGGAAGGAAGGAAGGTTAGGCTAACACGTCTCCTCCCTCCTCCACCTCCAGGCACTTTACAACCAGTACGTCCATTTCAAGGAGACGGAGATCCCTGGCAAGGAGGTGGAGAAAGGTCACGTGGAACATCTCTACAAACTCCTGGAGGTCAGCTACCTTCTTCTTTCTGCTCCACACTGACCTAGCATCCATGTACTGCACACTATGGATGTACAGTACTACAGCTGTGTACTACACACTATGTACTACATGGATGTACCGTGTGTGTGTGCACCAAGGTGTGGGTGGAGTTTGGGCGTATCAAGTTTCCTCAGGCACTCCATCCCAACCACCTGGACCAGGAGTGGGGAAAACTCATCCTGGAGATGTTGGAGCGGGAGAAGGCTCTCAGGCCTGCTGTGGACAGGTACACACACACACACACACACACACACACAGTTCCAGGTGGAGGTGAAGGAGGTGAGGAGGTGAAGATGCTGAGGGTGTGTGCGTGTGTTCAGATTAGAGCTGCTGCTCCAGAGAGCAAATAAGTTCCAGAAGCTCGCTGTGGACTTTGAGGAGAAACTGACCCTGGCTAAGAACACGCTCCAAGCCGTAAGTGCTGGGGTGGGGGCTTGGGGGGGGGGCACCACGCTGCTCCAGGGCAACGACAGATACGGCCGCTTTGCAGGATGTGACCCGGGCGGAGCGCGGCGAGGTGGTGCAGTGTGAGAGCGAGCTGGCCCGCTACCTGCAGGACTTTGAGTCTCTCATGGGACAGATCCAGCAGGAGCTGCAAGTCCTCCGTGAGGAGAAATACTACCAAGTGGACCAGCTGGCCTTCAGGTGGGTCCACAGGGTGGAGGTCAGGAGGACGTCTTCTGAAGCCCGTTTTGCTCTTTTCCAGACAATCCTGCCTTCAAGAGGAGCTGGTGTCCCTCAGGCTTCAGTGCTCCAGCGTCTTCAGGAAAGGTCACTTCTCGCAGGCCCCAGGGAACACGGCCGAGGAGCTGCTGGGCCAGCGGGCCACGGGCCCCGGGCTCTCGCTGGGCCAGATGCTGCTGGGGGCGGCGGGCGCTGTGGGGGCGGCGCTCTTGCGGCGTCCAATGTCCCGTTCCCAGCTGGTGGCCATGTCTTCCTCGGAGGACGAGGGCAGCTTGAGGTTCGTCTACGAGCTGCTGGGATGGGTGGAGGAGACGCAGGTTAGAGCATCGGACTTGCCAAGGTGGCCCTGGAGAACAATTGAACTCTGGTTGAACCCGTGTTTGCTTCAGGAGCTTTTGGAGGGGGCCGAGTGGGGGGCAGACCTTCCTTCGGTGGAGAACAACCTCCAGGAGCACAACAGCGTGCACGCTGCGGTGGAGGAGCTCATGGGCGGCCTGCAGGAGGCACGCGGCTATGAGGTACAGGACGCTCACCTCAGGAACAACCCCAAAACCCCAAAACAAGGATGCTCACTTCAGCATCGCGTCCTCATCTTCCTCATCTTCCTCATCTTCCAGCCCAACGTCTCCACCAACTTTAAGAGCAACTACTGTGAAACCCTGGACAAGCTGGAACATCAGTACTGCAAACTGCTGGTGAGCAAACGTTCCAAACGTTCATGCCTTCACCTCGTTCATGCGTTCACCTCGTTCACACGTTCACCTCGTTCACCTCGTTCATGTGTTCAACTCGTTCACGCGTTCACCTCGTTCACGCGTTCACCTCGTTCACGCGTTCACGCGTTCAACTCGTTCACGCGTTCACCTCGTTCACCTCGTTCACCTCGTTCACGCGTTCACCGCGTTCACCTCATTCACGCGTTCAACTCGTTCATGCGTTCACCTCGTTCACGCGTTCACCTCGTTCACCCGTTCACCTCGTTCACACGTTCACCTCGTTCACGCGCTCACCTCGTTCACATGTTCACCTCATTCATGCGTTCAACTCGTTCACGCGTTCACCTCGTTCACGCGTTCACCTCGTTCACGCGTTCACCTCGTTCACGCGTTCAACTCGTTCACGCGTTCAACTCGTTCACGCGTTCACCTCCTTCACGCGTTCACCTCGTTCATGCGTTCACGTGTTCACCGCGTTCAACTCGTTCATGCGTTCACCTCCTTCACGCGTTCACCTCGTTCATGCGTTCACGTGTTCACCGCGTTCAACTCGTTCATGCGTTCACCTCCTTCACGCGTTCACCTCGTTCATGCGTTCACGTGTTCACCGCGTTCAACTCGTTCATGCGTTCACCTCCTTCACGCGTTCACCTCGTTCATGCGTTCACGTGTTCACCGCGTTCACACGCTCACCTCGTTCACGCATTCACCTCGTTCACACGCTCACCTCGTTCACCTTGTTCACGTGTTCACCTCGTTCATGCGTTCACGTGTTCACCTCGTTCACACGCTCACCATCCATCCTTGACCTCATGCATCCCTCCATGCCCTGGCCTGTGCTGGAAGCACACAGGAGAAGAAGAAAAGTGTTGTTGAGCATTGCTGCCGTTGCCATAGGAACACTCGTCATGGCGCCTGCGGAGCCTGGAGAGCCTCCACGCCTTTGTGGCGCACTGCACCGAGGAGCTGATCTGGCTCAACGAGCGCGAGGAGGAAGAGATGGCCTACGACTGGAGTCACAACAACGCCAACATGGCCGACAAGCGGGACTTGTACAGCGTGAGTGGGGGAAGGGCGCAGACGGGGAGAGGACGCATGGGGCTTCATAGTGTACATGCTGGGCGGGGGGGGGGGCATCATAGTGTACAGTACATGCTGTCCGGGGGGGACATCATAGTGTACATGCTGTCCGGGGGCGGGGGGCTTTAGCCTAGAAGAAGGAGGGTTGAATGGCGAGGCGGGCCACCCATACATATGTTCTACAAGCCGGCGTGCCTAATGAAGCGTCCCGTGGTCCCTGGTGTCCCTGGTGTCCCCAGGAGCTGAGATCGGAGCTGGATGAGAAGCAGCAGGTGGTGCGATCTCTGCAGGAGACGGCCCACCGCCTGAGTCAGGACAACCACCCGGCCAAGCAGACGCTGGAGGTGAGGTACAGGTCAGGTGATGGTTCCCTTCCGCTCGGCCGTATCCTCATGGCGACCTTTGCAGGCGTACGGGGCCGCCCTGCAGACGCAGTGGCAGTGGGTGGACCAGCTGTGCGTGTGCGTGGAGCAACATCTCAAAGACAACACCCTTTACTTCCAGGTGACACCCGCCCCTCGCCCTTTCATTTGCCCCCTTGTTTGATTCTTACCCTGCGCGGTGTCTGGCAGTTCATGGGCGACGCCCGGGACTGCGAGTCCTACCTGCGCCAGCTCCAGGAGACCATCAAGAGGCAGTACACCTGCGACAGGAGCAGCAGGCTGAGCAGACTGGAGGACCTGCTGCAGGACTCCATGGTAGGCCGCCTTCTACTACTACTGCTACTACTACTAGTACTAGTACTCCTAGTACTACTACTATCTCAAACAGCTGTGACCAAGTGTCTTCAACACATTTGGAACACCACATCCCAACTTTAGAAGAATGATTGACACATGGCAAGTAGGATTAGATAAGTACTCTAAATACTGCTAAATACTACTTCCAGTCTATACTACCAAAATAACTACTACAAAAAATATACACTGCATAGTGTATGTATTAGTGGAATGGCCTATATTGTCATTGTCATTATACAAGATATATAATTATAGATATTATACAAGGGGGCTGGAATAATAAGAAATAAACAAATTAATCAGGAATTAATCATGGAAATGAAGTGGCTCATCAATGTACTTATTTGACTCCTTACCCCTCTGCTGGGCTTGTTTGGTACTACATGCCCATATCATCAATGCATGGGGGCACTTGAAGGCAATGATGGAGCTTCTATTCTATTCTATTCCATTCTATTCTATTCTATTCTATTCTATTCTATTGTATTGTATTCTATTCCATTCCATTCTATTCTATTCTATTCTATTCTATTCTATTCTATTCTATTCCATTCTATTCTATTCTATTCTATTCTATTCTATTCTATTCTATTCTATTCTATTCTATTCTATTCTATTCTATTCCCCATCCAGCCTCCTGTCTTTGTGCTTCATACCCGTCTATTATCGCGTCAAATTATACATTTTCAAACTAAGTTCATTTCACAAGCTAACTCCACGCCTACACACCAACGTGATGGCGGCGTGGGCGGAGATGGCGGCGTGGGCGTCGCCCCAGAGAGCCGCTGTGCGTGCGTGTCGCTGTGCTGATGGTGAATTTGTCTTCCAGGACGAGAAGGAGCAGCTCATCGAGTACCGGGGCACGGTGGCCAGCCTGGTGGGCCGGGCCAAGACGGTGGTGCAGCTTCGGCCCCGCAGCGCCGAGAGCCCCCTGAGGGTGGCCACGCCCATCAGGGCCGTGTGCGACTACAAACAAATAGAGGTACGCCGCTCACACGCCTGCACACTGCCGTACGCCCCCATGGCCCCCTCCCTGGGGTCGTAGTACGTAGTAGTTCCCGGGGGAGGGGCCTTTAGGACATCACGTGACATCATGCGACAGTACAGCAAAGGTCCTCATGCCTAAAACGGAGGAAAGGAGCACCAGTCAATATGTCTTCTTCTTTTCTTTCTTCTCTCCATCCTTTCACCTCCTTCCCTCCTTCCCTCCTTCCTCCGCCATCGGCCTCGCTGTGGTCTGCGGCCTGGGCTGCCAAGACAAACGTTCAGGTAGAGCAGCCTCCGTCTTCTCGCACCGCTCCCTCCTGCTGTGCTTCTCCTCAAGGAGTGAACCAACAAACAGGGCCGCAATGTATCTGTGGCAGGGCTCCATCAATCAATCAATGGGTGGAAACGTTGCCTCGTCTTTGTGCTCGGCTGCAAACCACACCAGAGGTTTCGTAGGAGTGAAGCAGCTCCTTTACGTCGGCCATCTTTGACGCTTAAAACCGCTTCCTGCATCAGCCTTGGCTTCTGTTCCTCCCTCATTTGCATGCTAGCTTTGCTCCTCTTTGTTGCCGTGCTTCAGTCACGGGGATGATCAATGACCTCCGCTTCGTTTCTCCCTTCCTGTCCTCCTTCCTCCCCCCGTCAGATCACCATCAGCCTGGGGGACGAGTGCGTGCTGGAGGACAACTCCCAGCGGACCAAGTGGAAGGTCATCAGTCCCACGGGAAACGAGGCCATGGTGCCCTCGGTGTGCTTCACCGTGCCCCCTCCCAACCAGGAGGCCGTGGACGCCGCCTGCAGGTGGGACGCTCTTTGGGGGCACCGTGGGTTCCGGCGGGGCAACACCCACCTCGTGGATGGACGTCTAGTGTGTGGAATACCATGACATGACGACTGGCATGTACTACCAGGAGTACACAGAGTATAGTGAAATACCATGACATGACGACTGGCATGTACTACCAGGAGTACACAGAGTATACTGAAATACCATGACATGACTACTGGCATGTACTACCAGGAGTACACAGAGTATAGTGAAATACCATGACATGACGACTGGCATGTACTACCAGGAGTACACAGAGTATAGTGAAATACCATGACATGACTACTAGCACATACATGGGTACTATGGGGAGTACACAGAGTATAGTGAAATACCATGACATGACGACTGGCATGTACTACCAGGAGTACACAGAGTATAGTGAAATACCATTACTACTAGCACATACATGGGTACTATGGGGAGTACACGGAGTATAGTGAAATACCATGACATGACTACTAGCACATACATGGGTACTATGGGGAGTACACAGAGTATAGTGAAATACCATGACATGACTACTAGCACATACATGGGTACTATGGCGAGTACACAGAGTATAGTGAAATACCATGACATGACTACTAGCACATACATGGGTACTACCGGGAGTACACAGAGTATAGTCAAATACCATGACATGACTACTGGCACATACATGGGTACTATGGGGAGTACACAGAGTATAGCGAAATACCATGACATGACTACTAGCACATACATGGGTACTATGGGGAGTACAGAGTATAGTGAAATACCATGACATGACTACTAGCACATACATGGGTACTATGGGGAGTACAGAGTATAGTGAAATACCATGACATGACTACTAGCACATACATGGGTACTATGGGGAGTACAGAGTATAGTGAAATACCATGACATGACTACTAGCACATACATGGGTACTATGGGGAGTACAGAGTATAGTGAAATACCATGACATGACTACTAGCACATACATGGGTACTATGGGGAGTACAGAGTATAGTGAAATACCATGACATGACTACTAGCACATACATGGGTACTATGGGGAGTACAGAGTATAGTGAAATACCATGACATGACTACTAGCACATACATGGGTACTATGGGGAGTACAGAGTATAGTGAAATACCATGACATGACTACTAGCACATACATGGGTACTATGGGGAGTACACAGAGTATAGTGAAATACCATGACATGACTACTAGCACATACATGGGTACTATGGGGAGTACACAGAGTATAGTGAAATACCATGACATGACGACTGGCATGTACTACTAGGAGTACACAGAGTGTACTGAAATACCATGACATGACGACTGGCATGTACTACCAGGAGTACACAGAGTGTACTGAAATACCATGACATGACTACTAGCATGTACTACCAGGAGTACACAGAGTATAGTGAAATACCATGACGTGACTACTAGCACATACATGGGTACTATGGGGAGTACACAGAGTATACTGAAATACCATGACATGACTACTAGCACATACATGGGTACTATGGGGAGTACACAGAGTATAGTGAAATACCATGACATGAGTACTAGCACATACATGGGTACTATGGGGAGTACACAGAGTATAGTGAAATACCATGACATGACTACTAGCACATACATTGGTACTATGGGGAGTACACAGAGTATAGTGAAATACCATGACATGACTACTAGCACATACATGGGTACTACCGGGAGTACACAGAGTATAGTGAAATACCATGACATGAGTACTAGCACATACATGGGTACTATGGGGAGTACACAGAGTATAGTGAAATACCATGACATGAGTACTAGCACATACATGGGTACTATGGGGAGTACACAGCCAGAGGAATAAGACCAGTAGTTTGAGGTGAAGAGATTCCGTGTGTGCAGGACGGAGCAGCTGTACCAGAAGGTCATGTCCTTGTGGCACCAGCTCCACGTCAACATGAAGAGCGTGGTCTCCTGGCACTACCTGCTCAAAGACGTCCGCACCGTCTCCGAGTGGAACCCGGACAAGGTGGGCCTCCTGGCGTGGGAGAACCTTCTCCCCGTCTCCTCTGCTGCTCATCGCCTCCTCTTCCTCTCCACTCTTCCTCCAGGTCCGCCGCCAGTCCCCGTCGGAACGCCAGCAGGTCCTGGATCACCTGGAGTCCCAGCTAGCAGACTTCCTGTCCGACAGCAGAGAGAGCTCGTTGTTCACGCCGGCCGAGAGGCGGGACCTGGAGGCGGACGTCCGGCAGGCGCAGCGACACTCTCAGGACCTGCTGGACAACATGGAGACAGGCGAGTACACGCCAAGGGGCGGTCCTAAAACCGTGGGAATGTTCATCCTGGCCATTCTCCTCTCAAATCGCTACTGCTGTCCTATCTAGTCCTTTAGCAGGAAGTGATGATGCCTGCTCAGATGACTACAGCTGTCCGTTTACAAAAGGACTAGCTGTCCTATCTAGTCCTTTAGCAGGAAGTGATGAAGCCTGCTCAGATGACTACAGCTGTCCGTTTACAAAAGGACTAGCTGTCCTATCTAGTCCTTTAGCAGCAACTGATGAAGCCTGATCACATGACTACAGCTGTCTGTTTACAAAAGGACTAGCTGTCCTATCTAGTCCTTTAGCAGGAAGTGATGAAGCCTGCTCAGATGACTACAGCTGTCCGTTTACAAAAGGACTAGCTGTCCTATCTAGTCCTTTAGCAGGAAGTGATGAAGCCTGCTCAGATGACTACAGCTGTCCGTTTACAAAAGGACTAGCTGTCCTATCTAGTCCTTTAGCAGGAAGTGATGATGCCTGCTCAGATGACTACAGCTGTCCGTTTACAAAAGGACTAGCTGTCCTATCTAGTCCGTCTAGCTGACGGTTGTGTCCTCTGTCCCTCTAGAAGAGAAAGACGAGTCGACGTCTCGCTCGTATCTGTCGGAGCTCCAGAACATCACCTTGCGTCTGAACGAGGCGGAGCAGAGATTATTGATGGGCATTCAGACTCCGCCCCCAAGTGGTGTTTCGGGGGACAGCGGTGACAGCGCGGTGAGGATTGCGGAGCACGAGGTGAGTTTTCTTTGCAAGAAGAAGAAGAAGAAGGTGAAGGTGAGCGAGAGCGGAGTCACCCAGCATCCGTAACGTCTAGGCGCTGCAGTCGGAGCTGGACGGCCTTCGCTCCAGTTTGGGCGCCGTGTCTCGCCGCTGCGTGGCTTTCTTCGAGGAGAAGCCGACGTCCTCCGGCGCCCCCCTCCTGCGCTCAGAGCTCAACCAGGCGGTGGAGAAGATGGACAAGCTGCACAGCCTGTCGGCCGTCTTCCTGGAGAAGTCAGTGTGGCGGCGCTAGAAGATCCATGGAGTCGTGGCTAACTCATCCCATCGCTAACTCTGACTTTCACCTCGCCAGACTGAAAACGCTGGACGTCCTGAGTCGCTGCCTGGAGGACGCCGAGAGTCTGCTCAGGAAGTACGAGAGCCGACTGAGCGAGGAGGACGTCGTCCCTGCCGACACGGCGGCCATCCAAAACCTCAGGGACGAACTAGAGGTAAGGCCGCACGCTATACGGGTCTATACGTAGGCTACGGGGGTCTATACGTAGGCTACGGGGTCTATACGTAGGCTACGGGGTCTATACGTAGGCTACGGGGTCTATACGTAGGCTACGGGGTCTATACGTAGGCTACGGGGGTCTATACGTAGGCTACGGGGGTCTATACGTAGGCTACGGGGGTCTATACGTAGGCTACGGGGGTCTATACGTAGGCTACGGGGTCTATACGTAGGCTACGGGGTCTATACGTAGGCTACGGGGGTCTATACGTAGGCTACGGGGTCTATACGTAGGCTACGGGGTCTATACGGAGGCTACGGGGTCTATACGGAGGCTACGGGGTCTATACGGAGGCTACGGGGTCTATACGTAGGCTACGGGGTCTATACGTAGGCTACGGGGGTCTATACGTAGGCTACGGGGGTCTATACGTAGGCTACGGGGGTCTATACGTAGGCTACGGGGTCTATACGTAGGCTACGGGGTCTATACGTAGGCTACGGGGTCTATACGTAGGCTACGGGGTCTATACGTAGGCTACGGGGTCTATACGTAGGCTACGGGGTCTATACGTAGGCTACGGGGGTCTATACGTAGGCTACGGGGGTCTATACGTAGGCTACGGGGGTCTATACGTAGGCTACGGGGGTCTATACGTAGGCTACGGGGTCTATACGTAGGCTACGGGGTCTATACGTAGGCTACGGGGGTCTATACGTAGGCTACGGGGTCTATACGTAGGCTACGGGGTCTATACGGAGGCTACGGGGTCTATACGGAGGCTACGGGGTCTATACGGAGGCTACGGGGTCTATACGTAGGCTACGGGGTCTATACGTAGGCTACGGGGGTCTATACGTAGGCTACGGGGGTCTATACGTAGGCTACGGGGGTCTATACGTAGGCTACGGGGGTCTATACGTAGGCTACGGGGGTCTATACGTAGGCTACGGGGTCTATACGTAGGCTACGGGGTCTATACGTAGGCTACGGGGTCTATACGTAGGCTACGGGGTCTATACGTAGGCTACGGGGGTCTATACGTAGGCTACGGGGTCTATACGTAGGCTACGGGGTCTATACGTAGGCTACGGGGGTCTATACGTAGGCTACGGGGTCTATACGTAGGCTACGGGGGTCTATACAGTGGCAGACGCTCATGATGAGTTCCTCAGCTTCACGCTGGGAAAGGTCGTAGGTCGTTGAAGTTCATGTCCATCATTCATGGCTGACTCTCCATCGTCCCGCCAGAAGCGTCAGTCGGAGCTCGGCGAGCACGAGGGCGTCTTCCGGTCCCTGGAGTCGGAAGTGCTGAGAGCCAAAGAGGCGGGGTCTGAGCTCAGCAGGCTCCACCCAGACCGCGGCCCAGAGCTGGAGCGCTACCAGGAGAGAGCCCATCAGATGCGTGAGAGGTGGAACGGAGTCGAGAAGCAGATGGAAAGCAGGTGAGATACCCGATTTGCTGATTAGCATGTTAGCTTCCTTAGGCTCACTTCCTGGCTTTGCTCCTGAAACGGGAGGCTTAGGAAGTAGATTGATGGTAAATGAATGTCGTGTCTGACTCCTGCTGGACCAGGCGGTCAGAGCTGGACTCCCTGGGCTCCGCCCTGCGGCAGTACAGAGACGCTCACTCGGCTCTCATGGGCTGGATCCAGGAGACCACGGAGCGCCAGGAGAACACGCAGCCGGGCCAGGCGGACAGCAGAGCGCTCTCGGAGCAGCTGGCCCAGCA
The DNA here is from genome assembly GCF_030265055.1 of Doryrhamphus excisus. NCBI lineage: Eukaryota > Metazoa > Chordata > Actinopteri > Syngnathiformes > Syngnathidae > Doryrhamphus > Doryrhamphus excisus. Next base: position 20,506,283 of record NC_080479.1, on the reverse strand, counting down.
GACGGTGAGTTGCCCCAATCCCCCCCCAATCCCCCCGCCCACGGAACGTCTTGGCCCACGTAGCTCACCTCGCCGTGCCGTTTTCAAATGGAGTCCAGGCCTTGGTGGCTGAGATCGAGGACAACCAGACCAAACTAGACGAGTGTCAGACCTACTCCAAAGCCTACTGCACCTCGGTCAAGGTACGCACGCGCCCTCAAATGTGGCGCTACGCTCGCCGGGTCCTGAGCGTCCCGTCCCGTCTTTGCAGGACTACGAGCTCCAGCTGATGACCTTCAGAGCCTTCGTGGAGTCCACACACAAGGTGCCGGCGAAGAGGAGGAGGATGCACTCTTCCTCTGACGCCATCACTCAGGAGGTGAGTGCCCCCATGGGACCGTCCCCCCCTTTGAGCCTTATGAGTGACGGTGCCGTGACTGCTGCAGTTCATGGACCTACGCACCCGATATACGGCCTTGGTCACGCTGACCACGCAGCACGTCAAGTACATCAGCGACGCCCTCAGGAGGCTGGAAGAGGAAGAGGTGAGAGATGATTGGGTCGCCCTCCTGTCGGGACCAGACTTGCCACCACTTCCTGTCCCTGCAGAAAGAGGTGGAGGAGGAGAAGCAGGCCAGGGTGGGTCAGGTGGCAGACCTCCTGGGATGGGTCGAAGGTCTCCAGGGACGGACCTGCGGCCCCGACGCCGAGTCCTCACTCGCGGCGCAGCAGGTAAGCGTCGGTTGCTACATTGTCACGTGCACGTGGCAGCCCCGCCCTGATGCACGTGCACGTGTGTTCTCCTCCCAAGGCCATCAGCCAGCAGCTGGCTGCCAAGAAGGACCACGTCGCTGAAGCCACCAGGAGCACGCAGGTCTTCCTGCTGTCCAAGCAGGCCAGCAAGTAAGCCTCACTGTCAGACATGACGCCGCCCCCGGGGGCTCTCCCCCCTTTTGGTGCTCCTTCCACGAATAACATCCAGCCACACCAAAGTAAAGCCCAAAGGCACAATGTGGCAGGAACATGGCAGGAAACATCTCGAGGGGCCATTTTAGCATGGCTGCCAGGTCATAACTTCTGTCCCTGTGCCGCCCCGCCCATCCAGGCTGTCCCCGGAGGAGCGCGCCCACGTGGAGGCCCAGCTGGAGCAGCTGACGTGCACCTACAAGCGCATGTGTGACTCGTCCACGCAGCAGCTGCAGCAGCTGGAGCAACGACTGGCCGAGGAGGAGGAGAGAAAGGTGAGGGAGCTCAGACCTTCCAGGAACGAGGAGGTCAAGCGTCTTTGAGTATGAGCGTACTGTAGAGTACTACTACTTCTGTCTAGCTTATACTGCGTGTGTGTGTACTCGATAGTTAAAATGTCCCTCAATCACTCGGTTTAACAAATGAAGGCGTCGCTGGTGTGGAGCACGTCACGTCCTTCACAACGCCTGCACTCACGTCACTAACACCACCACCATCATCATCATCACCACCATCATCACCATCACCATCATCATCATCAGGCCTGCATCAGTACCACATGAATTCCAGCAGCGTCACCTGGCTACTTTTCAACGAGCGAGCCTTAAACCTTAAACATCTCCACCAGCTCCCACCATCAACACAGAAGACCTACTTCCTGGCCAGGGTCTTTCTGGTGCCCACCTTCATGCTTCATGTTCCAAGCGCACATGATCCGTCTCTCGGAGACATCCATCCAATGTCATAATTAGTATTTCACGAAGGTCATCCAAAGGTGGTTAGCATACACAAATGCATCACATTCACTTCCATTTCATATGCTAATAATTAGCATTAGTTAGCATCCCAGGCTGAGTCAGTGGGTCAGGAAGTAGCTACCTAGCGTATCACGTCCACTAAAGGCCTGTGAATGCCCACTAAATTACCCCTTCAACTCATGTACTTCCTGGTACTCCATCCTGGTACTCCATCCTGGTACTTTATCCTGGTACTCCATCCTGGTACTCCATCCTGGTACTTTATCCTGGTACTCCATCCTGGTACTTTATCCTGGTACTCCATCCTGGTACTCCATCCTGGTACTTTATCCTGGTACTCCATCCTGGCAGAGCAGGTGTGCTAAGTGTCAGAGGTACCATGCCCCCTACTGTACAGAGTTGGAACCGCAAGCTAATACACACAGGCAGTCCCATTGTAATGTGTTTATTAGCCAGGGCCCACAGGAAGTACCAAGTGTATACATGGGAAGGTCTGGGAAACCCTCATGAGGACCTGGACCGGTCTGACTGATTCTTCTAGAAGGGAGCTGATGTTTCACCACTTAGCCACTTGGCTAACACAAATGTGTTGCTTTGCCGCCGCACCATCAGCATGTTGTGTCCAGATTGTGTGTGTGTGTGTGTGTGTGTGTGTTGTGTCATGCGAGCCTTTAACCGTGTGCTACTGTTAAACCAGCCTGACATTGACTAACTGCCGCCCAAGGAGCCGTCGGGACGTCCTGGTCATCATCAGGTTCTGTCTGGAGGAGACCTTTAAAGGACACGTTGTCCATCGTCCACAATCCTAATGTCAGACATCAACACACACGTCCTTCAGACACTTAGCATGAGTGCGCTAACGATGCATGAAATGGGATGCAATAGTTTGATGACCGAGCCCTCTAAAAAAGGCCACCATCCATGCTGTGGGCGTGGAGGAACGGCTACGTTGATGATAAGATGCATGGATAGAGCATAGAACATAGAACATACAACATACAACACAGAACACAGAACACAAGCTTATATTTCACATGACCGATGCCAGCGATGTTGCTAGTGGAGATTCAAACCCGGGGCGTTTGCGCCCTAGTCCAGAATATGTTTAATGGCGGACAAAAGAGAAGGATGTGTTGGTGTCCAACATGGGCGTTGTGGACGATGGAGACAATAGAAGAGTGGGGGGAGGGGGGGGACACGGTGGCATGCCCAACGCTAACCAGCAGCTTGCAACGTGTGGCGCCCGGCTGTGTGTGTTCAAGCGGACGCGCCCATGCGGTGAGTACCTGCCTTTTATTCCAGGATGTTGGCTAACGATGTTTCCTTAGCTGCTCATTAGCTTGACGTGGCGTCATGTGACTTTATGGCTTGAGTTAGCTAGTTAGCTAGTTAGTTGATGTGCTAACCAGAAGGACGTGGACCCTGTAGTAGTTTGATGTCACCAACAATCTGGTACCCATATCTGATATAGAAATATCTGATGGGTATTTTGGGACGCAAACTGACACCCCTTTTTTTCTCTTCTTTTTGTCTAGACTGATATTTGTATCGCCGGGGGGATGGACCTGGGAACGGTGGAAACCTTCCCGGTTTTTCAAGCGGCCCGACGTGGTCTTATTGACCAGGACACCTGTCGTGTTCTGCTGGAGGCCCAGCTCATCAACACGGGGGGGCTCCTCTGTCCCGATGCCCCCGTCTGCCTTTCCCTGGATGCGAGTCTGACCGAAGGCCTGACCGAAGGCCTCCATGAAGGAGACCAGGCCGAGCTGGACGACCTGAGCGTGACGGAAAAGGAGAAAAGTGGCAGGCCAGTCGACGCTGAAGAAGGAACGTCCAGTGGAGTCTCACCACACCAGGATTTGGAGCCCACTGGAACCAACGGAACACAAGAGAGTTCCCACCAGAACGCTGACGAGAAGTGGATACCTAAACCCTCCTTAGAAGAAGATGGAGACACAGAAAGTCCGGAATCCAGGAAGAGTCCGGCTGAACCGAAGATGCTGAAACAGGAAGTTCCTGCCTCGAAGTTAGCTAAAGCTGCTGCTGAGGAAGAGGAGGATGACGATGAGCTGTCAAGGCTGGTCCTGGATCTGGCAAAGGGAGGTCTGCTGACTGAAGACGGGGAACGGTTGCTCCCGGATGAAGCGGTGGCTCAGGGGGTCCTTCCTGGTCACACGGCGGTCAAATTGATGGCTCGGGCGGGATTGTTTGGGGGTTTGGGCGGTGCCTCGCTGAGCCTGGATGAAGTGCTCCAGGAAGGCCTCCTAGATGAGGATCTGATGTGGACTGTCCTCAGGTCGGATAAAACCCTGGCAGGGATTGTGGATGTCGAGAGACGTCAGGTTTGCGGCGTGGGGGAGGCGGCCCGGGGGGGTTTGATCGACGCCAACACTGCGGCTCGGCTGCTGGAGGCCCAGGTGGCATCAGGGGGGGGTTTTGACCTACGCAGGGACAAGAAAGTCTCCGTCACGTTGGCATCAAAGCTGGGACTGATAGACGTCAATCAAAGAGAAGAACTGTTAGCGCTGGAGAAGGCACGCAAAGCAAAGGTGGGTGGGACACCAGCCGCCCTCACCAAAGCCAGCTTGCAGCTCCAGATGGAAGGTGTTATTGATCCAGAGACCGAGTGTCCGGTTCCTCTGGAGCAGGCCATGGAAAAGGGCTTCATAGCCCCCAGAGATGCTTATCAGGTGCTCCTCAGGCAGGTGGCCGAGGGCGGGGTCATCCATCATGCTTCGGGAATGAGGCTGTCAGATTCCGATGCTGTGGCTAGAGGTCTTGTAGATGTCTCCATGGCTCCTGGCTTGGAGGAACTAGAGCGGGCTTTCCAAGGAAAGGTCAGCCCCTCACACTCAGAGGCTGCAGCTCCACAAGCAACAACGGGGGCCGTCTCTGACCCCCACTCCAGACGTAAGGTCACCTTGGCAGAGGCTGTTCCTTGGGGGCTTCTCCCAGACAAGACCAAAGATGAAGTCATGGCCTCAAGCGCTGGAGCTCCAGGGGTGATGGACCCTGAAAGCGCTCAGATTGTGCCGTACTCCGCCCTTGTTAGACAGGCCAAGATGGACATTGAGACTGGCAAACGCTTCCTGGAGGTGGAAGCCTTCAGAGGTATTGAGAATCCGGCAACAGGAAGCAGCCTGACTCTTCCTGAAGCTGTGGCGGCAGAGCAAGTGGACCCTGGTCCAGCTTTGAGACTTCTCCAAAGCCAGGCGGACAGCGGGGGCATCATTGACATCAGCACCGGGGAAAGGCTCCCCCTTCCTGAAGCCCCCGGTGGTATTATAAACGAAGAGGACCGTACGGAAAGGCCTGTATCTGGGGTACAGGTTCTACTGGGACCAGATCCATCCATTGACCTTTTGAGTACATTTGCTACAAATGTCGAGAAAAGAATCCAGCAGGCCATCCAGGAGGCCATCCAGGAGGCCACACCACAGACACGCCCATCCACATCACACCAGGCTCCTCCATCAACATCTGCAAGGCCGACAGGAGACCAGAGCGGAGATGCTAGATGGGAGGAACGCATACCTGAAGGTTTGGCTACAGAATCAACTCAAGCGCTTGCGAGCACCGCTGACCAACGTGAGGAAGAGGACAGAGACCTGAGACCTGGGACACCTGAGAAGGTTTGGTGTAGATCCAGTGATGAGAGCGGTACTTTGGTCAGAAGCTTTGATGGACCACTGACTGATTCCAGAAGAGCTGAGACCACAGCTGCCACTCAGGAACAGGAGCAGGGAAACCCGAGCGTCCAGGAACGTAGGATGGGGAATGTTGCACAGAGGAACGATGAAGGAACGTCGGTGGACGGCCAAACCTTGGAGTCTAAAGAGACGGAGAGCAAAAGCAAGAAGAAGAGACGAGCTAAAAAGAAAGCCAGGCTCGGGGAAGAAGAAGTGGAGGTTCATCAAGCTGGTGCAGATAAGAAACCAGACAAAGACCAGTCCAAAACACGGAACAGTCAGACCGGTGGACCTCCGCATGAAGCAAAGACTGAAGATGGCGAGCTAACAGAAGAACCTACTGAAGTGCCAAAGGTCGTGGTGAATGTGGACAGGAAGGAGCAGACGAGTGAAGATGATCAGTCAGTCATCTCTCAGGACGTTGCTGGAAGGACTGAGCAGGAGTTACCTCCAAGGTCCAGCCTGCCAGATGAACAGAAAGCCGCCCTGATGCTCAAAGCCGAGGAGAACATCCCCATCCAGGGGGTTGAAGCAGAAGCAGGAGTGAGTGACAAGAAGCTGCAGGTGCTGGTCAGGAAGAAGGAGATCTCAAACATCAGAGGTGCTGGTGATGCCCTCAGACCCCATGATGCTCCACAGAGTGAGGAGACTTTGAAAGAAGACAAAGACGTTGCAAATGTCGGGGACTGCAGAGAGAAGTTGGAAAAGGAGACACCTTCATGGGTTAAACCCGTGGAAGGTCAAAGAAGTAAGAAGATAAAAGCTTGGTCTGCTAGCGGCAACTTAATGGTCCATCAAGGAGAAGCCAACCCAGAGGGTCTGTTAGCAGCCGCAGACCCCGAGGCCTTTGTTGGTGGAAAGGTAAGGATGGGATCTACAAGAGCTTCCAGTCAGCCAGAGGAACGAAGCTCTTGCCCTGAGGAACCGATGCAGGATCATCTGAAAGAAATCCATTCAGAACATGCTGGTGGTTCTCCTGAACTACAACCTGTGGTCATTCGGTCTCGGGCGTGCAGCACACAACCAGAACATCCAGCAGAACCAGAAGAAGATGAGTGCCACCCACCAGAAGATAGAACCACCAAAGGTCTTGAATTGCCACCTCAAAGTGAAGATCAGCCACAACGTAGGTCTCCAGAAACTCAAGCGATCCTTTCAGAAGAGGCTCCTATTGCCTCGGGATCACCTGGACTGTCGGCTCCACTTGGAGAAGACAATGGAGATGCAAGGTCCTTTGACACGGAGGCGGTGGCGTCCTCTTCTGGCAGGGTATGGAACTGCAATGCATGCAACTTCTGCATGTACTTTGGAGGATAAACATCTTCATCACATGCACGTGTTCTTCCCTTGTCTCCAGTTCTCGCTGGTGCATCAAGAGGTCTTGGAGCACCACCACAGAGCGGTGCCTCTGGTCTCCACGGTCGGACACCAGGAGGTCAGAGGTCAGGAGGTCCTTCAACAGCACCAGCATCAGGTGCTTGGACGCAGCCCCGCCGCCTTGGAGGACATCGCCGGACAGACGCAGGTGATGGAGGTTCTTAGATGGTAGAGGGAGATGAATTGGGACCACTTCCACACAGACATGGGATCATGGGGTCATGGGGTCATGGGGTCGTGTATTCAGTTGTGACCCAGCGTCTTGCCTGCCAGGCTTTGGATGTGGACCTGTGTGACCTGTGTGACCTGCGTGACCTGCGTGACCTGCGTGACCTGCGTGACCTGCGTGACCTGGAGCCTGAGACCACAGCAGAAGTGGAAGCTGTTGAGAAACTCTTGAAGCCCCACCCCGAAGATGTCCCTGACCAGCTCCTACTGGCTCTGGAGAAGGACCAAGGAAGCTTGGACCCGAGGTACCAGGCTGCCAGGATGCCTCCACAGGACCCTCTGCAAGGAGATGCACACAAGGTAGGTCTTCTGAAGTCAGAGCAGATCAGGTTCTGGTCACATGTGGACGCGGTTGCGGTACGGTGCCTCAGCGTTGATCTGGATTGCCCTCAGGAGGCAGTAACAGCAGAGCTGAGGTCACTCGGAGCTCGAGTTGCGGCTCTTCTGTCCTGGTTGAGGGAGACGGAAGCTGAGATGGCAGGAAGTGAGAAGGTGGAAGACCACCGTGGTGGACGTTCACATCAGTTGCGTCTTGGCAAGGCAAGTTTGACCATCCCGGTGCTGTTGGATGCTTCACGTGTCCGCGTCCTAATCCTTCCTTCTCTTGTCTCCAAGGAGATGCGGTCCAGTCTGACGGCTCGCACCAGCGAGGTCGGCAACGTGGTTCTGGACGTCCAGGTCTTCATTTCGGAGAGGGCCCGGGACCTGGCCCCCGAGCAGAGCAGGCAGCTCCTGGTGCAGCTCCACCGGATGCAGACGGCCTTCCACGGCTTGGCCGGAAAAACCCGGGCGCGTGACGACGCCCTCTCGGCCCAGCTGGAGGAGGAGGGGGAGGAGGAGGAGGAGGGGCGACCCCGGCGGGAGAGAGACAAGGATGATGCCGACCATCTCAGACGGATGCGGCTTGAGGAGGAGGTTTGGAAAACCATGATGGCGTCGCTTTGGTTTGGAATACTCCTGCTTTTCTTACTAATACCAGCACACGCTTAGCACACGCCTAGCACACGCCTAGCACATGCACAAGCACACCATGATACTACAGTATTCACCTCACTACTTATCCCAGGGAGTACTTATCCCAGGGAGTACTTATCCCAGGGAGTACTTATCCCAGGGAGTACTTATCCCAGGGAGCCCCCCCATGAGCATCATGGCCCCCCCTCTATGTTATCTGTATGCTATCCCTTTGCTAACATGGTGAGTGTTGCCATGGCAGCTATGGCAGATATGGAATATTTCATATTTCCATTCCTTCCTGGTTGTTAGTTTCCTGGTAAAGTGGAAAGTGAAAGTGAAAGTAAAGATGGCGTCCTGCAGGTGCTTCCTTGTGTAGTAACACGTGTGTTTATTAATCTGTTGCCTTGCTGTTCCAGATTGCCACTGAGGGTGTGTCGCCACGGTAACGGCTTCCTCACCCACTTTTCTTCCTGCCACCCCGCCGTGTTCGTGTGGGGGGGGGCAAAGCAGCAATAAAGATCTTTGTCTTGTGTGGTTTCTATTGTGCGTGTGTGTGTGTGTGTGTGTGTGCGTGTGGACACAATGTGCGGGGGCGTGGCCAGGCAAAGCGTTGTCTAGCTTATCTGGGAATGTCCAGGATTTCATAATCCCAACGATAATGTTTGGCTCCATCTTCTCAGGTGGTGCAGCAGCAGAAAGCAGAATGTTCTCAGAAGCTCCAAGGCCTCAGCGTGTGGTTGGCTGGAGCGGCCGACCTTCTGGCCAACCAGAGAGCAGGAGTGGAATCAGAGGACATGAACGTCCTGCAGGAGAAGCAGAAGAAGTTAAAGGTGGGACGTTTTTGCAAGGAGACCTTGTTTAGAACCTTTAGTCATGCGTGTGGTGTCTCTCCCCCAGGAAGTCCAGAGGGACCTCCAGACGAGAGCGGAGGAAATCACCGAGGCCATTCGCTCCGTGGAGGACTTCCTGGCCGAGCGAGGAGACGGCCTGAGTCCAGAGGAGAGAGAGAAGCTGCAGGTGGAGCTGGTGCATATGAAGGAGCGGTACGGCTCGCTGACCGACTCGGCCAACATCTCCGTGTCGCAGCTGGACACCGCCATCGATGCCACTGTACGCCACATCACACAGAGGGTGAGAGGCATCTCCACACCTTCTAGTAGGTCTTCAGACAGCCAGCATTCATGCAGCACATCACACAGAGGGTGAGAGGCATCTCCACACCTTCTAGTAGGCCTTCAGACCACCATTCATGCAGCACATCACACACAGGGTGAGGGGCATCTCCACACCTTCTAGTAGGTCTTCAGACAGCCAGCATTCATGCAGCACATCACACAGAAGGTGAGAGGCATCTCCACACCTTCTAGTAGGTCTTCAGACAGCCACTGTTTCCTTTGTTTTATTCTGATGATGTTCATGGTGGACGAATGAAAGGCATTCAAGGATCTTCACTATCAGAATCCGCAGTACTGCAATACCGCATGTACTTGGTATCAGATTGATACTAAATTGTCAGTATCGCCCAACCACGTGTCCACGAGACGAGAGGAGGAATGAAGTTTTCTTGTGTTTGATGTTTTCCCGATTGTTCTTCAGGCCAAAGCTTTTGAGGAGCTGCAGGAGACACAAGCCCAGATGGACTCCCTGCTCCAGGACCTCCAGTGTTCTCCTGACCGAGCAGCTGAAGACGTCCCCGACCTGTCCACCTCACAGCCTGACTCCACCGTGGCATCTCACACCGAGGCTCTGCAGGTGCGAGGTCTTCTCCTTCAGCATCTGGATCGTCTCTCCGCATCTTCATGACCTTCTGTTGTTTGACCTTGAACCACGCAGGCCGAGCTCCGGCGTCTCCAGTCTCAGCAGGCCCAGCTCGTCCGCATCTCCCAGTCGGCTCGTTCCCTGCTGGACCAGCCAGATTCCACGCTTCCTCCAGAGGAGAAAGGACGTCTGAGGGCCACCCTGGACCACCTGCAGGCTCGGCACCAGGACAGGCTGCAGAGCTGCCAGGTACTCCCTCTAGAACATTCCTTGAGATGGGGCCTTTATCTTCACCGAATGGCCGCTTGTAGGAGCGGCTCAGGAAGTCTGAGGTGCTGAAGGACGAGCTGGCCAAGTTCCTGCAGGAGCATGGAGGCCTGGTCTCCTGGCTGGAACAGAGCGAGCAGGAACTACGCTGCTTGGGGGAAGGAGAGACGGATGCGCAGGAACTGAAGAACAGGCTGGAGGAGCACAGAAAGGTGGACCTTTGCTTTGCTCTCACAAAGTCTGAAGATAATAACTATTGAAGGAGAACCAAGCCGTGCTCCTGGTAGAATAAGCACGTAGTAGAATAAGCGGCTAAGATGGCGGCCAATATGCTAGAAGGTAAGACGTAGCGACCAGCGTGACCTTCGGTACCAACGTTCGTGATTGTGTTGGCAGCTGGTGGAGGACGTCATTTGCCACAAGGCGGACCTGCGCTTCGTCTCCATCTCGGGTCAGAAGGTCGTGGACTCCGTCCAGGGAGCCGTGGAGCAGGCGGGCGGCTCGGACCCTGCGATGGAGACCACCAAGCGGCTGGTGGCGGACAAGCTGCAGGACGCCAACCACAGATACGCCTCGCTGCACGCCAAGGTGAGCGGCGCCTGCGTCGGGTGACGCGTTCATGCACGACTCGGGATTCTTCTCATGTCTTTGTAGGCGTCGGAGTTGGGGGGCCGCCTGTCTGCTCTTCTGGAGAGGTACCAGCAGTACCAGGACGAGGTGATCTCTCTTCATTCCTGGCTCAGCACCCAGGAACAGAACCAAAGCATAGCCAGGCCCGGTGGAGACACGGATCCCCAAAACCTGCACAACACCCTCAGACAAGTCCAGGTGACACACGCGGCGCATGCGTGCCTGCGGGCCCGCTGGCTGTGGGCGATGTTCTTCTAGCGTGTTCTCTGTGCTCAGCTGCTGCAGGATGAGCTGGCCGAGCGTTCCGTGCAGTTGGAAAAAGTCAAAAGAGCGGGAAGGCTTCTGGTCAGCACGGACGAGTCTCCCTGGCTGAAGGCCGTGGACATCCTGTGTGCCGCAGGTACGCCACGTCACACCGCGTCACGCCGCGTCACACCGCGTCACGGCAACCTGGGCCCCTGTCACGTATTTGGACCGCTCCTTTTCAGACGGCTTGGAGAAGAGGTTCTGTTCGCTCTCCGTGTCCGTGTCCGAGCGGGCCGAGCAGCTGCAGACGGCGGTGGCTCAGTCGGTCAGCGTGCAGGAGGGCTTGGGGGCTCTGCTCGGCTGGCTGGACACGCTGGCCCTCAACCCGGGACCGGTCCAGCCCACAGCGCAGGCGCTTCAAGACGCCCTGACCCAAAACCAGGTGGGAGAAGCTCAGCTGTTTAGTGGACTGACCTGCAGCTTTCCAACATCAGTAGAAGCAACGGCGCCATCTGCTGGATGTTGTGTGAATGGCACCAATCGTAAGCCTTTTTTCCCAACCAGAAACTTCGCCAGGAGTTGCTGTCCCGGCAGGGCAGCGTGGAGGCGACACGGGAGTCCGTCTCCAAGCTGCTTCAGAGCCCCGACGCCTCCACGGCCTCGGGCCTGCAGGTATCCCTGGACGAGCTGACCCGGAGGTTTGCCGCCGCCCAGGCCGACCAAGCCGAGCGAGAGGCGGCCCTCAAGACTCTGCTGCCCAGGCTGGAGAGCTACGAGCGGCTGGGGGCCGACCTGGGGGTCTTCACCCACAGCCGGATGAAGGCTCTGAGCCCGGCGGGTCAGCCCGACCGCAGCGTTGAAGACTACAGGCAGACCGTGGAGGTCTGCTGAAATCTCTGCACGTGACTTGGAAGCTCCAGAAGGTTTGGACTGACGGGGGGATGATGGGGTCTTTCCGCAGGAGGTGAGGTCGGAGCTGCAACAGGAGGCGGCTCAGCTCAAGTCCTTCTGCAGCCTTGGTGAAGAACTCTGCACGTCCCAGGTTTTGGGTCCCACGCAAAGCTTACTGGACCACATGAGAGATGTCAGCGGGGACTTTAAGCAGCTGGAGGACAACGTCAACCAAAGGTGACCATGAAGGGGACAAAAAAGACAAGGAAGAGCAGAGTAATCCTTAGCGACAGACTGATGGCGCCTGGAAGGTCAAAGAAGCATTTCCTAAGTCTGCCATCCGCCCAGGACGGCATGGCGGCCATGAGCGGCCATCTTTCACCATCTCTCAGATAGTTTCAGGGCGTCAAGTTAAAGAGATGATGAAGAATGAAAAGGCGCTTTCTTCACCGTCTCGCAATCTCACCTTTTTCAGACTGGCGGCCATCGTGGCGTGCGAGCAGCAGCTGCTCCAGTTCCGCAGCCTCTCCGGCTCCCTCCTCAGGTGGCTCCAGGCGGCGCAGGAGCAGCTGCCCGCCAAGGAGCTCAGCGTGGACACGGAGGCGCTGCAGAGGAGAGTACAGCAGCTTCAGGTGGGTCACCATGCAGCCACGGCGCACCAAGAGGTGGTTCTTCTGCTGTTCTTCACGCGCCGCTGTGGTCCCCCCCAGGACCTGTTGAAGGAGTGGGAGACCCAGGGGGCCAGGGTCCAGCAGCTGAACAAGAGCGGCTCAGAGCTGGAGGCCCAAGTCATCGACATCACGGCCCCGCAGACCAAAACCAGTAAGAGTACAGCTTTGGAGAATATCTCAACGTCCTGCCAGAATATGAGGTCAGCGTGAGTGACCTGTGTGTGTGTGTGGTGGGGTCATAGGCGCCGCCCCCCAAGTCAACGGCTCTGTAGGTCCCAGCAGTGTCAATGGCATCCACACTTGCAAAGGTGAGCCTTGTCTACCTGAGTCATCTGGACGTGGGCTTCCATCTTCTCGTAAAATGATCATTCCCCCGTTTGCTCCACCAGACCTGACGGAGATCCAGGTGGCCGTGTCGGACGTCAATGCTCGACAGGAAGCCCTCGGCACGGACCTGAAGGAGCGTCTGGGCCGCCAGCAGGCCTCGCTGGAGCTGAGGCAGATGGCCAGGCGGGGCGCCGAGGACCTCAAGGACTGGCTGAAGGACAAAGAGGTCAACCTGGGACAGGGAGGGGCCGCCTCCCCATCCAAAGCGGAGGTGGTGCGCGCCCAGGCTCAGGAGAACAAGGTGAGCCTCGCACTGAGCTCTTTTGGCAGCGTAGCCCCGTAGAGACACTTTGTCTCCATCTGGTGACCTCAGGCTTTGCTCTCGGAGCTGGCGGAGCACTCGGCCAAGGTGGAGGAGCTGAGAGGAACGCTGAGGAAGCTCATGGCCGACAACCCAGACTCTCCCGAGGCGGACGTCTGGAGGCAGCAGCTGCAGGAGATCGGTATGTGCCGCACGTGCCACAAATCCACATCACGTGCCGCGTCATCAACTCTCCCTTGGCGGCCGTCCTCAGACTCTCGCTGGCTCTCGGCCAATCAGACGGCGGTCCGGCGGCAGGCGGAGCTGGAGGCGTGCGCCGACCGGCTGGGCAGCTTTGCGGCGGCGGCCTCCCAGCTGGGTCCGTGGCTGATGGAGAAGGAGCTGATGATGAGCGTGCTTGGACCGCTCAGCATCGACCCCAACATGCTGAGCACGCAGGAGCAGCAGGTCCAGGTGGGCACGCCCCGATGGCGCCCAGGTGACGGCGCCCAGGTGGCGGCGCCCAGGTGGCGGCGCCCAGGTGGCGGCGCCCAGGTGACAGCACCAGTAACGCCCTCTTTTTCCAGTTCATGCTGCGGGAGTTCGACAGCCGTCGGCCGCAGTTCGAGCAGCTGACCCGGTCGGCCGAGGGCATCCTTTCCCAGACCCGGGACACCGAGGAGCTGGAGGAGGTCCGGGCCGAGCAGGACTCCATCTCCCAGCAGTGGCAGAACCTGACGGACAGGCTCACCCGGCGGTCGGAGCGCATCGGCCAGGCTCAGGGAACCAGCCAGCGCTACCAGGATCTGCTGCGGGAGCTCTCCTCCAGCGTGGCGGCCCTCGCCGAGCGTCTGGACGCTCAGGACTCGCTGAGCACGCGGCCAGAGGAGCTGAAAGCCCGCCTGCAGGAGACGGGCGAGGTCCGCTCGGAGCTGGAGAGGCGGAGGGCCGAGTTGGGTGAGGCGGAGCGTCTCTGTCGGGAGCTGAGCGACATCGTGGCAGAACCGTACCTGAAGGACGAGCTGAAGAAGCGTCTGGAGAGCGTCAGCGGCCCCTTGAAGAACCTGGAGGATCGTGCAGGTACATGGGCTCGGGTACGAAGAACCGTGACACGTGACTTGACCTGCTTTTCTCCACAGCTGAAGGTCTCGCCCAGCTGCAGGCCGCTCTGTCCTCCACCCAGCAGTTCCAGCAGATGTTTGAGGATTTGCGCTCGTGGCTCGACCGGCAGGCGGAACTTAGAGACTCGTCGCTCGACTCGCTGCCCTGCCGGCCCGACGCCATTCGCTCGCTGCTGGCCGACACGGACCATCTCCAGCGCTCCGTCGCCGGCCAGCGAGGATCCTACGAGCTCATCCAGGCCGAGGGCGCCGTGCTGCTCGCCGCTCTGCCCGCCGGCAGGGACGAGCGGGCCGCCTTGCAGTCCCGCCTGGCCCTCCTGCGGCAGGACTGGGAGGAGGTGAACGGGAGGCTCTCGGAGCGTGAAAGCAGGCTGAGGAGCACCCTGACCAAGGCCCAAAGATACCAGCAGCACAAGGCCGAGCTCACGCCCTGGTTGGCCCAATGTGAGGGGAAGCATGAAGACATCCAGCCCTCGCTCCACTCGTCTGGTCTGGACGAAGCCCTGCAGAAGGCCAGAGCGCTCTCCCTGGACTTGGACCGCCGGACGCCGCTGCTCGAGGCCTTCAACGCAGCCGCTGATCAACTGCTGGAGGAGTGCTGCATCGGCGATGAGGAGGTAGCAAGCATGGCGAAGGTCCATCTTCACCACGGCTGGAAGACAAACGCTCTGACCCAAACGTGTCTCCAGGTGCGAGACGAGAAGGCGCAGTTGAACCGGCGCTTAGACGGCTTGGGCGAGAGGCTCCACGGCCGCACCGCGCAGCTTGAAGAGCTGGCAGGCCGCCTGAAGGAGTTTGAGGAGGGCCAGCAGGCTGTGGAGAGGCGGCTGGAGGCCGCAAAGCACCAGATCGAAGTCCAGGAGGCTTTAGGACCTCAGGTACCGACAGCAGAGCCACGATGCCGCCGGGTCTGCCATCGCCCCCCTTACCTTGTCCGTCTTTGATTCAGGCCTGTAGCGCTAAGAGCCTGGAGAGGCTGAGGAGCCAGCAGGAGAGCCTCAGGTGTCTGCAGCCTCAGGTGGCCTACCTGCAAGACCTGGCCCGGGGGCTGCTGCAGGACGCTCCCCAGACGCAAGGGAGTGACACCGAGGGGGCACACGGCCTCCAGGAACAAGCCAGGAACACCCAGGCCGAGTACGAAGACGTTACCAACAAGGTGAGCCTTCATATTTTCATATTTCATAGGTGAGCACATCTTATCGTTCATATAAACGTAGCACATCTTATCGTTCATATCAACGTAGCACATCTTATCGTTCATATAAACGTAGCACATCTTATCATTCATATAAACGTAGCACATCTTATCGTTCATATCAACGTAGCACATCTTATCGTTCATATCAACGTAGCACATCTTATCGTTCATATAAACGTAGCGCATCTTATCGTTCATATCAACGTAGCGCATCTTATCGTTCATATAAACGTAGCGCATCTTATCGTTCATATAAACGTAGCAATGCCTGACAGGATCCACATCCACTGTCTTCCTGTGACCATATATGGTCATGGTGGGCTTCTGTAACACCCGCTGCTCTATTATTTCTATTTGGCCCCCCACTTCACGAGGTGCCGTAGGAGGCGTGTCCTCGGGTGCGCTGTCGTGTCATGGGGGCGTGTATGTCCAGATCGAACGCCACGGGATGCTTCCTATTGAGGCTGGGAGGAGCGCTAAGAAGTGTGGAAGTGGTATTTGCGTCTGATCTTCCTTTTTCCGGTCTCAGATCGAGCAGTGCTGCTCCAACCTGGAGTCCCGCCTCCACGGCATCGGCGAGGTCCAGTCGCACGTGCGGGACGTCTTCTCACGCCTGGCCGACCTGGATGACGAGCTGGACTCGCTCGGCCCCGTCGGGCGCGATGCCGACTCGCTGGCCTCCCAGGCGGACACGCTCGGGGGCTTCCTGTCACGTCTGGCCGCCCTACGCGCCGAGCTGGAAGCGCACGCGTCCGACTGCACCGCCATGCTTCGCCGAGAGGGCTCCTCCCCCGACCTGCTGGCTCTCCGACGGGAGACGGAGGCGCTGAGTCGGCAGGCTGGCAAGGTGAGAGGAGGAGGAGGAGGAGGAGGAGGAAACGAAAGGAGCCCCCAACGCTAATGGCGATTGTTCTCTGCCAGCTGAGCGAGCGCGGCCAGGCCAGGCTGGTGCAGATCGAGGATGCGGCGGAGAGGGTGGGGGTCTTCTACCGCCTGGTGGGGGAGCTGCAAGGCCTGCTGGGAGCGGCCCAGGAGGCTCTGGACGCGCAGGGCGCCGTGGGCTCGGAGGTGGACATCATCAAGCGGCAGCTGCAGGAGTTCAAGGTGAGTGACCTCCTGGCTCCTTCTTTCCTTCTTTCCTTCTTTCCTTCTTTCCTTCTTTCCTTGTTTCCTTGTTTCTTTGTTTCCTTGTTTCCTTCTTTCCTTCTTTCCTTCTTTCCTTCTTTCCTTGTTTCCTTGTTTCCTTGTTTCCTTCTCTCCCCCCCCCCTCATTAGAAAGCTAAATACTGTCTGGCTCTTCCCCTCCCCAGTCCACAGCCATGAGGTCATCATGATGCCTCAAAGAATAGGGTGGGTGGAGGATGTAGGGGGGAGGGGAGGGGGTGGGGGGGTGATGTAGTGAAGGGGTGGGGGGTGGGTGGGGGGGTGATGTTCTCCCAACAAAAAGTTTCCCAGCAGACTTTGATTCCTGTTGCATCCGAGGATGCTTCTGATTCCTGCCTGGCTTTTTTGGGCCGGGGGTGGAATCTCAGCTGTCTGCACACACACACACACACACACACTCTCACACACACACACACACACGCTAGGGTGCGGCACCAACGCCCCCCCCCCTTGCATGCCGCTGCCCCACGTTTGCCTTCACACACATCTGACAGACTGACCAGGTATGCTGGAACATACGTGTGCGTGTCATGCTGTTCGCCTCCTTCGTCCTCCATCTTGTTGGCCGTGACCATCTTTTAGCCAGTGACTCATTTTTCTATCATCACCGCCTCTCTACTACACACACACATATACACACACACACACGCCCCCCCCCATCAGAATGTGAAGGAGCTTGTGGGTGTAAACGCTGAGGCCAAGTGGGTCAGGCCGGTTCCCCCTAAGCTGGGAATTCACCTCCATTAGTCTGACTCCATGGACAAAAGTATACGGACACAGACCTTCATCGATGATGTCATCGGTTAGGGCGGACTTTCACATCCGCCAATCTTTTGGACCATGTGATGTAGCATATACGGCATGGATGTGGCACACTATGGATATGCTATATATATATGCTATATATGCTATATATGGAGGATGTTGGTGATGATGATGATGATGATGATGATTACTACATTTACCTAATGTCATCCCCTGATTGGCTGGACCTTCCTGTCATGTGTGTATCATGCTATAGCATTGTCATGGGGGAAATATGTCAGCCGTGTGTGTGTGTGTGCGCATGTGTGTGTGTGTGTGTGCGTGTGCGTGTGCGCTCCACTTTCAGGTCCCGTGTTGCTTCAGCTGTTGTGAATTAGAAAGGCACGCCGTGGCTTGGCCCCGCCCCCTCACTTTCCACTCTCTCCATTCTGTGGGTGAAATGTAATGTCTTACAGTATTTGTTTCTCTACCAGCTCAAATATTAGGACATGGTGCGGAGGATGGTGTGTGTGTACATGTGTGTGTGTGTGTGTGTGTGTGTGTACATGTGTGTGTGTGTGTGTGTGTACATGTGTGTGTGTGTGTGTGTGTGTGTGTGCAATGCAGGAACAAACCTCTTTTGTTTCCAAGAGGACGTTTGCCTGAGACACAGCAGTGACAGCTGCAGCACAACTGACTGTGTGTGCACGTGCACGTGCGCGTGGGGGGGGGCAGGGGGGGGGGGTTGAGTAGCAGGAAAGAAAGAGTGAAGTATTTAGCATGTTTGACATGCAGGCCATGCCGTGAGAGGAGTGTGATGTTGCAGGGCGGAGGAGGAGCGGCCATGTTGTGTCCCGGGTCTTTCCTACATTGTCAGGTCCTCTTTGGGGGGGGGGGCTATTTAGTGGCCACACGTGCAGCCCACATATGTCACTCATGTGGCCAAGGCATGGTCCTGTTGCGCTGCATGAGGTCACGCCTGCATGTATGTTACATATGTGTGTCCATGCATGGCCCCCATATGCATGTTGGTGACCATTGGTCTTCATACCCTGAAAAGAAAGGTTTGGAAGAAGCTCCGTCATGGAGGAAGCGAGGTACCAAAGCTGACTACCGGTGCTGGCAGAGGGTCATACTGCGTTTTAAGATGTGTAGTGAAGCCTGGGGAAGGTTGTCCTTTGGGACTTGATGAAGCGAAGCAAACGAGAGATTGAGATGATAGGTTGGTCTCAGGTTTGATGCTGTGGGGACCCACTACCGTTCCCAAAGAAGTGTGCTTTTATCAAGCTGAGGAGGCGCTGGAGGAGGAGGAGGAGGAGGAGGAGGAGGAGGAAGGCCACATCTGGCGGCACGGGAAGCCTGAGACTCCAGATAACGGCCGTGAGGGTAGCACGCTAGCGTGTGACTGAGCGAGGAGCCGCTCGCTTGCGTGGAATTCTAAACGGCCCAGACGGACAGCCACCCTCCTCCCCGCCCCCGCCCCCCCCCCGGCCCCTCGGCCTGTCGCTGGTCTCCCCCAGCCAGGATTGAGTTTCAAGCCTGTCTTTGTTCCTTTTACACCGACTGGTCTTAATGGATCCACTCTTCTTCTCTGCTCTTCTTCATCCTTACGTGGCTGATGAACCTCCATCATCATCCTCACACGGTCCCGTTAGCCCCCCCCCATTCCCTTCTTCTTCCATTCTTTGTGTCCTCTCACTCTCGCTGGATGAGAATGAGAGCTTCTTAGTTTGGCGTGTGTGGGATTTCCTACGCGCATAACTTTCTCTCAAGCTCCGCCTCCCACCACCCCATCTTTCGCCAGGCAGGAAACCAGCATGATTGGAGCACTTCCTGTCTTTGAATACCCGTGCAGGAAACAGAACAAACGGAGCTGAATTCAAACACAAACAGCAAGAGCGAGTGAGCGAGCGAGGGAGGGAGAGAGAGAGAGAGAGAGAGAGAGAGAGAGAGAGAGAGAGAGAGAGAGAGAGAGAGAGAGAGAGAGGGAGGGGCGGGCGTTGGAGAGGAGGATTTTTTTAGCAGCTGCAAGCATTTGAGGCGTGTGGCGGCCGAGAGCAGACGGCAGCGCTGGAAAGAAAAGAAACGGGGAACTGGGATTGCGTGGCACTTTGGACCAAGACAGGGCGGGGGGGTGGAGGACACCCCCTGCAAGCCAAAGCTGAGACCTGAGCTTGGAGGGCCGTCTGGGTCTTTGCCCCCCGGATATACCGTCCCATGACACGCGTGCCTGCCGGGATCGGGAATCAACACCCTCCCCTCCTCCGACCTTTTTTTTTTTTTTTTTTGATCCACCCCCTGAAGAACCTGCCTGCTTTGGATCTGCTGGACCACCTCCCCCCTGGAGCCGTGGATGATCCCAGGACGAGGGAGAGGAACCAGGATGAAAGAGCAGCTTTGAAACATTGACTGGGGTTTCTTTCCAAGACGGACGCCTCGGACGGATTCCTCTTTGTTCCGCGTTTTGCCAAATATTGGAGCGCTTTTGTTCCTGCACTTCTTGCAGCCATGACACAAATCCCGGGTTCTTTCTTTGTGGGGGCACAAGGACTCGATGGCGGGGTTCCTGCCCTCTCATTTGGCACTTTCCGCGCGCTCCTTTTCCTGGAGATAAGCGTGTGGCTGTTGTCACCTTAAAAGGAGACTTGCACTTCCTTGGCTGCAACTTGTCCGAGCCCTCGCTCCACTTGGACACCGACATGCGAGTGGGGTCAGATCTCAGGGAGAAGACACCTCAAGTGGTGGAGAGACTTTCTGAGCGCGGATGAAGGCGACACAAAGGGACGTTATCTGCTCCGAGCTGGCCTCACGTTGGACTTTGCACCTCTCAGGACCCCCCATACCCCCCCTCATCAATCCCCCCCACCCTTGTCCCGTTCACAGCAGGCTTTTAAACAAACAGAGCTTGTGAGTAACATGGTGGCCAGAGGGGGGGCCACCCGTGTCTCTGCCTCCCTGATGCCACACGCCATGGGCCAACGAGCAAGGCAGTGCGCAGCTGTTGAGGTGACATAGGGGGGACGGTCAGCAAGCCAAAGGACTTTTCGGACCCCGAGACGAATGTGTTGTGACCATCTTTGTGTGTTGATTTCCACTTGGCAGCAAACCCACAGGTAGCTTCCCTTCCTGCCACCGCCCACATGGGGAAGCCCCTGAGTCGCCCCGACTGTCTCCGACAGAGCCCCCGCTGCCTGGGGAAAGGCGACGAGGATGAGGCGTACATCGAGGACTGCTACGTCCCGCAGCGGTCCATCTACGACACCATGCGCATCAACGAGCAGATCGACCAAGGGACCAAACTCTGCCAACCGTCCCGGAGCACGCTGGGCTCTGGCGGCGAGGCGAGAGGCGAGGGAAGTACGCTGTCCAGCAACGGCACCCTCGGCGCCGACCGAGGAGGCGTTTTTGTCTGCAGAGCTGTTGAAAACGTGGGCGGAGCCAGGAAGCTTGACGAAAGGGTGATCTTTGATGCCTTAAAGTTGACCGGCGACGCTCAGATTAGCGGCGGGCCCGGTCTGCCCAACACGGCGTCCGCCTCTGCCTCAGGGGGGGGGGCCCTTGCGGCCAAGAGGCGGCATCAGGCCGGGGAGAAGAAGGACAATCCCAACCGCCGCTCGTGGAAGGCCTTCATGCCCCCAACTTTTCCAGAGTTGGCCGAGAGACTTGACTTGTCATCCGTTGAAGGTTCCGAAAAACGTTCATCAGGGGGGGCGGGGCTCCCTCTCTCTCCTCTTGCCGTTCAACCCGCTCACCCCTCCACTCCTTCCTTACCTCCTTACACACCCTCGCCTTCCTCCTCCGCTCCCCACACTCCTTCAGTTTTATTCCCGCCCGGAGCTTGTCCCGTTCCTCCTCTGCTGCAGCATCCTTCAAAACAAAAGCAGCTTCACATTTTATTGCAAAAACAAGCGAAACGCTCTGAGCCGGTGCCCCCACCCCCCCAAGAGGCTCGGGTGTCCCCTCAGCGTAGCCCTGGAAGGCGTGTAGGACACAGACGGACTACAAGCTCCTCGAAAACGGGAATTAAGCAAATTCCTGAGGAAACCGTGGAATTGATCAAATCCTCAGATTCCGAAAGGGATTCCCCTCTTTTGGACCAAGAGGACAATACGCCGCTCATCCAGCCTGAACCGGTCTTCTGCCCCCCCACCAAGGCTCGCACGTGGCCTCGCCGCATAGCAGGAAAGACGACCCAAGTGGGCTTCCCTGGACTTCCTCCTTTGCCCCCCCTTTTGGCCGAGGAGGGCAGCCAGGATGAGGAGGCGTTTTATCTGCTGGACCCGCCATCTCCGTTCCTGAAGGAAGACGAGTCGCTGGCGTATGGAGGTCTGCCACCGTCCCCTTGTGTCAGTCATGTGGGCAGCACCGAGGGTCTTCTCTGCTGGGGGGGCCATCTCAGAGAGCGCACGCCTTCTGAGCTCAAATTTGAGGAGGACGAGCGTCGAATTCTGGAGGAGCTGGAGGAGGAGGATGATGGGGGGGCCGTGTGGACGCTAGAAAGGGCGAAAGCGGAGGAGGAGAGGGCTGAAAGGGAGGAGCGGGAGTGGGAGGCGGTCCTTAAATTGGATAACAGGGAGATCGTGGACCAGTCTTGGGATAGGGAAACTTTGGAATCGGAGAGATGGGATGTAAGCGGCTCTTCTGGGCATTGGCCTGTATTGACCCCCCCAGTGGGGTTTGGGGGCCCCGGGGTCCCCAGCACCTCCCCCTCCCCCTCCCCCAGCTCAGAGGCTGAATCGGATGAACTTTTCCTGGAGTTGGAGAGACGGTGTGAAGAGGAGGGTCAGGAGGGTGTGGAAATGAGTGTAGATGATCCATATTCACGTCCTTGTCTGGAGGACAATCCCGATGCTGAATGGGGAAGTTTGGGAGGAACCCTTCCTCTAAGTGAAGATCATCACATGAAAGACTTCGACTCGATGCGAGCACAAGACTGTGAGAAAGAACATTGTCTCATTGATGAAGGTGGAGATGATGTCTTCAGTGAAGGAGAAGAAGAAGAAGGCAGTTTCCCCACGGACTCGGCTCTTGGTTTCCAACAAGAGTCCAACTCCAGCGGGATGTTCCTGCTGGATCCAGCCGCCACTGAGACGGACAGTGGACACTGGGGGCCAGCGCGGACCTCGTCGGAGCAGGAAAGTGAGGATTGTGAGGAGAGCAACGTTCCTTCTCCTCAAAGCCCCACGGACCCTCTTGCCGAGGAGACGGCGGAAGGAGAGACGTGCACGGGAGAGTTGAAAGAAGACCTGCTGGAAACAGAGCTGGATTTGTTTGACCAGTCCAGGTCGGACAGCATGGAGGGCGCTGTGGTAGATCACTCCCAGGAGCATCTGCAAAGCGTTGAAGGAGAAAACTACAACGGGTCTACAGACGCGTCCTGCCAGGAGCACGCCTTGGAGATGGAGGCCGACGGGACGTCCTTTGAAGCGGAGACACAAAATTTGGGTCCCCCAGACGAGTGGTCAGGGCTGGACGTGTTTGATTTGGAAACTACTGCTGAGGTGACCGCAAGCAGTCCAAAGTCAGACTCCGTGCCTCCCCCCCCGCCACGGACCCCCCCACCCTGGTTACCTCAGCCCCCCTTTAAGTCTGATAGCTGTGCTGCTGCCGTGGACACCAAAGATTCGGAGGCTTTTGTCATGTCAGATAGTTTTGTTTACCTGGCCGTGGCTGTGCCCCCCCAGTTTCTCAACGAGTGCCCCCCATCCCCGCTTCAAGACTCCACCCCCCCCAGTCCTGTACCCAAGCCCTCTTCCTGCTCTGAGCAAAATGAGGACGAGGAGGGCCCCATCCTGTCCCCCGACAGCTTTGTTTACATGGCAGCACCCGAGCGGCCCCCCCCTGGGCCCTCGGACGTCAGCTCGGCCTGCGAGGATGTCCAGGATTTGGACTCGTACTCTGAGGGGACCCAGTCGGCAATAGACGGGGTGGAGTTCGTCCTGGGCTCCGTGACGGGGGACAGCGACTGGGAGTCGGACGAATCCGCTCTGGACTTTCCTTCACTGGTGTCCACCGAGCCGCTGTGGGACCACCTTGAGCCAGGTCTGCTCCAGGGTCTGTTTGCTCAGGCAGACCCCAGCCGGGTGGAGGGCTGTCTGGCCCGGGAGGACAGGACGCCAGGGCCGGATGAATGTGCCGTCTTCGTGTCAACCGCCGCCTCCGAACGGGACGGCGGATCGATGTTGGCGTGTCCTGATGGTGGAACCCGGGAGGAGGTACGCTGTGGTCATCCTTTGCTTCCAGATGGAAGGAAATGGAAATGCACGTGGAATAACGCAATATCATCATTGGTCCGACCATGCTCACAAGTGTGTGTGTGTGTGTGTGTGTGTGTGTGTGCATTTGGGTGGGAGGTCAGCGCTAATCTCCCCTGCATGGGTGGGCATGAGTGTGATCACGGGTTATTTCTGTGCCTCTAAAAGCAGTGCCAGCCTACTTCAGTCACTTTGCCTGACCCATACGTCATGATAAATCTTATATATGTTTCTCATCTCATGGTACACAACGCACCAACATACGTGTGTGTGTGTGTGTGTGTGTGTGTGTGTGTGTGCGGCCTCCTCTCAGCATCAGAATCCAGGCTTTGACTTTTGTAGTCTAGCATTTGGGCGAGTGTGCGGTCGGAGCTAAAAGTATTGTCCAATGTCTAACCGTGTGAGCCGGCGCTGTCCTGGCGGATTCCATTGAACACAGCAAGAGTCTCGCTAAGTCCACCAGTCCTCCCGTCTGTGCTGTCTGAGGACAAGACAAGGAGACAAGACAGAGTCTGAGTTTGTTAGCCTACGGCTCTGGATGAGGCCTTCCACCCTCCGTGTTTCGGGAGGTGCCAGAAGGAGCACCTTGGGTTGGTGCCGAGATAAGAGCGGCGGCCTGGCAGGCGTCCGCACAAGCATTTAAAGGGGCAGCGCCTCCCGTGGACAGACACAGACACAGATGGACGTAGCTCAGCTTGCTGTTAGACGACGCGCGTCTTCATGCACCCACTGACCCGACGCCCCACACGTCTTGTTGATGCGGTGACTTTTGGGCCATTTCCTGTTTACTCTAGTTTGGTGTAATGCGTGCATTTGATCAGTGGCGTGCGATGACAGTTTGTGGGAGGGACTTCTTGTCCAGTGAGGAAGACACGCCAACGTAGCACCAAGCTAGCGTAGACGTCCACCATCTGCATCACGTCGCAGTGGCAGCTGCTTTTCCTCCTCCTCTGACGGGAGGAAGGATGGAGGGCTGAAAGGCAGGAAGTGAGAGAGGGCAACGAGGTCGCTGGCAGGAAGTGAGGAAATAGGCTGAAGACAAACAACGGGGTGTGGGGCGGGGCTTAGAGTAGCAGTCATTGCATGGAATGATAAATACATAAAATAAATAAAAAATGATAAATCCATAAACGCAACATTCACCTTCTCACTTCCTTCCTCAGGGCGTCTAAACGTAGGAGCTGATAGGTGGAGTCCTTAGTTCTACTTGGAACATTGTCATTATTCCATACAGAGGAACTCTTTATGTCCTTAGTTCTACTTGGAATATTGTCATTGTTCCAACAGAGGAACTCTTTATGTACTTAGTTCTACTTGGAATATTGTCATTGTTCCAACAGAGGAACTCTTTATGTCCTTAGTTCTACTTGGAATATTGTCATTGTTCCAACAGAGGAACTCTTTATGTCCTTAGTTCTACTTGGAATATTGTCATTGTTCCAACAGAATAACTCTTTACGTCCTTAGTTCTACTTGGAATATTGTCATTGTTCCAACAGAGGAACTCTTTATGTCCTTAGTTCTACTTGGAATATTGTCATTGTTCCAACAGAGGAACTCTTTATGTCCTTAGTTCTACTTGGAATATTGTCATTGTTCCAACAGAATAACTCTTTACGTCCTTAGTTCTACTTGGAATATTGTCATTGTTCCAACAGAATAACTCTTTACGTCCTTAGTTCTACTTGGAATATTGTCATTGTTCCAACAGAATAACTCTTTACGTCCTTAGTTCTACTTGGAATATTGTCATTGTTCCAACAGAGGAACTCTTTATGTCCTTAGTTCTACTTGGAATATTGTCATTGTTCCAACAGAGGAACTCTTTATGTCCTTAGTTCTACTTGGAATATTGTCATTGTTCCAACAGAGGAACTCTTTATGTCCTTAGTTCTACTTGGAATATTGTCATTGTTCCAACAGAGGAACTCTTTATGTCCTTAGTTCTACTTGGAATATTGCCATTGTTCCAACAGAATAACTCTTTACGTCCTTAGTTCTACTTGGAATATTGTCATTGTTCCAACAGAGGAACTCTTTATGTCCTTAGTTCTACTTGGAATATTGTCATTGTTCCAACAGAGGAACTCTTTATGTCCTTAGTTCTACTTGGAATATTGTCATTGTTCCAACAGAGGAACTCTTTATGTCCTTAGTTCTACTTGGAATATTGTCATTGTTCCAACAGAGGAACTCTTTATGTCCTTAGTTCTACTTGGAATATTGTCATTGTTCCAACAGAGGAACTCTTTATGTCCTTAGTTCTACTTGGAATATTGTCATTGTTCCAACAGAGGAACTCTTTATGTCCTTAGTTCTACTTGGAATATTGTCATTGTTCCAACAGAGGAACTCTTTACGTCCTTAGTTCTACTTGGAATATTGTCATTGTTCCAACAGAATAACTCTTTATGTCCTTAGTTCTACTTGGAATATTGTCATTGTTCCAACAGAGGAACTCTTTACCACCTTCTCCATACGCTCTTTAGAGCCCTGGAGACATGATATAACACCCCTATAGTCACCACTATTAGCCAGTGTTTTATTTAGATTAGCATCTTGCATATTTGTGGACTAGCAAGTAGAAGAGTATGATTGATGCAGGAATATGTTATTTATATTTATATTTAGTTATTTATATTTGTCATGAAGATGTATTCATCTTGATGCTCCAGAGTGAAGGACACCCCCCCCCCCCCCCCCCCCAACGCACCCCTTTAAAGGTGCTCTTATCTTATCTTAAGTGTTCTGTTTGGAGTTGAACAGTCGGGAATCAAACATCCGTCTTTCATCGCTGTGCAAAAACCAGAATGTTTGTCTTTGTGGCGTTCATGTGGTGCGTTGGCGGAAGCAGGAGGCGGCCTCGTGATGGGGGTGTGTCTTTGGAAAGGGGTGTGTCTTGGTAGCGAGTGGGAGGAAGAGAACGGTGATGATGACAAAGAAGCGAGGAGGAAGAGGAGGAGGATGTCGTGAGGAGAGCCAGTATGACAAATACTCTATGTGTGTGTATATATATATATCTATGTGTATATATACACAAATATATATATATATATATATATATGTATATCTCCCATATATGTATATCTCTATGTGGGATATTTTCCACAGGCTGCTTCTGTGTCGTGTGGACTACAAAGCACAGTGGCTAGCGTGGCTTTAGCTTTACTTTCCCTGCCCCCCCCCCCCCCCCAACCCCCCCTTCTCTGCTATGCACATGCAGGGCGGAACGGGTCATGGCCGCCGCGTATTGTTGTTCTGGTTCATGCACTTCCTGCTCTGAACAGATCCACACCCCAAACACAGCACGACACAGTGCAACACTACACTACACTACACTACACTACACAGTGCAGCACTACACTACACTACACAGTGCAGCACTACACTACACTACACAGTGCAGCACTACACTACACTACACTACACAGTGCAGCACTACACTACACTACACTACACAGTGCAGCACTACACTACACTACACTACACTACACAGTGCAGCACTACACTACACTACACTACACTACACTACACTACACTACACTACACTACACTACACTACACTATACTAGACAGTGCCTCCACAGTTGACACAAGTGTTGCTGAGTCAGCGTTTTCCAGCCAGCCCCCCTACGTATGCTCCGATCCCCCTCCCCTAATCCCCATAATCCTTGACTCCCCCTTTCCCCCCCCCACTCTCATTTTTCCTGGTGCAGAGCCTGGTGTGTGTCCGTGGTGTCATGTGTAGCCTTAGTTGTGTTGTGTGTGCTGTATGTGGGACGCTCCGTGCGGGGTGCCCCGTGCGGGACGCCCCGTGCGGGACGCCCCGTGCGGGACGCCCCGTGCGGGACGCCCCGTGCGGGACGCCCCCTACGGGACGCTGCTCTCCCGGCCTGCTTTCCTCCTGGACGCCTGACGGCAGCCCACCTCCTCCTCTTGTCTTCTGGTCCACCAGGCGCTGGAGAGACAGCAGGTGGACAACGTCCAGGCGAAGCTGCAGCACGTGAACGCCGTGGGCCAGGGTCTGATCCAGAGCGCCGGTAAGCAGACGGACACCCGGGCGCTGGAGCAGGACCTGGAGGACACCAACCTGCGGTGGAACTCGCTGAACAAGAAGGTACTCGTCCGCACGCACGTGAGACGGACGTTTTGGCGCTCGTAACGCCGGCGTGTGCCTGCAGGTGGCGGAGAGGATCGCCCAGCTGCAGGAGGCCCTGTTGCATTGTGGGAAATTCCAAGACGCCCTGGAGCCGCTGCTCAGCTGGCTGAGCGACACGGAGGAGCTGGTGGCCAATCAGAAGCCCCCGTCGGCCGAGTACCGCGTCGTCAAAGCGCAGATCCAAGAACAGAAGGTGGGAAGGAATGAGCACACACGCCTTCCGTGTGGTTATCCTTATCCCGGGAATCACCATACCATGACACGCCATTTCCACACACATTACCTGTAGCGTGCATGTGAGCAAATCAAGCGCTCCTTTTCTGCCCCGCCCGTGACATCGGCATGCAGCTCGGTCATTCCAGACGCTCTTTTCCTCCTCCAGCTGCTCCAGAGGCTGTTGGACGACCGCCGGCCCACCGTGGAGATGATCCGCGCTGAAGGCGAGCGCATCGCGGCCACGGCCGACGCTCAGGACGGAGAGAAGATCCAGACCCAGCTCCAGAGTCTGGCCCGCAGGTGGAGCGACCTCCTGGACAAGGCCGGATGCAGGTACTTCTTTTGGGAAGCCTTCTGGTCTCTCCTTGGCTTGTTGGCCCACGAGTGGAAGACCAGGCTGTGATACAAAGCAGAGTGGGGGTTTGTTTACAGAGCGGGGCCGGCCACTGTGACCTTTCTACTGTGAAATTCCACGGAAAAGTTTTTTTATTTATTAACGTCTTGTTGCCCCCCCCCCTTGCTATTCCAGCGTGTGTGTGTGTAGCCCTCCCTCATAGACAGGAAAAAGCCAATTCCAGTGTCTTTTCTATGCTGACAGGCTAATGTCCTTCCATAGCACCTGTTGCTTTTCATCGTAAACATGACCCCCCCCCACCCCCACCCCCCCAGTGGTAAGAAAGTGTCTAAGCAGCGTCTGTTGGTAAAGCAGCTGGATGCCCCAGTAAACAGACAGGAAGTAGACCAGCAGGTATAAGGAAGTATAAGGTGCAATAACAAGGTGTGTCGTCCCCCCCCCCCCCCCCCCCGGTTGCAGACAGAGGCAGCTGGAGGAGCTGCAGCTTCTGGCTCTGGAGTTCCACGAGGCCCTGGAGCCGCTGGGAGAGTGGCTGAGCGCCACCGAGAGGCGCCTGAGCTCGGCCGAGCCCATGGGGACCCAGACGGCCAAGATCAGCCAGCAGATCGTCAAGCACAAGGTACCGTGGGGGGGAGGGGGCGGGGGCTCGGATGTTTTGATTGGAAGAAGAAGAAGAAGAAGGGTGGAGTTCACATACATTCATCGTTTTTTAATTTTGTCATTTCATTGGAGTCAGTGGAGTGGGGGGGGGGTCACCACATGCTAAGCTTTTAGCATGACTAACTAACATGCCCCCCCCCCCCCCCCCATGACCAGCAGGGTGACTGTATTTGGGGGGCGCTCTCTGTAGTTGGAACACTTCAGGCGGCCTTTTTTGTGCGCTCCATGTTCCCCCCCCTCATGCCGGTCTGTGGCGGTCCAACTTGAGCAGTGGCGGGCCATGGCCACAAAGAGTGGATGCGTCATGAAGCCAAAAGTTGCAGTCACTTTATTATTTGTTATTATTTGTCATCCTGTTTATGATTTTTATGATTTCCCACCTGCATGCTCACCTTTTAAGTTTGTATCATCTTTGTTTTGCTTTCTCTTCTCCATCACCCCACCCACACACACACACACACCCACACACCTCCCAGGCCATCCAAGACGACGTGTCCTCACGTGGGGCCGAGGTGGACCGCCTGCGCTCGCTCAGCCAATCGCTGGGCGCACTCAGCTGCGCGGCCGACCGCGATTGGCTGGGCGAGCGCGTGGAGGCGGTGCGCTCGGGCCACGAGGAGCTGGCCGAGTGGTGTGCGAGGCGGGGGGGCCTGCTGGAGCAGGCGCTGGCCAACGCCCGGCTGTTCGGCGAGGACGAGGTGGAGGTGCTCAACTGGCTGGCGGAGGCGGGCCAGAGGCTGGCGCTGGTCTCGGTGCAGAGCCACCAGCCCGACGTTCTCGCCCGGCAGCACAAGCACACTCTGGTACGACCGGTGCTTGGATTGGCAGCACCGTTGCGAGCCGGCGCTGAGGACGCTCAAGTATTGGGACTTGTCTTCTGGGAGGACTCTGCCGGGTGTCGGAGCGCGTTCTTCCACACCACGCCCCTCCAGCATGCCCACATGGGCCTCGCCTGGCATCCCACTGTCCCAATACTTGTGTCCGTACAGCACGCCTGAGATAGCGAGCTAATGCTAGCGCCCGCCGTACGCCAGGCCGCTTTGGTGATGGTCTCTGTCTTTTCAGTCTCTCAATGAGGAGATCGTGAGCAGGAAGAAGACGGTGGACCAGGCCATCAAGAACGGCCAGGCTTTACTCAAGCAGACCACAGGTGAGACCTCACCCCACATCTTGGCTGGCATTGAAGTCCTCCTGCCGGGGGCCTCACCACCCAGCCGTGCTCCTCCCGCAGGCGAGGAGGTCCTGCTCATCCAAGAGAAGCTGGACGGCATCAAGTCGCGCTACGCCGATGTGACGGCGGGCAGCATCAAGGCCCTGCGCACGCTGGAGCAGGCGCTGCAGCTGGCCACGCGCTTCGCCAGCGCCCACCACGACCTCGGCCAGTGGCTCGACGCCGTGGAGGCGGAGCTCAACGACGTGGAGCCCGACGCAACGCCCGCCTACCAGGAGAGGCAGAAGGTAGGCGACGAGGAAGAGCTACAAAATCCCCAGGAGTGTTTGGAATGAGCTCGCTAGCTGTTGCTAACCTCGGCATGTTGACTTGGAAAATGCTTTGGGATGGAAATGCTAACAATGCTAAAGTAGCACCTAGCAGGATAGCACTGAGCAGGGAAAGTGTAGTTCTATTGTGATGCGGCGTCATGCTATACAGTAACTATAAGCAATGGAATATTAGTCACCATGCTAACAGGTGGTATGCTAGCACCTAGCAAGGTAGCACTGAGCAGGGAAAGTGTAGTTCTATTGTGATGCGGCGTCATGCTATACAGTAACTATAAGCAATGGAATATTAGTGACCATGCTAACAGGTGGTATGCTAGCACCTAGCAAGGTAGCATTAAGCAGGGAAAGTGTAGTTCTATTGTGATGCAGCGTCATGCTATACAGTAACTATAAGCAATGGAATATTAGTCACCATGCTAACAGGTGGTATGCTAGCACCTAGCAAGGTAGCACTAAGCAGGGAAAGTGTAGTTCTATTGTGATGCGGCGTCATGCTATACAGTAACTATAAGCAATGGAATACCAGCCACCATGCTAACAGGTGGTATGCTAGCACCTAGCAAGGTAGCACTAAGCAGGGAAAGTGTAGTTCTATTGTGATGCAGCGTCATGCTATACAGTAACTATAAGCAATGGAATATTAGTCACCATGCTAACAGGTGGTATGCTAGCACCTAGCAAGGTAGCATTAAGCAGGGAAAGTGTAGTTCTATTGTGATGCAGCATCATGCTATACAGTAACTATAAGCAATGGAATACCAGCCACCATGCTAACAGATGGTATGCTAGCACCTAGCAAGGTGGCAGCTATCAGTCTGATGCAGTAGAGTTAGCATCTCTGCCAGCTTGTTAGGAGGTGGCCGAGTATTTAGTCGGAATGGAGGTCCAACAGTACCCGCCTCCTTGTTGCCATGGAAACATGGCTTTCTATTACGTCATCATTTCCAACACGTCCTTGTTGCTTTTGTTGGAAGGAGCTGAAGAAGGTGTCAGCAGAGAAGCGTCTGGTCTTGGACACCTTGAACGAGGTGGGCAGCGCCCTGCTGGACCTGGTCCCATGGCGAGCCCGCGAGGGCCTGGACCGCCTGGTCGCCGACGCCAACCAGCGCTACCGCCAGGCAGATGACACCATCACGCAGCGCGTTCAGCTCGTGCAGGCCGCCATCCAGAGGTCGCAGCAGGTACTGCAGCAAAGGAGAAGAGAAGCCGCTTCCGCCGGAAGTCGCTCTGAAATGTCTGGTCTCCGCAGTACGAGGAGGCCGTGGACGCCGAGCTGGACTGGCTGGGCGAGACGGAGCGCAAGCTGGCGTCTCTGGGCCCGCTGAGCCTGGAGCCCGACGTGACGGTGGCCCAGCTGCAGGTCCAGCGGGCCTTCAACATCGACATCATCCGGCACAAAGACACCGTGGACCAGCTCCTCGCCACCAGAGAAGACATCCTGGAGACGTGCAGCGATGCCCAGAAGGACACGCTGATGGTGAGATGACGGAGCCAACCAGAGTGGCGCTCAAGGCTTCAACACTCGTTCTTCTCCAGGTGAAGACAGATTCCCTGAGCGCCCGCTACGACGCCGTGAGCCAGAGCCACAGCGAGCGCTTCTCCGCTCTGGAGCGGGCCCAGGTCTTGGTGGCCCGCTTCTGGGAGACCTATGAAGAACTGGAGCCGTGGTTGGGCGAGACCGAGAGCCTCATCGCTCAGCTGCCGCCGCCGGCCATCGACACGGACGCCCTGCGCCTGCAGCAGGACCAGATGCGGGTAAGACACGGCGTGGGAGCGCCTGGACTGCTGGGAATGTTCCTCAAATGTTCCTAAACGTCCCCATGAAACCCGCAGCTTCTCAGGGAGTCCATCGCTGAGCACAAACCCCACATCGACAAGCTCCTCAAGATCGGACCCCAGCTGGCTGAGCTGAGCGTCCAGGAGGGGGCGGGGGTGACGCGGCGCTACGCCGACGCCGAGAGGCGCTACTTTGCCATCAAGGAGGAGGTGAAAGGTCGCGCGGCGCTGCTGGATGAGGCGGTGTCCCAGTCTGCTCAGGTATGAAACGCCGGACCGGGACCAAACCGCATGAGCTTTGTGTGTCTGTCCTTGGAACGCCACGTGACCACCAAGGCATGTCAGATGGAACTCATGGTGTCGTTTCTCCACCCTCCACCCTCCGTCCACCTTCACCACCACCGCTCTGGCCTAACCTCGTCTGTCCGTCCTCACTCGTCCTCTTAACCCCTCCCCTCCCCCGCCTCCGCTCTCATCCATCCACCATGCCGTCGTCTCCACGCCTCACCGCCACTGCTGCTCTCCATGGTCACTGATCACTGCTATCACCAGCTTCTGGAGGTAAGTGTCACGCACGTACGCACGTACGCACGCACGTGCTGTGGAGAGAGTCTGTTGACCTTTGACCCTAAGCAAGGCATGCGTTACTTGATGATGGTGGCCATTTTGGAAATGGTCGGCTACTCATTCCTTCATTGGAGATGCTGATGTCGGGTTTTAGCCCAGCAACCTGAGGCCATCTTGTTCTTGGGTTCAAAAGAAGTGAGAGCGTTTAGTCGGGTCTGAATGAAGTGTGCCCCCTGGTGGCTGCTGCCAACACTCACCTGGTGCTCCTCCATCCTGGTCTCAGTTCCACGACAAGATGGACCCCCTGCTGGAGACCCTGGAGGCGGCCGTGCAGCGTCTGCGTCAGCCTCCTCCCGTGGCGGCGGAGGTGGAGAAGATCCGAGAGCAACTGGCGGAGCACCGGGCGCAGGGTCTGGAGCTGGACAAGCTGCTGCCCAGCTTCTCCGCGCTCTGCTCCCGGGGAGAGGAGCTCATGAGCCGGGCCGCCCACGACGATCCCGCCGCCCTGGGTGGGTGTCTGCCGTGTCCATGGCGGGCGGGCGAGCGCACGAGAAGATAACCGTTTCCTCTCCTTCGCCAGCCGTTCATTCCCGCCTGCTGCGGCTGCGCTCGCTGTGGGATGAGATCCGTCAGCGGGCCGAAGAGCGGGAGAGCAAGCTCAACGACGTCCTGGACCTGGCCGCCAAGTTCTGGGCGGACGTGGCGGCGCTGCTGAGCACGCTGCGAGACTCCCAGGACATCGTGAAGGAGCTGGAGGACCCCGGCGTGGACCCCTCGCTCATCAAACAGCAGATCGAAGCGGCGGAGGTGTGAGGAGCAAGCAGGCCTCCACAGATGAACCCGGCTTGACCGCTCTGTTCCTCTGCCAGGCCATCAAGGCGGAGACGGACGGCCTGAGGGAGGAGCTGGAGTTTGTCAGGACCCTCGGGGCTGACCTTATCTTTGCCTGCGGAGAAACGGAGAAACCCGAAGTCAAGAAGACCATCGACGAGGTGAGTGGTGAAGTTTGTTGAAAGGACGACATGTGATGCTGAAGATTGAAGGCCGACCCCCGCCTTAGATGAACGCTGCCTGGGAGGGTCTGAACCGCACCTGGAGAGAGAGGATGGAGAGGCTGGACGAGGCCATGAGCGCCTCCGTGCAGTACCAGGATGCACTGCAGGTGGGCGCATTTTCTGGTGTGTTTCCTTTTCAAGGTCTGATCATCTGACCATCTGATCATCTGACCATCTTCTCCAGTCCATGTTTGACTACCTGGACAACGCAGTCATCAAACTGTGTGACATGTCCACTGTGGGAACTGACCTGGGAACAGTCAAACATCAGATTGAAGAGCTTAAGGTTGGCATGACCACACCCGTGTCGTGTAGATGCCCTGGTGCCTCGGTTAGCATCCGCCCTGGTTAGCTGCTAGCTTGGTTGGTTGGGGGGATGTTCAATGTTGACCTGTCCATCCGTCCATCAGGAGTAGATCTCCATGTTCTCCATGTCAGTGTCAGTATTGTCTAAAATGTCTGGCTTCGCTTTGGTTGGGGTCCGTTCTGGTTTGAGCCGGACCTTCTGGAAGGGGTTGAGTACGTTAACCGAGGCACCACTGGTCACCTTTCATCCCAAAGTGGGCTAAAGTGTTGTTGGTGTCTTGGCGCCGAGCAGCAGTACAAAGTGGACGTCTACCAGCAGCAGATCGACATGGAGAAGCTCTGCCACCAGGGGGAGCTGCTGCTGAAGAAGGTGTCTGACCAGACGGACAGGGACATGATCCAGGAGCCCCTGACCGAGCTCCGACACCTGTGGGACAACCTGGGGGATAAAATCACCCAAAGACAGGTGCTGATCTCCAACTTTGTGGTTTGACCTCCAGCTCCTCCAGCAGGAAGGCGGAGATGTCGGTCTTTGTTTGGCATTGAGGAGAAGTCCACGTCTCCGTATCTAACCAGTTCTTCTCACTGTGTTCTCCTCCACCACAGCACAAGCTGGAGGCCGCCCTGCTGGCTCTGGGTCAGTTCCAGCATGCCCTGTCTGAGCTGCAGGCCTGGCTGAGCCACACCTACACCACCCTGGACACGCAGCGCCCCGTCAGCTCCGACCCCAAGACCATCGAGATAGAACTGGCCAAACACCACGTACGTTCTGTGCTGGTCTGTTCCATGCCAGTCCTTCATCTGCGTCTTCCCGCTCGGGCAGGTTTTGCGCAACGACGTGCTGTCCCACCACGCCACGGTGGAGGCGGTCAACGCGGCGGCTGCCGAGCTCCTGGAGTCCTCCCCCGGCGACGAGGCCGGCCACTTGAGGGACCAGCTGGACCAGCTGAACCGGAGCTGGCAGAACCTGCTGCTCAAGACCCAGGAGAGGCAGACGCTGCTGGAGGCCGCCTTGCAGCAGGTAACATGGCCGCTACGGCTGATAGGATGAGATGATATGATGATATGATATGATTATATGATGATATGATATGATGATATGATATGATGATATGATGATATGATGATATGATGATATGATGATATGATATGATTATATGATGATATGATATGATTATATGATGATATGATATGATTATATGATGATATGATGATATGATGATATGATGATATGATATGATTATATGGTTATATGATTATATGATGATATTATATGATGATATGATGATATGATGATATTATAATATGATACGATGATACACGTGAAAAGGCTGCTATCCATTTCTCCATCCTTTACATTGTGTGTCCATTGCTCCGCCCCATTTGTATACATTATTATTTGTAACATATGGTTTATGCTTCATAAGCTGTAAGCGGAAGTGAGCTCTGAAAGACGTTTGGCGGCCTTCCTTTTAAACAGCTGTTAGCTGTGACCAATCACAGCGGAGTGGGCGTGCCCGGAGGCGAGCGGTGGGTGGAGTCAATAAAAGCAGGGCGTTCCAAGGCTGGAATAGGTGCAGATTGTGGAAGCTGTAGAAAGCCGTGGGTGCGGGTTGTGGTGAGGAGGTGCTCTCTAGGAGACCAACGGGAGCATCACAGGTCCCCTTGAAGTGGTCTTCAAGGTCATGAAGCAGTCATGGAATGTTTGCGTGCAGGCGGAGGGTTTCCACGGCGAGCTGGAGGAGTTCCTCCAGTGGATGAGGCGCACGGAGAGCCAGCTGTCGGGCGCCAAGCACACGGGGGGGCTTCCCGAGACGGCCCGGGAGCAGCTGGAGCAACACATGGTAATCCGGTCCCGTCCTTCACTTCATCTTTGATGGCTTCCGAAAAGACCACTCACCTTCTGTCCGCCCGCAGGAGCTCCAAGCTCAGCTGACCCAGCGTGCCGACCAGTACCACCGACTGCTGGATGCCGGAGAGTCCATGCTGCTGGCCCGAGGAGGGGAGGACGCAGGACCGGGGGCCACCCAGACCCAGCAGAACCTGGCCGTGCTGCAGAACAAGTGGGCCAGCCTCAACGCCAAGATGGACGACCGCAGGGTGAGTGAGCGCGTGAGGGTGAGGAGCACGCCGCTCGAGGATGTCTTCTCCTAACACGTTGACTTGGACTTGGCAGGCCAAGCTGGAGGAGGCCCTGTCCTTAGCCACCAGCTTCCAGACGTCCCTGCAGGACACCATCAACTGGCTGACCCAGGCCGAGCAGACCCTCAACATGGCCCAGCCCCCCAGCCTCCTCCTGGACACGGTCCTCTTCCAGATCGACGAGCACAAGGTAGATGAGAGACCGCTCCGAGCGGGAGAACGCAGTCCAGATCGGACTCCTGACTGGTGTCGCGTCCGTGCAGGTTTTCGTCAACGAGGTGAACACCCACAGAGAGCAGGTTCTGGCCCTGGAGAAGGCTGGCTCCCAGCTCCGCTTCGCCAGCCTGAAGCAGGATGTGGTCCTCATCAAGAACCTTCTGCTGAGCGTGCAGGCCCGCTGGGACAAGCTGGTCCAGAGGTCGCTGGACCGCGGGCGACACCTGGATGAGTCTCGCAAACGGGCCAAGCAGGTACCGCGCGGCTGGGCTGAACTTTATTGAGAAAGTCCAATTCCTTCCGAATGACGAGCCATCGTTTCCCTCCAGTTCCACGAGGCCTGGAGGAAGCTGACGGACTGGCTGGAGGAGGCTGAGAAAAGGCTGGACTCTGAGCTGGAGATCCCCAACGAGCCGGACAAGATCAAAGTCCAGCTGCTGAAACACAAGGTACTGGACCTGATGCTGAGATGCTGAGGTCCATCATCCCCGAGCTCTTCTTCTGCAGCGGTCCTCACCTTCACGGCTTTGTCCTGCAGGAGTTCCAGAAAGCGCTGGGCTCCAAGCAGCCGGTTTACGACACCACGGTGAGGTCCGGAAGAGCCATGCGGGACAAAGCGCAGCTGCCGGACGACACCCAGAAGCTGGACCACCTGGTGGGGGAGGTCCGTGACAAGTGGGACACGGTCTGTGGGAAGAGTGTGGAGAGGTGAGGACGCGGTCTGAAAGGAGGAGGCGGAGCTCCAGCGGCAGCGTGTGAGATGTTTGTCCTCCACCAGGCAACACAAGCTGGAGGAGGCTCTGCTGTTCTCGGGTCAGTTTGCGGAGGCCTTGCAGGCCTTGGTGGACTGGCTGTACCGGGTGGAGCCGCAGCTCACCGAAGATCAGCCCGTGCACGGCGACCTGGACCTGGTCTCCAACCTCATGGACTCTCATAAGGTGCGTACTCTGCTCCCGCCATTTGTGCAGGACCGGTGAAGTTGTGCCTCAATAAGGCCCCCCCTGCCTCCCGAACCCCCCAGGCCTTCCAGAAGGAGCTGGGCAAGAGAACCGGCAGCGTCCAGGCCCTTCGGCGCTCAGCCCGAGACCTCATGGAGACGGGCCGCGATGACACAGCCTGGGTCAAAGTTCAGCTGCAGGAGCTCAGCAACCGCTGGGAGACGGTGTGCGCCCTGTCCGTCACCAAGCAGACCCGCCTCCAGCAGGCCCTCAAGCAGGTCTGAAGAGAAGCGATGAGATCTCCTCTCCTTGGCAAAACCACTTCCTGTCCTAGCCTTCCTGTCTCCACCAGGCGGAGGAGTTTCGCACGGCCGTCCAGATGCTCCTGGAGTGGCTCTCTGAGGCCGAGCAGAGCCTGCGCTTCCGCGGCGTCCTCCCCGAGGAGGCGGAGACTCTGCAGGCGCTGCTGCACACGCACCGCAACTTCATGGGAACGGTGGAGGAGAAGAGGTCGGAGGTCAACAAAGCGGCAGGCATGGGCGAGGCCATCCTGACCCTGTGCCATCCCGACTCCATCACCACCATCAAGCACTGGATCACCATCATCCGGGCGCGCTTCGAGGAGGTCAGAGCGGGAGGGGGGCTCCCGGGGGCTCTGAGGGGCTTTGCTTTGTTTACCGAGATGGCCCCCCACTGTGCAGGTGCTCACCTGGGCCAAGCAGCATGAGCAGCGTCTGGAGGCGGCGCTGACCGAGGTGCTGAACAACGCCAACTTGCTGGAGGAGCTGCTGTCATGGCTACAGTGGGCCGAGACCACGCTGGTCCAGAGGGACACCGAGGCGCTCCCTCAGGACATCCCCCAGCTTAAGAACCTCATCACGGAACATCAGGTCAGCACGCGGCAGATCTGGTCCCATCGGAAGCACGCCAGGTGTAAAGCTTGTGTCCTGTCCCGGGGCAGATGTTCATGGAGGAGATGACCAGGAAGCAGCCGGATGTTGACAAGGTCACCAAAAGTTACAAAAGGAAACCCGCCGAGGCTCCGAGCAACCTGGCCGAGAGGAGAGGAGGACGTAAGTTCCTCACAGAGCTCCTGCTTTATTGAGAAGGAACTTTGGTACGAGGAGAACACTTTAGGAGCTTTGTTGTCTTTTCATTGGCTAATACACGGCACATGAAGGAATCAACCATGGACGTATTGGCGTTGATTCCTTCATCTGCTACGCCACTTCCTCCTCACTGGGGTGACGCCGTGCTCCACCCAAATAGATGCCCACATAGGACCTTCTTGCCTTGCAAGTGTTGCTATGTCCGTGTATGTCGCTGAAGTGAGAAGAACCGGCTGGTGCCTCCAGTGTGCTGACCAGGCGTGGTGTCCTCCCTCCCCAGGCAAGCAGCAGCAGCAGCAGGCGGCCGTGCCGCTTTCAGGGGCCAACCCCCGCCTCAACCAGCTATGTGCCAGGTGGCAGCAAGTATGGCTGCTGGCGCTCGACCGCCAGCGCAAGCTCAACGACGACCTGGACCGGCTGGAGGAGGTACGCCCGTGGATGGCGTCCGGCCCGCCATATCATATCATGTGACCTTGCTGTCATTTTTTTTATCTTCCAGCTCAAAGAGTTTGCCAACTTCGACTTTGACGTGTGGAGGAAGAAGTACATGCGCTGGATGAACCACAAGAAGTCTCGCGTCATGGACTTCTTCCGACGCATCGACAAGGATCAGGACGGGAAGATCACGCGTCAGGAGTTCATCGACGGCATTCTGGCGTCCAGTTGCGTGACGCCGCACGTTTACGACGTCTTCATTCTCTGAAAGAGGCCGCGCTGACGTGCTGACGCGCCGCGCTTTTGTCTCCACAGAGTTCCCAACCAGCAAGTTGGAGATGACGGCGGTGGCGGACATCTTTGACCGGGACGGTGACGGGTACATCGACTACTACGAGTTTGTGGCCGCCCTGCACCCCAACAAGGACGCCTACAGACCCACCACCGACGCCGACAAGATAGAGGACGAGGTGAGTCCAAGAGGGACATGTGCTATGCTATGCTATGCTACGCTACGCTGTGCTAAAGCCATGGACTTCCTGTGTGTGACCCATGCAGGTGACTCGGCAGGTGGCGCAGTGTAAATGTGCCAAGAGGTTCCAGGTGGAGCAGATAGGAGAAAACAAGTACAGGGTAAGCTCCGCCCACTTTGGTCTTCTTGGTGTAATAAGAAGTATTACTGCGTTAGCTGTTAGCCTCTTCCTGCTTTACTGACGTCTAAGCTCGGCAACGACCATGGCCACACCTCATGGCATCAGCTGATATCATCGTGAAATGTACTCCCTGCCTCGTGGCCGTAGCGCTTGTCTCATGTCTGATGTGCTCCTCATGCTCCTCATGCTCCTCACGCTCCTCACGCTCCTCACGCTCCTCACCATGTGGCCTCATGTCAAGCATCCGTGTCCTTTTCTCATACCGTGCTTGACCTCAGGGTCTCATCTCATCATGGTGGATGAGATCATTAAATGTACGCCTCATGGCCTCGCCTCGTGCTGTTCCTCATGGTCTCATGCTTTGCTTTCATTGTCTCATGTCCTGCTGTACATCTCATGGTGTCATCTCTCATGGTGACAGGATGATGATAACACCTGTCATCTCATGTTCCTGCTGTACATCTCATGGTGACAGGATGATGATAACGCCTGTCATCTCATGTTCCTGCTGTCCATCTCATGGTGTCATCCCTCATGGTGACAGGATGATGATAACACCTGTCATCTCATGTTCCTGCTGTCCATCTCATGGTGTCATCCCTCATGGTGACAGGATGATGATAACACCTGTCATCTCATGTTCCTGCTGTCCATCTCATGGTGTCATCCCTCATGGTGACAGGATGATGATAACGCCTGTCATCTCATGTCCCTGCCATGATCTGAGCTTACCTCCTGGTCTCCTATTCTAGATGAGCATGTGCATGTCGATGTATTGAGTAGAAAAGCTGGTGTGTTGCCATGGTAACTGGCTAACATGTAGCGCCTGTTAGCTTGTCTGTGATGATAGCATCAAGTGCCCGTGTGGGCGTGTCCTGTGTTGTCTGCTGTCATGAGCGACTGACGTGGTGGTCCAGTAAGACCACTAAGACCACTAAGACCACTTTAGTGAGGACACAAATGAAATGAAAGAGCCTCCATTGTTGTTGTTGTTGTTGTTGTTGTTGTTGTTGTTGTTGTTGTTTCACTCGTTCTCTTTCTGTCTTCTTCTTTCTCCTCCTGTTTGTCTGCACCGCGTCCGCTGGATTTATTGTAGTTCTTCCTTGGAAACCAGGTGACGTTCATTTCTGCTGCTGTGATTGGATGAGTGGAACCTGCTTCCTGCTGCTTGCACACCTGTCAATCATCTGCATGTCTCTGACACTCAACCGGTGTCACATCCCTTTGGAACACAGGGGGCGTCCCATTTCACACAATCATTATATTTCTAGCAAAAATGGTGAGGCCAGTCAAGATGAGCTGCCACCATAAAACGCCCTCCGTGCCGCACTTTGGACACCCCCTATTGTACTGCAAGCATGTAGTCACACGTGGTAACTGAAATGTAGATGGATGGATGGATGGATGGATGGCAACATGGAAGCAGGTTTGACTGTCTTGATGCTGGGGGGGGTGGGGGTGTGGGGGGGGTGGGGGTCTTTGGACTGATGCTGGTGATGTTTGATCTTCAGCGCTGACACTTTTTTATGCTTTTGGCTGCAACAAGATGTCTGAAAGTAGCACATGATGATGATGATGATGATGATGATGATGATGCATGTTTGCCTACCGTGCGGGAGGCGGGGCTTGGCTGCTTGCTTGGTGTGAAGCGCTGATGTCCTCCTTCCTCATCTGACTCCTCCTCCTCCTCCTTGTGAGCGCAGTTTGGCGACTCCCAGCAGCTCCGCCTGGTGAGGATCCTACGCAGCACCGTCATGGTGAGAGTGGGAGGAGGCTGGATGGCTCTGGACGAGTTCCTGGTCAAGAACGATCCGTGTCGAGGTGAGCGCTCCACCCTGACAAGCACTCGTGTCACCCGTGTTGGTCAGCCGCAGCGGGGAAGGGGTCCTCCCTCGCCCGCCCGCCCACCCACCCATGACCTCCAGCTACTTTTCCATCAGTGCTGATTGGTGGACAGGGACGTCAACATGGGCGTTAGCATGGGCGTTAGCATGGGCGTTAGCATGGGTGTTAGCATGGGAGTTAGCATGGGTGTTAGCATGGGCGTTAGCATGGGAGTTAACATGGGCGTTAGCATGGTCGTTAGCATGGTCGTTAACATGGGTGTTAACATGGGCGTTAGCATGGTCGTTAGCATGGGCGTCAGCATGGTCGTTACCATGGTCGTTAACATGGGCGTTAGCATGGGAGTTAGCATGGGCGTTAACATGGGCGTTAGCATGGGAGTTAGCATGGGCGTTAGCATGGTCGTTAACATGGGCGTTAGCATGGGCGTTAGCATGGGAGTTAACATGGGCGTTAGCATGGGTATTAACATGGGCGTTAGCATGGGCGTTAGCATGGGTGTTAACATGAGACCAGACGGGTTTTAACATAATTTTTCCAAAAAGTACAATAACATAAGAAATCTACTAGAATCATTTTTACACTCCTCTGCACTCTGTGTGTATGCTAGCGGCCCCGCCTCCACCCAGACAGACTGTATGCCTGACAAAAGGGCTCACTCTATTCATGCCGTTGTTCTATGTTCCAAAGGCGTGTGAAGCCACATGGCAACATTTGATTTGTTAGTTGCCACCAGGATGAGAAATCTTCTCACGTTTAACCTGGCGAGCTCTTGGGACGCCCGAGTGGGTCCGCTTCCTTCCACCCCTTCAGCTGGGAAGCCTGGCGGGGTTGACCTTCATCCTCATGCTCTCCAATTAACGGGCCGAGCGTTGCATGATGCATGCTCCTCCCTCTCTTCCTCTCTTCTCCTTCCCTTCCTCTCTTCCTCCAGTGCAACATCCCGGACTTAAGATCCTCCGCTCCGACTCCAGTAGCTCCATCTCGTCCCGTATAGGTTGGAATTCTTCTCTCGCAAACAGGAAGCTTGCACTTGGTGTCCAATTCCTCCTTCTTCTTCACGTGTCCTCCTCCTGCCGTCCTTGTCTGTCCACTGACTAGCTGTCCTTGCTCCTCCTGACAACCCTGCTCCTCCTGACAACCCTGCTCCTCCTGACAACCTTGCCCCCCCCACCAACCCTGCTCCTCCTACCAACCCTAACCCCCCACCCCCCCTCTGTGTGAGCATGCAGTAGTTTGACATTGTCTCCTGTGTCTCTCAGTGGCAGTCACTCCAGGCTATTTCTGCTGCAGAGGTATCTACTCTTCCTCCTGCCCCATCCGTCCATCTTCATCTTCTTCATAGCTCTCTCTTTACATTGACGCGTGTGTGTGTGTGTGTGTGTGTGTGTGTGTGTGTGTGTGTGTGTGTGTGTGTGTGTGCGTGCGCTGCTCGCTCAAAGACTCCGCCTACCTTGTTGTTGACCTTCAGACTCTCTCTACTGCTTTTCCTGGGTGTCTTCCAACATGGCCGCTTTAAGGGGGTGTCCACACCTACAAGACTTGAGAAGAACAAACGTCTTTCTGATTTTGACCAGACGGGCAGCACGGGGCCCAAGTGGTTAGCATGTCGGCCACGCAGTCAGGAGATGGGGAAGACCTGGGTTTCATTTTCATCTTGGGCACCCCTTTGGGGTGGCCTGCCATTGGCTGGCCACCAGTCCTCTGGCCTTAAGTCAGCTGGGATAGGCTCCAGCAGGGGAGGACACGGGGCATACACTAAGGATGGATGGAAGTTTGGGTGGTTGGGTGTTTGCCAAGTGGGATAGTCTGGCATCCTAGCCAGGATTTCCTGGTTTCCTCACTGGTGGCTTTTCCAGGAAATGACTTTCTTTTGGCTTCTAATGACCGTTAGGGCCCACAGCGCCACCTGCTGCACAGGAATGCTCTTCTCATGCTGAAAGCAGTCAGACGTGGGTCAATACATGCCCTGCAAAGGGTCTCCAAAGTGCAGCTCAGGGGCCAACACTTGATACTGGGGCCATACCAACATTTCCCGATACTGGGACTATACCAACATTTCTCGATACCGGGCCATACCAACATTTCCCGATACCGGGGCTATACCAACATTTCCCGATACCGGGGCTATACCAACATTTCCCGATACCGGGGCTATACCAACATTTCCTGATACCGGGGCCATACCAACATTTCCCGATACCGGGGCTATACCAACATTTCCCGATACCGGGGCTATACCAACATTTCCCAATACTGGGGCTATACCAACATTTCCCGATACTGGGGCTATACCAACATTTCCCGATACTGGGGCTATACCAACATTTCCCGATACCGGGGCTATACCAACCAACATTTCCCGATACCGGGGCTATACCAACCAACATTTCCCGATACCGGGGCTATACCAACATTTCCCGATACCGGGGCTATACCAACATTTCCCGATACCGGGGCTATACCAACATTTCCCGATACCGGGACCATACCAACATTTCCTGATACCGGGGCCATACCAACATTTCCCGATACCGGGACCATACCAACATTTCCCGATACCGGGGCTATACCAACATTTCCTGATACCGGGGCTATACCAACATTTCCCGATACCGGGGCTATACCAACATTTCCTGATACCGGGGCCATACCAACATTTCCCGATACCGGGGCCATGCCAACATTTCCCGATACCGCGGCCATGCCAACATTTCCCGATACTGGGGCTATACCAACATTTCCTGATACCGGGACCATACCATCTTCCCTCGGTGCTGTGGGTCGGCACTAGTCCAAA
Organism: Doryrhamphus excisus; assembly: GCF_030265055.1. NCBI lineage: Eukaryota > Metazoa > Chordata > Actinopteri > Syngnathiformes > Syngnathidae > Doryrhamphus > Doryrhamphus excisus. The sequence goes on along the minus strand of NC_080479.1, from coordinate 20,462,022 downwards.
GTCTAATAAAGCCACCAATCAGGCCCCCAGGCTGCACTTTTAGGCTAGCGTGTGTTTCTGTACGTGTGGACACGCCTCAGGCTTAGGTAGGGGACACAAGGACACCCGAGGAGGTTGTCATCCACGCACCCTAACACAAAGCACTGCACTGCCGCTAAGCTAGCCGCTAAGCTAGCCGCTGAACCCCCTCCATCACTTTGCCCTCATCTTGCGTCTGTGCTCCTGTCAAGCGTTGTGGTCGCCCTGATTCTGGTTTCCAGCTTGTGTGCGCTTGTTGCTGCGTGCTGGATGGAGGCTGCCGCTCGTTGTTTGCTCACAGAATGCTGGTCACGTTCCAACATGTGATGTGCACGCACGCACGCACGTACGCACGCACGGCCAGATGGTTCCATCCAGGAGGAGAAGGCGTAGGCTGACATCCAATCACACACACCCACCAGATGACCCCGCCCGCCCGAGCGCTGCCGCCACGCTGCTCAGCAAGCGTCCATCACCGCCTGCCGGATGAGCATCAAACCCGGTCTGGTCTTGTGTTGCAGCGCGGGGTCGCACCAACCTGGAGTTGCGGGAGAAGTTCATCCTCCCCGAGGGGACGCCCCAGTGTCTGACCACCTTCCGCTCACGCGGCCGACGCTCCAAGCCTGGCTCGCGGAACGCCTCGCCCACTCGCTCCTCCTCCTCCGCCTCGCACAGTGGCGCCTCGCTGCCCTCGGCGCCCTCCACACCGGCCACGCCCACAACATCTGCCTCATCCCGGGTAAGTCAGGTTTTCCTGAAATGGCTTCATTCGTTCACGCTACATTCCCGCCCAAATAATTCATCCATATCGCCATCACATCGGTCTTGGGAAGGGGAGGGAGCTGTCGTGCATCCCTAATGACCAGACCAATCCAATATTCCCATTCCCAATTCCAAGTATTTTTATGATTGCTGGCCGATGGAAAGTGTTTATTTATTTCTTGTTGAAACGGCCTGTTGTATGGTCATATTGCATCATATTCATATTCATATTCATATCTGCCATGGCTAATAGACAGTCAGGCAAGAACATGAACAGGTGTGTTGTTGTCTAATTGTTGTGTAAACGTTGTGTAGACGTTGTGTAAGCGTTGTGTGTATTTGGCCATTGGATGATGTTAACCGTTTTTGTCTTGTCTCGTTTTGTCGCCTTCTCTCTTGGCTTGCTAATCTTGCTTTTGCCTTTTCTTTAATAACCCCCCCCCAAAAAAAACACATGATAAAACACTTCCAACTATCACTGCGCTCCCTCCTCATCTGCTACCCTTCCTCCCTCCCTTCCTTGCTCCCTTCCTCCCTTCCTTCCTCGCTCCCTCCAGTCCTCGCACACTCATTCCCGTGACTATGCCAAGCCGTGGCTGGCACACAGTAAAACCCCGACGCCGCCCAAGAGTCACTGCTGCCCCGACCTCGCCGACAACGGGCACGAGGTAACCAACGACCCCTCCCACCCTGCACCCTCTTGAGCCCTCCCACCCCCACAACAGGCACAATAATCAGCCGTGGCTATGCTAGCAACAGGGCCAGCGTGTGTTTCACGTTCACGCTGTGCGTCAGCCATGTTGCATTCATTTCTAATGAGCTGCCGTAACCCCCACGGCCTCCTGGTGTCCCCCCCCCACCTCACCTGTCCTGTCTCGGCCAGCAGGGGGCGGCTTCGGGCTCCAAGCTGAAGCGGCCCACCTTCCACTCCAGCCGCGGTTCGCTGACGGGAGAGAACGGCGGAACGTCGCACGGCAGCAAACCTTCGCGAAGCGGTGAGACGCCGGCGTCCCGTCACGGCGTCCCGTTACGGCCTTGTGGGCGTGACCTTTGACCCTGTCCTTGTTCTGCCAGATCCCAAGCGGGGCGCGTCCTCGGCCAGCGGCCCCACCAGCAGAGCCGGCAGCCGGACGGGGAGCAGAGCCAGTAGTCGAAGAGGCAGCGACGCCTCCGACGCCTCAGAGCTCCAAGACGCTCGCTCCGTCGGCTCGGACACGTCCGACACCTCGAGGCGGCCAGGGGGCGGAGCCAAACCTTCCAAGATCCCGACCATGGCCAAGAAGACGCCGAGTCCGAAAACCCCCGGGGCGGCCAAGAAATAAAGCGGCACGCGCATGTCTCTTCCTTTCGTCCGCCGGTGGCGGCCATCTTGTGCGCCTGTCTCGCTCGTTTGCGGCAGGAAAGGAGGAGACGGAAGTCTGCGTCCCACACTGACTTGAACTTTCATTCCGGAAACCCACAAAGCCGCGGTGACCCTTTGCCTTTCACCGCCGCCGTTGTCGTCCTTCCCGCCAAAAGCGACCTGATGTGATGCTGCCTTATGGAGCGACGGGAGGGCGGGGCCACCTACGCACGCAAACATTTCAGAGCCCACCTCCGTCACCGCGACACAAACACAACGGAATTCAGGAGGAAAAAAACTGTTTGGCTTGCGGGCCAGAAAATATGCAACGACTGCCATGCTCAGGGGGGCGGGGCCACAGCACCTCACCACCACCCCCCGAATGGGCCGCCCCGCCCCGCCCCGGCGTGTGGTGGCCTGCATCCCCATGTGAGCTCGCCTCCTCACCCCGGCGTTTGTTACAGATCATCTGCAAATGTTACGTCTTTTTGTTAATTTATACCTTTTTCTTCTTTAGCTTGAAATTACTATCTAATATTTCATTGGCAGATGAAGATTTAAGATGTTTGTATAACATCACGCACACACACACACACACCTTTGTCTAACGACCTTGACCAAAGGGTTTTGCCCTTCATGTGTAATAAGAATGACATCATTGTCAGAGATTAAGTTAATAACAAAACATCGTGCATTTACAAAGAAGACATCTTATGGGATTTTTATTTATTTATTGTCTCTGTGTGTGGTGGGGGGGCAAGATGCTGTTACTGTGTGAACATGAAGCAAGACTGGGGGGGGTCAGTTGTGTAAAAGTGAAGCAAAAATAACAAATTATAAATTTTTTGGTTCTGTTTTTGTATTAAAATGATGCTTGCAGTAAAGCGCGGTTCTTTGTAGTTTGTTTCTGGTCACGTGACACAGCGTAAGTACTGGCCTATTGGGTTACCGAAACGCTGACCAATCACAGAGCAGCGCAGAAGCTCCGCCCATAGGCCTGACTGTTTCGCTAAACAAATTCTAACCTTCCTCTAACTACTTTATATTGTATATCAGAAGATGTTTCTAGAAGCCAAGAACATCAAGGAGCATGACGAAAGTAAGATACGCGGAGAGACTGGATAAAGATGGCCAAGAATCAACAGGCACACCCTCCAAAGTAAGCCTTTCACTTTCTGTATTACCGGTCATGCTAGGTAGCCAACGCTAGCTAGCTTGCCACGAACGTAATAAATTTAAGCTTTACCAGAACAATACTTTTTTGAAAGTGTTGCCACAAAGTTGGAAGTATTCACTTGTTGGATGTGGCCAAATATTCTAGGGGTTGTCGACTTTCTTTCAACCGTGCAACGCTGCTTAACTACCCAGTCTTCCACTTTCTACGAGGCTGGTCCCCACTCGGGTGGCGGGTACTTGGTGACGTCATGTTAAGCTATTCTGGATCATTACTGCCCCCTCGTGGCCAGATGCCTTTATGTCAAGCTAATGTCTAGATAGACTCCCTTTATTGTCATTGCACAAAAACACAGTACTGAAATTGCCAACGAAATGTCGTTGCCTGGCTCCCATATAATAACAGACACAAAAGAAGATAAGTAATAATAAATAATAATAATAATAATGTGGAGAATAAATCGATAGAATAGACACCAAATGTCTCAATGTTTTGTATCATTACTGCCCCCTCGTGGCCAGAATACGACACTACAGTATATGTCACTTGTATTAGAATATGTTTTGACACAAAACAGCCATCATTTATTAATTAATTACTGAAAAATGACGATATTGTGAGGGAATGATAATGGAGATATTTTTCATTGGATGTGTTTTTTTCATGTGTGAACATCCAGGACAGCTTTGTGCCTGCTGTGGTTCCCCAAGATGACATACATACATCAGTTTCTGGCCAATGTGAGGTATTTGACTTTGCTAAGTAGATGTCCTGGTCCCCTCTACCAAGCTACAGCAGCGTTCCCCACCGGGCTTTCCATGTCGAGCCTTCAAGGTCCCAAGAGCAGCCGAGCTCGAAGCAGATAGGATTCATGAAGAGTACTGTGCTGTGTACTTCTGTGGTGTATTATGCTGTGTACTTTTGTGGTATTATGCTGCTAGATGGAGTGTTGCCGGGAGCTGAAAGCCGGACATTTCTGACTAATTCTCCCGTCCAGAGATAAGGACACGCCCGGCTGACTGCCAGCCAAGAGGAAGCGGCGGCGGTGGTTTCAAACTTGTGAATGTCAGCCGTCTTTGCGCACACACACAAAGCGGGCGGACGCTCGCACATGCGAACGCCATGGCGTGGGCCCTCCAACCACAAGCACGTCGTCTACTTTGAAGGCCAGCGTGCGCAAACACGGTCCACCACAGCGTGACTCACTCCTCCCTCGTGTGCACGGCGAAGCACGGCGAAGCACAACATGCACATGCGTGAGTGTTCAGGCTGCTCGGGCCAAGCCGTTCCTGCCAAATAAGGTTTGATCAGGGTGTGTGCTGGCAGCGGTGGGCCCCTCCCGAGGCGCGGTGTCCAAGTGTACTCTCATGTTGTACCGCCGTGGGCCTTGTGCGGCGCTCGTGGGTCAGATGTTTGTTGTTGATGTTGTCCAGTGCTTTTGTGGAAATGGTTGCAGAATAAGCCTTCTTAGCGTTCTGCTAGCGTTCTGCTAACAGCCTGTTTTTGTGAAGACGTTTGCTTCCACGGCTGAGCCGTCATGGAGGATTTTAGTCCGTTTTTTTACAACTCTGGCAAGTTGTGAGTAAACATGGCCGCTGTTGGCCCCTCAGGAGGACTGAGGGGGAGATGAAAGGAAGCAGTCATGAGGAGGAGGAGGCCAGAGATGAGCTCCCTCGCTGGGGAGGGCTGCTGGAGGCGGGCCTTGGGTGTAACCACGCCCCCTCCTGCCACTTCAAAGTGCAGCTCAGATGCTCGCACACTTCCAGCAGGCTGCTGCTCCGCTTGGAGAAGTTGTCCTTGTTTTCCCCCGAGCGCTGTGCTGGGACCATCTCAACACCACCTCCTCTTTCCTAGGGGTCTGCAGCCAGAAGGAGGGGATCCGCACTGGAGGAGTGGAGAGGTGAGCGGAGGAGGTGAACATCTCCAAGGTGGAGCACGCTGACTAGACAGGAAGTAGAAGAAGACAAAGCGTCATGGCCTCAGAGGAGTCCTGCAGCTTCTCCTCCAGGAAGTCTCCACAGCGACACATGGCCAGAAGGAGCAGCCAGGTTCTCCTCCACCTCTTCCCCAGGACGCTGGTCCTGCTCCTCCTCGCCCAGCAGGCGCAGGCGGCGCTCCACTCCAGCTTCCGCCGCCTGAGCGGCCGTGAGAAGAAGGAGATGCAGAAGGAGATCTTGTCCATCCTGGGTCTGCCGGGGCGGCCCAGGCCCCACCCGCCGCTCAGGCCGCCCTCCTCGGCGCCGCTCTTCATGCTGGACCTGTACCACGCCATGGCTGTGGACGGCGAGGACGACGGCAACGACATCATCGGCCCCGTGGTCAAGCTGAGAGGCGGAGAACGGCGGGCGGCGGCCCACCACCCGGCGCTGCCCACCCTCAGCACGCACACGCCGCTGCTGGGCACCGTGGTCAGCGAGGCCGACACGGTCATGAGCTTCGTCAACCTGGGTGAGTCCTCGCAGGAAGTGGTTTGTTTGTGATTGTGGCCCATCACCATGGCGACCAAAGGGAGCCACACCCCATTTGATGTTTCTACTGGCTTCTTCTTTTCAACGCCGATCTCTAGTGAATCTTCCTCTACTGCCCCCCACGGTATTCCAGCTGCTACTGCCCCCCCTGGTGGCCACTGGATGCATCGTTCCACGATGAGCGTCCAGCTGGTGGCAGTTAGCACAGCATCATTGCTGAGTGTCGTGGTTGCCAGATAGCGAGTGGACCATAGGAACAAGTGGAACGATCAAGCACAGCTATGCTTAGCAGTAGATGTGTTCTGTTAGCTCCACGTGGCGGCCATCATCTCCTCATGCTAGACCTCACTGGAGAAGCACCCGCTTTCTGGGACATGGCCCCTGGGACCATCAGTCCAGGGTGAAATCTATGGAGGATCTATGCTTAGGATAAGCGTAGGGGAGGGGTGAGGATTATGCTGGGGTCAGGATTAGGGTTGGGTTAGGATTAGGGTTGGGTTAGGATTAGGGTTGGGTTAGGATTAGGGTTGGGATTAGGATTAGGGTTGGGTTAGGATTAGGGTTGGGTTAGGATTAGGGTTGGGTTAGGATTAGGGTTGGGATTAGGATTAGGGTTGGGATTAGGATTAGGGTTGGGTTAGGATTAGGATTGGGATTAGGATTAGGGTTGGGTTAGGATTAGGGTTGGGATTAGGATTAGGGTTGGGTTAGGATTAGGGTTGGGATTAGGGTTGGTTTAGGATTAGGGTTGGGATTAGGATTAGGGTTGGGATTAGGGTTGGGATTAGGATTAGGGTTGGGTTAGGATTAGGGTTGGGATTAGGATTAGGGTTGGGATTAGGGTTGGGTTAGGATTAGGATTAGGGTTGGGTTAGGATTAGGGTTGGGATTAGGATTAGGGTTGGGTTAGGATTAAGGCAAAGATGAGTGATTTATGGTGAATGAGATGGAAAGAGCCTATTTTCAGAGGAACAAAGACGGACAAATTAGCAAGGCTATGAATGCTGAATGGCCACTTGATCATTTTCCATATTTAAAGATGTGATGGTTTTAATTGGATGGCAAATGAGTGTAGATGTAACAGGTTACAGTATGGTTACGGTGCATACAGTAGTGTAGATGTAACAGGTTACAGTATGGTTACGGTGCATACAGTAGTGTAGATGTAACAGGTTACAGTATGGTTACGGTGCATACAGTAGTGTAGATGTAACAGGTTACAGTGTGGTTACGGTGCATACAGTAGTGTAGATGTAACAGGTTACAGTGTGGTTACGGTGCATACAGTAGTGTAGATGTAACAGGTTACAGTGTGGTTACGGTGCATACAGTCGTGTAGATGTAACAGGTTACAGTGTGGTTACGGTGCATACAGTAGTGTAGATGTAACAGGTTACAGTGTGGTTACGGTGCATACAGTAGTGTAGATGTAACAGGTTACAGTGTGGTTACGGTGCATACAGTAGTGTAGATGTAACAGGTTACAGTGTGGTTACGTTGCATACAGTAGTGTAGATGTAACAGGTTACAGTGTGGTTACGGTGCATACAGTAGTGTAGATGTAACAGGTTACAGTGTGGTTACGGTGCATACAGTAGTGTAGTAGATGTAACAGGTTACAGTGTGGTTACGTTGCATACAGTAGTGTAGATGTAACAGGTTACAGTGTGGTTACGTTGCATACAGTAGTGTAGATGTAACAGGTTACAGTGTGGTTACGGTGCATACAGTAGTGTAGATGTAACAGGTTACCAGGAGATGAGCGTGTGTGTGTCGTGTGCATGAGTCTATGAGATGGTGATGATGATGATGATGAGTTGAGATGAAGCTGTGTGATGTCTATCAGCCACAGTATAAATATTAGCATGCCCGTCTGGATTGCCTCCTTCCTGCATCAGGACAGCCCCGCCTGATGGGTCCTTTGACCCGCTGCTGTGTTTTGGGCCATTTGGGTCATTTTACCCCCCCCCAGTCCCCCCGTCACCATCTCACCTGTTCTCCTAGCAGGTAGCCCGCTCTTCAGCTTATTAGCGTGCACGTACGCCAGGGAGCGCAGCTGTCCTCCATGAAAGGTCCTGGATGGCCCGCTCCGACAGGAAGGCCAGCGTACCCCAGCAAGATGAAAATGTGGCTGCCGAGGCGGCGACTAAAAATACAAGCCAGGCCTGCAATTATGGTGTGTGTGTGCACAGCAGCTGCTGTGGTGCACGCCAATAAGTGGCTCTAATTACTGCTCTCTCTCTCTCTCTCCCCCTCTCTCTCTCTCTCTGTGGAAGACCATCAAAGCCTCAGGGGTGTCCAAACTGTAGTATCTCCATTTACTGTCCGCCCTGTCTACGTGTGTGTATACACCACTTTATACTCGTGTTCATTTGCAGCGTGCTGGCGTCAGGCTGGAGTGGCAGGGAAGGTATCGGTATGGCAGTCAAAATGATTGTTACCTATCATCATCATCATCACCATCATCATCATCATCATCATCACCATCATCCATGCAGACGTGCTTTTTGTTTTCCTTACTTTTACAATGTTGCCATGCAAGTGATATTGGAAATGGAGCCACCAGATAAGTACACCTACAGTGTACTACTCTACACTATACATAGTGTACTCTACACTATACATAGTGTACTTTACAGTATGTATAGTGTACTCCACAGTATTTATGCTGTGCTCTACACTATGTAGTCATGCTCTTTGAAGAGCCTGTCCCTTTAAGACAAGGATGTCCAAACATTTTCCTCCAGCGAGGCCATCTGTACTGTACTGTACTGTACTGTACTGTACTGTACTGTCCTGTACTGTCCTGTACTGTACTGTACTGTCCTGTACTGTACTGTACTGTACTGTACTGTACTGTACTGTAGTGAATCCTGAAAGCATGATGCTTTGCCACTTTGGTATTTTGTAAAGCAACGCATGTACTACATATGCTAGGAAGTCATACTGTATATACTTTATCATCCACCCATCCAAATCCACCCATCCATCCACCACTCATTCACCGTGTGGTTAGGTGTTTTAAAAAGCCTATTATTAGTATAAACTTCCATCTTTGCTTTTTTTTGGAGCAATCTCCAAATATTTCAACTTTCTTCCAGTTTTCCTCTTGTGACTCTGCCATTGTAAACATAATACAGGAATATGTGATCATATTTTCACTATTATGAAGACGTTCCCCCAAGCTAATCAGACTACAGGATATTGGACTAATGGCTTTAGTCGGTGTGTCGGTGGCCTTCACGGGTTCCTTCATGTTGTGTGTTTGCAGTGGAGCAGGAGCGTGACCTCCTGCAGCCTCGACCGTACTGGAAGGAGTTCCGCTTCGACCTCACCCCGCTTCCGCAAGGCGAGACGGTGACCGCCGCCGAGTTCCGCATCTACAAGACGCTAACGTTGGGCCAGAGGGCCAACAGGACCTTGCACATCTCCGTCTACGAGATCCAGAGAGACAACAGACACAGGTGGCCTTCACAGCGCCCGCCCTCCCTCTGAAGCCCTGACCTCATAGGGTGTGGCTACCGGAAGCACCATGATGGCGTAGCGTTGGCGGCCTCACGTGATGTGTGCTGTCCTCGTAGGGATCCCGAGCTGGTCCTGCTGGACATGCAGTCTGTGCCCGCGGGCCAGGAAGGCTGGTTGGCGTTTGACGTCACCTCGGCCTCCAACCACTGGCTCCTGCACCCGCGTAGCAACCTGGGCATCCGCCTCTACGTGGAAACGGAGGAAGGTGGGCGTCGCTGTTTGACACCGCGTGTGATTGGCTGGGCTCTGAAGACTCCGCTGTCCTGCTCTTCCAGATCGCTCCCTCTCGGCGGCCTGGATCGGGCTGGTGGGCCGCAGGGGTCCTCGCTCCAAGCAGCCCTTCATGGTGACCTTCTTCAGGGAGAGCCAGATCCCCTGTCGACCCCCCCGCGCCGTCAAGACGCACCCCCGCAGGAAGAAGCCCAAATACGACCTTCCCGTCCCCAGCATTCATAGTTAAGTTTGGTTGGATGCTCTTTTACTGGATCATGTGGTCTTCTTACTGACGAGCTGTCACGGCTCACTGACTGACATTTGCCCCCCCCCCCACTCAGATCGAAGTCCCGTCAACAGCGGAGGTCAGCCGTGTAAAAAACACGAGCTCTACGTCAGCTTCAGTGATCTGGGATGGAAGGTGGGAAATCCCTACTTTGGTTCTATCATGTCACATGTCACACGTCACATGTCATATGTCACACGTCACATGTCATATGTCACATGTCACACGTCCATTGTCTGTTGGTCAGGACTGGGTTCTGGCCCCCACAGGCTACTCGGCCTACTACTGTGATGGAGAGTGTTTCTACCCCCTGGGCGCCTGCATGAACGCCACCAACCACGCCCTCATCCAGCAAGTAGTCAGTACCGCTTTTTTCCATTTTATAGAAAAGGCACTGTTGTGTTCAGGGGTTGGTGTGTTTGTGTTATAGTGTGTGTGTGCGTGTGTACCAGTTAACTTAACCGTACCATTAAGTCTACTGGGGTGTCACACTATGTATGTACCTTGTATGTACCACTTCAAAGCTACTACTTCAGATCAACTTCATTCAAGCATGTACTGTACATACATGCTGTATATATGTATATGCAGTACATACATCCATGTCTACTTGGCTAGATAGTGTACATACTGTATATAGTACATGCATGGATAACACATACATAAGTATATCATAGATGTCCATACACGTACTCGTGCAGTATTCTATTTCCTTTCCACTCATGAAAAACTACAGTACTGCTAGTAACTTTGCTGGACCACCAGGCGTAGTTTGCTGTATCTGCCACTTGATGTCGCTCTTGCCAACGTGTTAGCGATGCGAGTGTTGGGGAATCAGACTCTTGCCTCCAGGAACGGTGCAACCTCCATCTTTGTTGATGCAAGTGTTCTGGTTATTGATGAGCAGGTAGAGCATGAAGGAATCACTAGTTAGTCTTCTCTGGTTGTGGAGAACATCACGAAGAGCATAGTCTTCTCTGGTTGTGGAGAACATCACTAAGAGCATAGTCTTCTCTGGTTGTGGAGAACATCACTAAGAGCATAGTCTTCTCTGGTTGTGGAGAACATCACTAAGAGCATAGTCTTCAGTGGTTGTGGAGAACATCACTAAGAGCATAGTCTTCACTGGTTGTGGAGAACATCACTAAGAGCATAGTCTTCACTGGTTGTGGAGAACATCACTAAGAGCATAGTCTTCACTGGTTGTGGAGAACATCACTAAGAGCATAGTCTTCTCTGGTTGTGGAGAACATCACTAAGAGCATAGTCTTCTCTGGTTGTGGAGAACATCACTAAGAGCATAGTCTTCAGTGGTTGTGGAGAACATCACTAAGAGCATAGTCTTCACTGGTTGTGGAGAACATCACTAAGAGCATAGTCTTCTCTGGTTGTGGAGAACATCACTAAGAGCATAGTATTCTCTGGTTGTGGAGAACATCACTAAGAGCATAGTCTTCTCTGGTTGTGGAGAACATCACTAAGAGCATAGTCTTCTCTGGTTGTGGAGAACATCACTAAGAGCATAGTCTTCACTGGTTGTGGAGAACTAAGAGACGTGTCGTCCTTCCTAGCGAGGAGGAGCATCCATCTTGTGTCTGTGTCCCCTCCGCTGAGATGTGTGGAGCTGTAGAGGAATGTTGACATGCATGGATGCGTTATTGAACACGTCATGTTGACTTCCATCACGTCGCCCGTCCAGGTTCACCTTCTCAAACCAGACGAGGTGCCCAAGGCGTGCTGCGCCCCCACCAAGCTGAGCCCCATCTCTGTGCTCTTCTACGACGACAACAACAACGTGATCCTCAAGAAGCATCGCAACATGGTGGTGAAAACCTGCGGGTGTCTTTGAACACACCACCACCACGCTGGCTGGCTGGACTTCTTCTTCTTCTTCTTCTCCAAGTCCTGTTTAGCCAGCACCCCCCTCCCTCCTATGTAAATATCAGCGAGCTCACGTCCTGACTTCCTGTTCCGACACGCTGCTTTGGTTGGAGTCCAAGATGAGTTGGTTCAAGCCGCTTTACACAATTGCTGATCCTTGGTGGAAGCTCCATCGTCATTCCCAAAGGCGTACCAACGTGACCAACACGAAGGCTGGGATTGGACGGGAATATGCTCGTACGTCCGACTCATCAGCTGCCACACCTTGGAGCTCTTTCACACGCTTGGTGGCTGCTGAGGCTGGACCAGAAGAACCCTGACAGGCTGATAGGGCCGTGCGTCCAAGGACCACCACGGGGACCGAGGTGAGCACCGGGTGCGGTGCCCCCGGGTGCCCAGGATGGAGGGGCTCCATCTTGTGTGTCAGGGTTAGTGGGACCCCAGCATGCAGCAAGTACAGCAAGTTGATTTATCCAATGAAGATCTTTATTTATTATTATTATTATTATTATTTTACACGGCTGTTCTTCCCCAGTCTCTCCCTCCCTGTGCTCGCGTGGTTCATGGTCCACAGCGTGTGTACTTCCAAGTGTGTACTGTGTAGTACTTCATCAAGTGGTTGTTTGTCTAAAGTAATGAAAAGATCACACTAAAACTAATTTTGGTTTATTTTTTCATCCACATCATACAACATTGATTTGACGGCTGGCGCTTTTAGCTCGATGGCTAGCGCTCAACCTCTCATCTTGCATTCAGGGGAGGGCGGGGCTGGCTCAACAAGATGGCCGCCATCAAAACTAGTCAGGTGGAACTCCATGAAGAGCATCAGGCAATTATCCTTCCAGTTACTCTAAACCTTGGACCTGTGGGTCTCTGCTCGTCAGCACCCCGCGGTAGCCACGCCCTCCTCTCCGGGGCTCCGCCCCCCAATCAGTGCACAGGTGGCAGCCCTGGGACAAAGTGGCGTCTGTCATTTCAGCAACCTTCCCTCGTCCGTGAGCCGGTAAGTCTGCCTTTTCCATTGCTTGTGCAACGTCAGGACTCAACCTTTTATTGGCGTGGTGGCGACACGACATTCGTTACCGTCACTTTTTCTGGCACTTCGGGGGTGGAATTCATCTTGATTGCTCACGATTTGGTCGGGATTTTGCAGTTGTATACTAGGTCTACAGGTGATGCGTTCAGTGACCGACCGTAATCAGAACTTTCACTCGTGTATTCTATATCAAAGTTTTGTTATTTATGCACCCGACACACATGTAGTATGTACACATGGTACATAAGCAAATAAGATCGATGCAGTGTATACCGGGGCATACATTATACCTGTAAACACTCTTGTTTACCTCGTAAAACTCTTAACCCCCGTTAGCTAGCAGGTTAAATGTGCCTTGTTGGAACCACGTCGTTAGCTAGCAGGTTAAATGTGCCTTGTTGTCAGCTAAGCTAGCAGGTTAAATGTACGGCGGATATCGGAACAACTTAAGCAGCCTTCAAAGTAAGAGCCACGCTTAAATTAAAAATGTTCAATTTGTATTCTGCAACAAAAGAAACTAAACGCAACTAATCAAAACAAGCAAGCTATTTATGAACGACACAGTAAAATAATGTTTTGGTTTAAAAGTATTTTCCTCAGCACAAGCTGTTGTGTGTGTGTGTATAGAAATAATAAACGTGAATTCGGCTCGCCTTCAAAGTAAGAGTCTTAGAGTTTACCCTAATATCGGTGCCAGATGAAATATGTATAATAGCTATTATACATAGCTAAGATGGAATTAGCAAGATTAGCATGGTTCAATCAAATAGTTTCCTTTTAAAATCTAGGCAGAATGTTTTGTCAGCCCTGCAAATAAAAATAATTTGTCTTGTGCTAAAAAGCTGCAAAGTACAGTTAGGTAGGATGTGACGTCACGGATAACCCAGACATAACTGGCTTCAAAAATAACCGCCAATAACTCGGCACTGACGCAGTTTACTGTATCTGCCACTTGATGTCGCTCTTGCCAACGTGTTAGCGATGCGAGTGTTGGGGAATCAGACTCTTGTTTTGCTTCCATTGAACAAATAGTCGTGTTGTATTTCACCAGTCGTCTTTATGTGGACGTGACAAGGAAAACCTCCACGTTAGCCAACCACTGGTGTGCGCTTCACTCCGATGTTTTCCTATGCACTATCCACTTGGTGGCGGTGTATTGCTGTCGGCCAGGAAAAGAAAACCGGAAGTTGTCTCGCGAGGCGGGCTCGATGACTGCGTTTATGAAACGTTAACCGCGTAGCTATTTTGCATTTTTGGTACAAATACGACACCAGTGTGTTTGTGTTTTGTATTGACCTTTGTTTTCGATGCTTTTATAAAACTGTTGTGACGCGGTTGTATGGAATTGTTTGCCGTCGCTTTCTATTGGACCGACGGGAACCACGTGATCGTGTCAAGATGGGTCGTTCGCACGAATTGTTCATTTTAAGCCATTAAAAAGAGCATCATTACATCATATATCATGTAAATAAAGTATACGGTTGTTGTGTGGCTTCCTGCTATGTGGCGTCCTTAGTTTCCGCGTGTAACCGTCACTTTAGATTGTTGTGTTAGGAATCAGGTGCTGCCTCGGACTGCTTGGAGGTATCGCTTCTCGGCCTTTTGGCTAAGATCAAGTGTAGTATCTGTTCTTATCAGTTTAATATCTGATACTCCCCTACCCGGGGACCATATATTAAATGGATTTTTGGAACAGGGAGATGGAATAGGGGCTTGCTCCGTCCACTCCGCGCATCGACCTGGTATTGCAGTACCTCCAGGAACGGTGCAACCTCCATCTTTGTTCAAATCAATTTCCCCATGCTAAAGTTAGCTTACGTAGTAGCGTATAGTAGCTAGCTCATATTATCAGAGTCGTGGTATTCTTACCGGAAGCGGGTTCCAAGATGCGCGAGACGTTCACGTTCAGTCATTTTTACCACAGCGCTCGTGCGACATCACGTGTCTTGATACAGTTTTTAATATATGAACATAAATGTAATACCGCCCAATATACCGCCCCGTATAATTTTATTCGTGACTTTCATTGAAATACTATAAAGAACAGAATCCGTCCAAACATGATTACCTCGTCTTTTTTCCAGCGCCTAAAAAAACAATTGATGGAACCAAGAGAGGGCTTAAATTGAATGAGGTTTTTTACAAAAGATGTTTTTTACAAAAGACCAACACGCCATCTTCTTTCACGTTTATTTCCAAACGGCACAAAAGTGTATGTATGGCATGATTTTATTTGTTTAGCAAGCAGATCACAACCATGGAGAAAGAAAAGAACTATTATTGATCTCTATAAATATGATGTGACATATAAAAAGATAAAAACAACACAGTGAAGGCTTGTTTTCGAAGCATTACAAAAGAAATGTGATAGTCTGCAGATAGAAAAGCATCTGTAGTCATACACTATGGAGACATGTAATACAACATGTGGCCTCTAGGGAGCAGGCTTTTATACCTCGACGATTAAAAAAAGTGTGTTGGGGGGGGGGGGGGTACAAGTACAAATACTACACGTATTCACATTATCATAGCAAGTTACTACCTCCAGAATGTCTTTGTAGTGTGATTATGTATTTACATGGCAAAATGAAAGCGTGAGCAACGATCCTGACGTGAAATTAGCGCTCTTTGATATAAATAATAAATAGTACAAACCAGTCTGATGGCGCCCAGGCGAGGGTTGAGGTTAGCATAAAGTACGAAAGGTGGGGAGGGGCGTGCAGTGGGTGGTGTGCGCACTGACGTCTTGTTTGAGGCCGACGACCGGGGGGGGTCCTTGCGGGTTTTGAGGGACCCGGGTGGAGGCGATGTTAGTGCGGCTATAAATGCTTGACTCAAGGAGGGTCAGACGCTCAAACATGCATGAAGGCGAGCTAAAAGTCCTTGGTGGTGGTAAAAAGCCGCAAGTCAGCATCGACATTGGTAGGCTGGCTTGACGAGGCCCCGCCCCCCCTTCTACTGGGGCTTGTCCGTCTTGTGCGCCGTGAGGAAGGCCATGCCGTGGGTCCGGAAGTGGGTGTTGAGGTCTGAGGCCTTGTCGAAGCGGCGCCCGCACACCTTGCAGATGAGATTGCCGTCGGCGTCCTCCAGGCCCTGCGGGGAGGCGGCGGCGGCGGAGGGCGAGACATCGGGAGAGGCGCGCGGCGCACCGCGGTCGCCCTCGGCCTGGTTGTCCCTCACGCGGTGAGTAATGAAGCGGTGGCGCCCCAGGGAGCCGGCCGAAGCGAAGCAGACGCCGCACTGCAGGCACTGGAAGGAAGCCGTGTCGGCACGGTGCTGCGGGATGTGGCGCTGAAACTCGGCGCCGTCCTCGGTGGAAAAGCCGCACGGCACGCAGCGGAAAATGCTACTTTCTTCCTCTAACTCTCCCACAGACGCCCTGGTTCTCTTGGTGGGGACGCCTCCTTCCTCGCCGTCCTCCGCCGTGTTCTCGTCCTCGTCTCCCAGCTTGCCTCCGGGAGCCCCGCCCTCGCCGTCCTGCTCTGAGGAACTTCCTGGACCTTCGGCGCCGGCGGCCGCACGCTTCCTCACCACGGGGGTCACCTGAGGGGCCGAGAGGAGAACGTCCAGACAGGATGGAGTCATGTGATGAGGTGAGCATCACAAGCTGTGATGGATAACGCTTGGCCAACCGGTGATGACGCTGCATCGCTAGCGGCCTCCCCACCATCGTGATCCATCTCCGCCAATGTCACATGGGCGTGGAAAGGTCAAAGGTGCTTTACCATAGAGCAGGCAGCGAGTGCTGCGTTTACTGTACAGCGTGGGATAGTGTTGCGTTTACTGTACAGCGTGGGATAAAGTGCTGTTTATTGTACAGCGTGGGATAGAGTGCTGCGTTTACTGTACAGTGTAAAACAGAGTGCTGCGTTTACTGTACAGTGTAAAACAGAGTGCTGCGTTTACTGTACAGTGTGGGATAGAGTGCTGCGTTTACTGTACAGTGTAAAACAGAGTGCTGCGTTTACTGTACAGTGTGGGATAGAGTGCTGCGTTTACTGTACAGTGTAAAACAGAGTGCTGCATTTACTGTACAGTGTAAAACAGAGTGCTGCATTTACTGTACAGTGTGGGATAGTGTGCTGCGTTTACTGTACAATGTGGGATAGTGTGCTGCGTTTACTGTACAGTGTAAAACAGAGTGCTGCATTTACTGTACAATGTGGGATAAAGTGCTGTTTATTGTACAGCGTAGGATAGAATGCTGCGTTTACTGTACAGTGTGGGATAGAGTGCTGCGTTTACTGTACAGTGTGGGATAGAATGCTGCGTTTACTGTACAGTGTGGGATAGAATGCTGCGTTTACTGTACAGTGTGGGATAGAGTGCTGCGTTTACTGTACAATGTGGGATAGTGTGCTGCGTTTACTGTACAGTGTGGGATAGTGTGCTGCGTTTACTGTACAGTGTGGGATAGAGTGCTGCATTTACTGTACAGTGTGGGATAGAGTGCTGCGTTTACTGTACAGTGTGGGATAGAGTGCTGCATTTACTGTACAGTGTAAAACAGAGTGCCATGCTAAATGTCTATCATCCCCCCCCAGGACTCACCTGTCCATCAGAGCTTCTGTGCTTGAGTCGAATGTGTTTGTCCAGCAAGAAGCGACTGCCAAAGGTACGTTTGCCTTCTGTGCAATACCTGCAACAATATTCATATTCATATTCATATTCATATTCATATTCAACACGTCCAAATATGGAATATGGATCCCTACAGCCTCTTCAGGCACTAACAGAGCTGTTACAAAGGCTTTGCTACACGTACCATGGTATACACATACCATGTATCTCTGTATACCAAGGTATACACATACCAAGGTATACACATACATGGTATAATATTATTATTATAATTATAATACCCGTACATGGAAATACCATGGTATACAGATACATGGTATACATGTATTTCATGGTATTTCCATGTATGGGTATTATAATCATCATAAATGGATGTATTGATAATGTATTATCCAATATACCTTGATAGAAGGGGTAGTGATACACCATGGTATTTCCATGTAAAGGTATTATAATCATCATAAATAATGTATTGATAATGTATTATCCAATATACCTTGATAGAAGGGGTAGTGATACACCATGGTATTTCCATGTAAAGGTATTATAATCATCATAAATAATGTATTGATAATGTATTATCCAATATACCTTGATAGAAGGGGTAGTGATACACCATGGTATTTCCATGTATGGGTATTATAATCATCATAAATAATGTATTGATAATGTATTATCCAATATACCTTGATAGAAGGGGTAGTGATACACCATGGTATTTCCATGTATGGGTATTATAATCATCATAAATAATGTATTGATAATGTATTATCCAATATACCTTGATAGAAGGGGTAGTGATACACCATGGTATTTCCATGTATGTAAAGGTATTGTAATCCTACATGGATGTATTATATAATATACCTTCATAGAAGTGGTAGTGTTTATTCATAGTATCCTGGCCGGTTAAACTGCCCCCCGCCCCCCCTTGCTGGAGGGGGCGGGGCGTGGAGGTTGTGGCTGATTGGAACTTGCCTTGACAGATTTGGCCCAGACCTGAGGTGGTCCACCTTTTAATGCTGTTATGGAGGCCCCCGCTTTCCCTGGCGACCATCCCAAGACTGGTGGCAGACTAACACCCCCCCCCCCCCCCACACCCCCCACCACCCCCCGACATGACCATCTACCAACTGGACTACCATCTCTACTTCCTCTTTATATACCTACAATGTGGCATAGGTCGCCCCCCTCCATCCCTCATCCCCCCCCCACAAATGAGGATGATGATGTCATGGAATGTTCATGGTTGTTCTTCTAAAGGCCTTTCTGTGTCTGATGGACCAATATATTACTAAATAAATAAACTTCACCTGTGCAATACTGCTTTGTGTACTAGCGTGTACCCACGACAGAAGTAGTGTACTAGTGTGTACCCGTGAGAGAAGTAGTGTACTAGCGTGTACCCACGAGAGAAGTAGTGTACTAGCGTGTACCCACGAGAGAAGTAGTGTACTAGCGTGTACCCACGAGAGAAGTAGTGTACTAGCGTGTACCCGTGAGCTAGTAGTAGCGTACTAGCGTGTACCCGTGAGATAGTAGTAGCTCACTAGCGTGTACCCGTGAGAGAGTAGTAGCGTACTAGCATGTACCCGTGAGAGAGTAGTAGCGTACTAGCGTGTACCCGTGAGATAGTAGTAGCTCACTAGCGTGTACCCGTGAGAGAGTAGTAGCGTACTAGCGTGTACCCGTGAGAGAGTAGTCGTAGCGTACTAGTGTGTACCCGTGAGAGAGTAGCAGTGTACTAGCGTGTACCCGTGAGAAAGTAGCAGTGTACTAGCGTGTACCCGTGAGAAAGTAGCAGTGTAGTAGCGTGTACCCATGAGAAAGTAGCAGTGTAGTAGCGTGTACCCATGAGAAAGTAGCAGTGTAGTAGCGTGTACCGATGAGAAAGTAGTAGTGTAGTAGCGTGTACCCATGAGAAAGTAGTAGTGTAGTAGCGTGTACCCATGAGAAAGTAGCAGTGTAGTAGCGTGTACCCATGAGAGAGTAGTAGCGTACTAGCGTGTACCCGTGAGAAAGTAGCAGTGTAGTAGCGTGTACCCGTGAGAAAGTAGCAGTGTAGTAGCGTGTACCCATGAGAGAGTAGCAGTGTACTAGCGTGTACCCGTGAGAAAGTAGCAGTGTAGTAGCGTGTACCCATGAGAGAGTAGTAGTGTAGTAGCGTGTACCCGTGAGAAAGTAGCAGTGTAGTAGCGTGTACCCATGAGAAAGTAGCAGTGTACTGGCATGTACCCGTGAGAAAGTAGCAGTGTAGTAGCGTGTACCCGTGAGAGAGTGGTAGTGTACTAGCGTGTACCCGTGAGAGAGTGGTAGTGTACTAGCGTGTACCCGTGAGAGAGTAGTAGTGTACTAGCGTGTACCCATGAGAAAGTAGCAGTGTAGTAGCGTGTACCCATGAGAAAGTAGTAGTGTAGTAGCGTGTACCCATGAGAGAGTAGTAGTGTAGTAGCGTGTTCCCATGAGAGAGTAGCAGTGTAGTAGCGTGTACCCATGAGAGAGTAGCAGTGTACTAGCGTGTACCCATGAGAAAGTAGTAGTGTACTAGCGTGTACCCATGAGAAAGTAGTAGTGTACTAGCGTGTACCCATGAGAGAGTAGTAGTGTAGTAGCGTGTACCCATGAGAGAGTCGCAGTGTAGTAGCGTGTACCCGTGAGAAAGTAGTAGTGTAGTAGCGTGTACCCATGAGAGAGTAGTAGTGTAGTAGCGTGTACCCATGAGAGAGTAGTAGTGTAGTAGCGTGTACATACTGGCAATGGAAGACCCTCTTGTTGCCCTCGTGGATGACCCTCTCGTGGCGGCGGAGGCTGGAGGAGGTGCTGAAGTTGCCTCCACAGATGCGACAGGGGAACTGGCGGCCAACAAGGGGACGGTCAAGGTCAAGGAGATGCGGCAGTGAGTACCATACCAAAGCTCACGGGTGCCCCACCTTGCCGTGCTCCATCTTGACGTGAGTGAGATAGTCGTCGTTGTCGGTGAAGGTGCTGTGACACTGCGGGCAGGTCCACTCCGTCTGGGTGCTGGGATGGGCGCCGCCGCCGCCGGCTGCCGTCGGCGCCTCGAAGTCGTCGTCCGCATCGTCTTCGTCGTCGTCGTCCTCGTCGTCTTCCTCCTCGTGATCCCGCCCCCAGTCCTCGCCGTCAGAGTTGTCGGGCTTGGCGGAGGGTTTGGCCTTGAGGCCGGACGGGCCGGACGCGGGGGCCAGGGCGGCACCGGAGGCGTCCGACGCGGCGTCCTGTTTGGCTGCCGGGCCTCTGTGCGTCGTCTGGTCACAAGACAAGAGCCATTACATCACCGAGGTCATCACAGACGGGTCAAGACGCCGCCCCCCTCCTTGGGAAGGGGGGAGCGGGCACGAGGCCCGACCTGCGTCCACGAGGCCCGACCTGCGTCCACGTTCCTTTCAGACGGAAGGACAAAAGGTCATGTGACGGTGGCATCAGGACGAGCGACCCACCTTGATGTGCTCCATCATGGACCCCTTCTGGGCGTACAGCTTGGTGCAGTCGGGGCACTTGAACACGTGCACCTTTTGCTTGGCCAAGTGCGTGTCGAAGTGCATGTAGAGCAGGGGCTTCTGGGTGAAGACGGTGTCGCACATCACACACTTGTAGATCATCCTGCAGACACGCAACATGGCGGTCAGCGTGGCTGGCGCCCAAAGTCGCCTGGCAGGCGAGCGGCGGGGCATACTTGGCCTGTCCTCCCGTGAGCGCGGGGTGCTGCGTGCCGATGTGGCTCTGGGCGCTCGGGGACGATTTGAAGGCCATGGGGCAGCTGGGACACTTGTGGAAGACCTCGCAATGAGCCGTCTGGATGTGGGACTTGATGGAGTTCAGCCCCCCGAAGACCACCTGGCAGCTGGCGCACCTGGAGCGCGACACAACCTTCTTTCAGCGTCCCACGGAATCCCGCGCCTTTCGGAGTGGCGTGCTCACCTGTAGCCGATGCGCCTGGCAAAGTGCAGGCAGGCCTCCTCCAGGTGGGCCTGGAAACTGGCCTGCCGGGCCACGCCCCCGCACTCGGGGCACACGTGAGGCGCCTTGTGTTTGTGGACCCTCTGGTGGGCCGACACGGCGCACGAGTTGGGCAGCATCATGGGAGGCGAGCACTGTGAGCACGTCTGCAAAAGAACAGCGACGTTACACGCCACGCGTGATGACGCACACGTCCCATTCTACGCCACGCGTGATGACGCACACGTCCCGTTCTACGCCACGCGTGATGACGCACACGTCCCGTTCTACGCCACGCGTGACGACGCGCACGTCCCGTTCTACGCCACACGTGACGACGCGCACGTCCCGTTCTACGCCACACGTGATGACGCGCACGTCCCGTTCTACGCCACACGTGATGACGCGCACGTCCTGTTCTACGCCACACGTCCCGTTCTACGCCACACGTGATGACGCGCACGTCCCGTTCTACGCCACACGTGATGACGCACACGTCCCGTTCTACGCCACACGTGATGACGCACACGTCCCGTTCTACGCCACACGTGATGACGCGCACGTCCCGTTCTACGCCACACGTGATGACGCGCACGTCCCGTTCTACGCCACACGTGATGACGCACACGTCCCGTTCTACGCCACACGTCCCGTTCTACGCCACCTGTCCCGTTCTACGCCACACGTGATGACGCACACGGTTCTACGCCACACGTGATGACGCACACGTCCCGTTCTACGCCACACGTGATGACGCACACGTCCCGTTCTACGCCACACGTGATGACGCACACGTCCCGTTCTACGCCACACGTGATGACGCGCACGTCCCGTTCTACGCCACACGTGATGACGCACACGTCCCGTTCTACGCCACACGTCCCGTTCTACGCCACCTGTCCCGTTCTACGCCACACGTGATGACGCACACGGTTCTACGCCACACGTGATGACGCACACGTCCCGTTCTACGCCACACGTGATGACGCACACGTCCCGTTCTACGCCTCCTCACCGAATTGGGCGCGGCTCGGATCTGCTGGAAGTGTGTGATCAGCGCCGCCTTGCTGGAGAACTGCGTTTGGCACTCGGGACACTTGTAGTTGTTGTAGTGAAGACTCTCGGCCTTCTTGCACGGCAGGGGCATCAGCGCTTGGGGAGTGCGGCGCACCTGGCGCACCTGGCCGCCCGTGGCCGTGGACCCCGCGTCCTTCATCGGGCTGGAGCCGGCTGAGGCGGCGGCGGCGGCTCCGGGCGTGGCGGCGGCAGAGGAGGGAGAGGACGACGAAGAGGAGAGGACGCCTGGTGGAGAGAGGTCAGTGATGTTAAGTCGCCTGCTGTCCATGAAGGCAAGCAGGCTTCGCTACACATCTTAAAAGCAAACTACCCGTCACCTTGTTTCAGCTAACAGGCTAACCTAGCATAATGTTGCTGTGACTGATGTTAGCGCTGTAGCTGTTGCCCCCCCCCACCGGTGAGAACCTTTCATGTGGCATGGTCATAAAAATACATATTAATAATGCATATTATTCATTGGAAATAAATAGGATTTTAGTTCAAAAATAAAATGTACACTTCCCCCCTCGGCCATCTCTGTGTGGAGTTTGCATGTTCTCTCGCCCCCCCCATTCCAAAAACATGCTAGGTTAATTGTCCACTCCAAATTGTCCATAGGTATGAATGTGAGTGTGAATGGTTGTTTGTCTATATGTGCCCTGGGATTGGCTGGCCACCAGTCCAGGGTGTACCCCGCCTCTCCCCAAAGACAGCTGGGATAGGCTCCAGCACGCCCACGACCCTCGTTAGGATAAGCGGTAGAAAACGAATGAATGAAAATATAGTTAGAAATCCCAAACTCTTTCATGCTTGCGACTGGTCCTTGAACGCACCATCGTGTGTGCCATGCAGATAGCCTGTACTGTATTTCACCTCCTATTTCTGCCATATGCTGACACTATGATTTGATGAGCTTATTGAGTGCTAATGCGGATGATTGATGCTACCAATAGCGACGTTACGATACGATACACGTGTAACGTGACATGTCTCCTGTGGTGGAATCAACATGCGTGTTGTGTACAGCATTTTTTCAATATCGGTTTTCATGATGGGGAAAAATCGGGTACCGCTATCGGGTGGGCTTCCCTAGTTACCACAGCGAAAGGTGAGTGGGGGTCTTACTGGCGACGGGCGTGACGTCCTGCTGCCCGATCATCTGCTCCACGGTGACGGGCCTCATGACGAGGTGCGAGCACTGCATGACCAGGCCGCGCTCCTTGTGCTCGCGGGCGTGCAGCAGCAGGCTGCACTTGTTGAAGAAGGCCAGCCGCTTGGCGCAGTGGTTGCACGTCACCTCGATGCGCAGCGAGCGCCGGTCGTAGTGGCGAGCCAGGCTGCGCTCCAGCGCGAAGGCGTCGCCGCACTCCAGGCAGCGGTAACCCGTGGCCGGCAGCGGGAGACCCCACTCCGGGGGCGGCGGCGCCGAGAGGTCGGGCTTATAGCTGGGCAGGAGGTTCTTACTGTTGAGGATCTTGTTAAAGGCCTCCACCAGGCTGGACTGGCTTCTGGAGATGACAGCACCCGTGCTGTTCACGATGGAGGCGGGCTTACTGGACTGGGGGGGGCCGCCCCCTCCCTTGGTGGCCGTCCTCACACTGATCCCACCGGCAGCGACTGAGAACTTGGGGGAGGAGGCCACGGCAGGCGTGGCAGGAAGAGCGGCGGCGGACTTTGTGATGTTCACGGCGGTGACGGACACCTTGGCCTTGTCGGCGGTGGCCATCTTGTTTTGCACTTTAGTGGCAGCGGCGAGCATGACGCTGCTCGCGGCGAGCGTGGACACGGGGAGGGCGTTGAGGGCGCTGACTTTCTGCTGCTGAGACGTGTCGGTCTTTTGGGTCTTGCTCGCCAACGCCTTACGCTCCCCGCCTCCTTTGGGGTCCTGACCTTTCCCCCCAGCACCGCCTTTTGGGGCCACCCTGGTGACCGTTCTCGTTATCCCACCAGTAGAGGTCTTGATGGTTTTTATCCTGACCTTCAGGGGCCGCGAGGGAGCCCCCGAAGTAGCCGGTGGGACAAGCCCCGCCCCCTCGCCCTCAGCAGGAACCACTTTAGGCTTGCCCACGTCCACCTCCATCTTCTCCTCGCTGGAGTCGTCTGCCTTGTCAGCGTTCCTGTCCACCACCTTATCTACACCGTTGCCCACCTCCATCTCCTCCTCCTCCTCCTTGGGCTCCCTCAGGTCCGCAGCAGGTGGCGTGGGGGCCACAGCCGGGCTGGAGCACCTTTTGGCGGACGCCGCTTGAGCAGTGGATTTGGGCATCTCCGGTTCGGGGCTCTCCGGCGAGTCCCTCTCCTCGATGACGTGTTCTGGGTGCTTCTCCTCCAACTGGGGGTTGTCTGTGGATCCTGACTGAAGGGTCAGTGACGTCCCCTGGGGCGTGTCCCCCGATTTAGGCTGAGATGGAGTGGACGACTTGGACTGGTCTGACTTGTAACGGCGGTTCATCTGACTGGAACCTGGCGAGTCCGGATTCTCCTGGATCACGAGCGGACTGTCCAAATCCACGTCAGAATCCTCCTCTTCTTCCTCCATCTGCTGCTGCTGATAGCCGGCCATTTTGGGGGCGCCGTTAAAAGGCTTGGGTGCGTGCAGCGGATGTGACGAGAGCGCAGCAGGCGGGGTGGGGAGCGACTTCGCGGGCGGGAAATAAGTCGGGGCGAGTCCGGCGGAGGACGAGGGCAGCGGCGCTTTGAGGCCGTCCGCTCTCTCCTGTCCCGTGTCCTGCTGCTGCTGCAGCAGCTGCATCTTCCTGGCCCGGCCCACAGGATCTCCAGAACCGGGGCCTAGTAGAGGTTTAAGTCTGTTAAAAATGTTCCCCCCTTGTTTGGCTGCCTTGGCGGGACCGGCGCCCGACGTTTCCGCCGCCACTTTTGGGACATTCATTGGCCAGGGGGCGCCGTTGGACTGGCTGATGGTAGACACCCCAAAACCGTTGTGGTTGAGAACATCCGATTCTGCCATCCCCGGGGCACACGCTCCAAGACGGGGCCCCACGTCCACCCCTGCGATCACATCAATAGCATCCTGGTCCGTGTCCGTGTCCTCTCCATCCTCCGCCTCCACGCGCACCTTATTTTTCACAATCACGCTAACAATGGAGGTGTCCCCCTGAGGGTCCGAGGGGCTCATGGACGACCCCACCACGTTATCCGTCTTTCCCAAAGGCGCCCCAGTGGCTGCGTGCGGTCCCTCTGCCTCATCAGGGGCAGACTGGATGGCCTCCTTGGCATCGATGTCGGGGATGTCGAACGCTGCCAACAGGTCATCAAAATCTGGGGTCTTCATGTCCCCCATAACGGGATTAACGCCTGTGAAGGCAAACCAGTTAGCCACATTGTATATGGTCATTGGGCCTAGGATGGAATCATGCACATCAGGTGACGAGACAAGGAGGAAACACAACCTTAGACGTTGGAAAGCGACACTTGGGCTTGACATGCAGTGACGGGGCACAGCAGGCCAGTGGTATAGGCTAGCTAGGCTAGCTATGCTAACTATGCTAGCTAGCGAGCTAAGATGCAATCATTCCTGATACGTTAGCATTAGCCAGCTAGCGCGCTAGCAACCAAACCCCTCCTTCCCCTCGCAGGTCCGACAATAAATGTGCTATGAATGGGAAATATGGCTGCTTTCGTGGTTTCGGGGCACGTTGGTCACCCACACGGTTAGGATTGGAGTGGCCGTTCGGGCATAGAAGCGTCGGTTCCTCGGCGCTAACATTGTGCCTTTTCCCGACTGGGGCTGGCTAGCTGGCCGCTGAGCTCCAGCCAACACGGAGAGAAGGGGTCACCGAGCTAACGAGCTAGCGTTCGCCATTTAAAAGGGAAAAAAGGCAAAGCGGGCAGCTTTGCTGAGGAATGGCGTGACAGCCATCGCAACCCGCACATTGCCGGCTCGATGATGACGCAGAAAGTGATGGCGGGGATGAGGATGGTCGGTTTTATAGTTCGTGCATTTTGATTGTTTACCTGGATGTGCGATTTCCGACTATCCGAGCTGGTTTTCAGACGAAAATGCGGCGCTTCCCGTCACGTGACCGCCGACGTCCAACCAGCGTCAAAACGCATGGACCCAAACACTGTCTTTAATGAACTACATTGCAGTTGGAATGATTTGATATTACAAAGGAGTATCACCACATTTGTTATTTATGGATGGAAGAAAGAAACGGAAATGACCAACTTTACAGCTTTATTGCAAAATAAACAAAAGTGAGGCGGATAATGGCATCTGCATCACTCCACTTCTAATTAACTAGTTACTACAATGTACAGAAATGTGACTGCAGTCGGATGCTTCCTTTGGGTGATGACATGAGTGTCAGCTTCTGATACAACCGTCCCCCGTTACGCTCCCCTCATTTCTTCTTCTCCTCATCCTTTTTTCCATCGGGCTTATTGCCCGTCTGCGAGGCCAGAGAGCCCATGGCGTTGCGGATGGCTTCGTTGTTTGGGTCCACGCCAGGCAGGTTCTCCAGGACGCTCTGCAGGAACTCGGGGTCTTGCATCACGTCGTAATCATCCTCTTCCTGTCGGGTAACGAATGAATGAATTATGAGGAGCACTAAAGGCACACAGGACATAAGCAACAGAACCTTACTTACTTTGACAGACTCTGCAGCGTCCATTGGCCCTGTGGTGTCCATTTCACTATATTCTGTTCACAAGTAGGACATTTTAAACAGCAGGGTTGCTGACCTGTGTGTGTGTGTGTGTGTGTGTGTGGGTGTGCTCTGCCACCAGTCCAGCCCACCTCCTCCAGCGAGGGACATCTGCATGGCGTAGGCTATCTGCTCCTCCTCCGTCATGCTGCTGAAGTCGGGAAGCACGGCTGCCCCCGTCTCAGGCTGAGACACCGACATCTTTAGTAGAGCGTCCTCTGATTCTGCAGAACAACAACAATCATCGTCCCATTGTCGTTTGGTGAACCAGTGTTCTGCTGTTCTCCACAGGGTCATCAATACCATCGGCGCCGGCTGCGGGCAGGCCAGCTTCAGCCACAGAAGCTGCGGCGACTCTGCGGGCCTCCTCTTCCTGCCTCTGGCGCTGCTCTTCCATGGAAACACGCAACGCCTACGGTGGACACGGAACAACTTCATGACTCGGCTCCTGTCGTTTTAACGCCACCGTCTTGACACTCACCAGGGCCAGTTCTGGGTCAGCGCTGGGGTCCACACCAAACTCAAAGTCGCTGGCGCCCAGACCCATCATGGACCCTCCCTCGCCGGCCAGGATGGGAGAGGACAGCAGCGCGTCCGCCAGGCTGGGCCCGGGCGGCACCGTGACCAGGTGGGAGCCCGTCCCCTCTTTGCCATTTAAGGTGTTGATGAAGGCCGTCAGCTTCTCTGTGTTCACCTCCTGGGGGCGCCATACATTATTCACTAGTAGTACAATCCTTTCGGAAAAATATTTGAAAATGGAAGCCAAATATCATCAAAATCGTTAGGTCATTGCAAAAACATGACATCATGTATTATATGAAGGAGTCTCATAAAATACATGTATCACCTGCTACGAGACAGCCATTAATATTGAAATATTTCATGAAAATTAATTCCCCTGGTACTCTCTGCAGTTGAGTAAATATAATAGATTACTTCTAAAGTATTAATTATACCAAAATAAGAATATTTTTGTATTAAGAACTATCACGTGGAACTCTACTTTTACATCTGCATATGCATTTCCCTGGTACTTTATGTATCGAGTATAGAAATAAATATGCTACATGAAATACAATATTTTGATATTTGTCACATACGCTATTAAGCAATCCAAATCAATCAAGGCTTGGTATTTTCTGTAGTTGAGTAAACGACCACACCCGGCCAGTGTAAGGAGCGATAGTGACCAATATTTATGTCATGCTACTACAAAAATTCTCCTTACCTCTTCGCCAAAGTTGATGATATCCACATTCACCTTCTCCTTTTTTAAGCGTTTGGCCAACTTAACAAGCTGCATGAGCAAAACGGAAATTAAAAATAAGTCAGTCGTGGCAACATGAAGTATTAGACTCAACATCAAACCAACGTCTTTTTCGTTGTCCTCCACGGGACTCCCCACAAAGGCGATTATCCTCATCTTGTGGTTTTTTCCCTGTCGGTGCTTTAAGGCCAGCTATACACAGAGAGAGGGGGGGGGGTCATTAGTGCCGGTGCCAACATCATATTGATGTTGATGTTAAAAACACACACGTGCGCCACTCTGATGCCAGTGCAGAAAGAGATGTTCCCTCTGGGCTGGACAGCATGGAGTTTGGACAGGATGCGGCCGGTGTCTGGTGTCAGTGTGGTCAGGACCTCGCAGTTACTGGGACACCACGTTGAGGAAACATCAGCAATCCATCACGCCGTATGTGTAATGCCCCCCCCCCCTTACTTAGCCATGGTGATGAGGCCCACGTTGTTTTCTGGGTTGCTCCGTGTTTTGGAGTGACAAACAATGTTGACAGCGTCCTGTTGAGCTTGCAGCCTCGTTGGGAGGAAGTCTCCATTTCTCATGTACTCGCTGTTGTCCACGCTGGGGACAAAACATTTATGATTTTATGATAACTCTAATCATGATCAACGATGCTATGTTGCGTTCAAAGTCAGTAGAGTAGGGTGTGTGATCATCTGTAGGAATCATTTCCCCATGCAGTGACTTCACTTCATGACAGCCGTATCGTCAGTTTACAATTTCTATGGAATCATGTAAAATGTAGAATATTCGTGAAATGTGTCAACATAAACATGTACATTGTTGACAAAGCATCTCTGTGTCGGCTAGCATGAGCTAAATGACTCAGCCGCTGCGGCGTTGTGTGACGTTTAACAGCACATATTAACAGCAAACTCAAATGTGCGACGTATAAAACACCTAATCTGATATCTATGTATTCACACGAGTGGTTTAGACGCGATCGGCTAAAGTTAGAAAGAGATCAATATCCTCTTTACCAGACCATAGTACTTTCCAGCCCCATTTTGGAAACTTCTTGTTGTGGCTGCAACTGTTCTTACAAAACCGCCGCCTATTGGACCGCAACTGAGCAAGGATGCTGCTGATTGGCCAGATTGTGTAACATCTTGTATGCCATTGGTGCAAAGGCGAGCTTCCAATTGGTTGACACAAACCGTAAGAGATGGCTTAGTTTGTGATACGGAATGTCGTGGACACTCAACTGAATCCCGGTAAATAATTCTCTTGAACAACATTTATGAAACAATAACATG